>NC_042981.1:4064156-4388120 GCF_901001165.1 Salmo trutta | reverse complement strand
AAAAATCTATATTCCATTTCTCAAACAATCAACTATTTTACACCATTTGAAAGATAAACATCTCCTTAATCCAACCATCAGTATAGTAACTATCAGAGGTGATTCCAGCTCACTGAGACTGATTCCAGGTCAGCGGCGCCATCAGTATAGTAACTATCAGAGGTGATTCCAGCTCACTGAGACTGATTCCAGGTCAGCGGAGCCATCAGTATAGTAACTATCAGAGGTGATTCCAGCTCACTGAGACTGATCCAGGTCAGCGGCGCCATCAGTATAGTAACTATCAGAGGTGATTCCAGCTCACTGAGACTGATTCCAGGTCAGCGGCGCCATCAGTATAGTAACTATCAGAGGAGATTCCAGCTCACTGAGACTGATTCCAGGTCAGCGGCGCCATCAGTATAGTAACTATCAGAGGTGATTCCAGCTCACTGAGACTGATTCCAGGTCAGCGGCGCCATCAGTATAGTAACTATCAGAGGTGATTCCAGCTCACTGAGACTGATTCCAGGTCAGCGGCGCCATCAGTATTCTAACTATCAGAGGTGATTCCAGCTCACTGAGACTGATTCCAGGTCAGCGGCGCCATCAGTATAGTAACTATCAGAGGTGATTCCAGCTCACTGAGACTGATTCCAGGTCAGCGGCGCCATCAGTATAGTAACTATCAGAGGTGATTCCAGCTCACTGAGACTGATTCCAGGTCAGCGGCGCCATCAGTATAGTAACTATCAGAGGTGATTCCAGCTCACTGAGACTGATTCCAGGTCAGCGGCGCCATCAGTATAGTAACTATCAGAGGTGATTCCAGCTCACTGAGACTGATTCCAGGTCAGCGGCGCCATCAGTATAGTAACTATCAGAGGAGATTCCAGCTCACTGAGACTGATTCCAGGTCAGCGGCACCATCAGTATAGTAACTATCAGAGGTGATTCCAGCTCACTGAGACTGATTCCAGGTCAGCGGCGCCATCAGTATAGTAACTATCAGAGGTGATTCCAGCTCACTGAGACTGATTCCAGGTCAGCGGAGCCATCAGTATAGTAACTATCAGAGGTGATTCCAGCTCACTGAGACTGATTCCAGGTCAGCGGCGCCATCAGTATAGTAACTATCAGAGGTGATTCCAGCTCACTGAGACTGATTCCAGGTCAGCGGCGCCATCAGTATTCTAACTATCAGAGGTGATTCCAGCTCACTGAGACTGATTCCAGGTCAGCGGCGCCATCAGTATAGTAACTATCAGAGGTGATTCCAGCTCACTGAGACTGATTCCAGGTCAGCGGCGCCATCAGTATAGTAACTATCAGAGGTGATTCCAGCTCACTGAGACTGATTCCAGGTCAGCGGCGCCATCAGTATAGTAACTATCAGAGGTGATTCCAGCTCACTGAGACTGATTCCAGGTCAGCGGCGCCATCAGTATAGTAACTATCAGAGGAGATTCCAGCTCACTGAGACTGATTCCAGGTCAGCGGCGCCATCAGTATAGTAACTATCAGAGGTGATTCCAGCTCACTGAGACTGATTCCAGGTCAGCGGCGCCATCAGTATTCTAACTATCAGAGGTGATTCCAGCTCACTGAGACTGATTCCAGGTCAGCGGCGCCATCAGTATAGTAACTATCAGAGGTGATTCCAGCTCACTGAGACTGATTCCAGGTCAGCGGCGCCATCAGTATAGTAACTATCAGAGGTGATTCCAGCTCACTGAGACTGATTCCAGGTCAGCGGCGCCATCAGTATAGTAACTATCAGAGGTGATTCCAGCTCACTGAGACTGATTCCAGGTCAGCGGCGCCATCAGTATAGTAACTATCAGAGGTGATTCCAGCTCACTGAGACTGATTCCAGGTCAGCGGCGCCATCAGTATAGTAACTATCAGAGGAGATTCCAGCTCACTGAGACTGATTCCAGGTCAGCGGCACCATCAGTATAGTAACTATCAGAGGTGATTCCAGCTCACTGAGACTGATTCCAGGTCAGCGGCGCCATCAGTATAGTAACTATCAGAGGTGATTCAAGCTCACTGAGACTGATTCCAGGTCAGCGGCGCCATCAGTATAGTAACTATCAGAGGTGATTCCAGCTCACTGAGACTGATTCCAGGTCAGCGGCGCCATCATTCTTCGATCCAAGATGGCGTAGCAGTTCAGACGTCCTGTCGTGTCCCGTGTATATATATATATATTTACATATTTTTTTTCTTCACTTATCTTTTTACATTTTTTTTATTCTAAACACTCAACCTCAAAGCACTCTCCTGCAACCCGCCTCATCAATTAAAAAAAAAAGAAAGTATTATTTACCTCATCTGAATTCCACGACAGAAGCTAGCCAGAGGTTAGCTATTTTCACTGGCTAACGTTGAAGTTCAGCTAGCTACGGTTAGCTGTCCTCAGCTATCCATTAGCTCGAAAAGCTATCGCCAGTTTTTGTACAGCGCGACTCAGACCAGAGCATATCGGACCTATTTCTCTCTCCTCTCCTCGATTTCTACCGCAGGCTCTGGACATTTACACCTGGATCTTGCAGCTAACTAGCTGCTACCTGAGTGACTATTGGCAACGTCGGTCTCGGAATTAACACACACTATTACGGAGCTAGCTAGCTAGCCAGCTGAAGAATTCCGTCAGCCACTCGTGGGCTACTCCTGAGCTAGCCAGCTGAAGTGTCTCCTGGGCTACAACTCACCTATCCTGACCCGTTTTACTGCCGATGCGGAGCCCCATTGGGTCTTCACGACTGGATCACCGACGTTATCTGCCCGAGGGAGTTGTTCCAACTGGCCCCTCCGTCGCGACGTAACCTGATCGCCCATCTGCGGCCAGCTAATCGTTAGCTGTCTTTTCGGCTGCGATCTGAATAGGTCTGTCGGACACTTTTCTTGGGCCACTATAACTAACTATTTTGCCAACTTGGACAGGTCCCCCCTTCCACACGGAACCCCACTAACCCACAGACGGAAACGCACGAGGCGGCTAAAACAGACCTCCCTCCCATCTTCCACCAGCTTGCTACCTATGGCCCGGCTAGCTGTCTGATTCTCACTGGACCCTCTGATCACTCGGCTAAGCATGCCTCTCCTTAATGTCAATATGCCTTGTCCATTGCTGTTCTGGTTAGTGTTTATTGGCTTATTTCACTGTAGAGCCTCTAGCCCTGCTCATTATACCTTATCCAACCTCTCAGTTCCTCCACCCACACATGCTATGACATCTTCTGGTTTCAATGATATTTCTAGAGACAATATCTCTCTCATAATCACTAAATGCCTAGGTTTACCTCCTCTGTACTCACATCCCACCATACCTTTGTCTGTACATTATACCTTGAAGCTATTTTATCGCCCCCAGATACCTGCTCCTTTTTCTCTCTATTCTGGACGTCACAGACGACCAATTCTTATAGCTTTTAGCCGTACCCTCATACTTATCCTTCTCTGCTCCGCTGGGGATGTAGAGGTGAATCCAGGCCCTTCAGTGCCTGGCTCCACACCTACTCCCCAGGCGCTCTCTTTTGATGACTTCTGTAACCGTAATAGCCTTGGTTTCATGCATGTTAACATTAGAAGCCTCCTCCCTAAGTTTGTTTTATTCACTGCTTTAGCACACTCTGCCAACCCGGATGTCCTGGCTGTGTCTGAATCTTGGCTTAGGAAGTCCACCAAAAACTGTGAAATCTTCATCCCTAACTACAACGTTTTCAGACAAGATAGAACGACCAAAGGGGGCGGTGTTGCAATCTACTGCAGAGATAGCTTGCAGAGTTCTGTCCTGCTATCCAGGTCTGTACCCAAACAATTTGAACTTCTACTTTTAAAAATCCACCTCTCCAAAAACAAGTCTCTCACCGTTGCCGCCTGCTATAGACCCCCCTCGGCCCCTAGCTGTGCTCTGGACACCATATGTGAACTGATTGCCCCCCATCTATCTTCAGAGCTTGTGCTACTAGGCGACCTAAACTGGGACATGCTTAACACCCCAGCCATTCTACAATCCAAGCTTGATGCCCTCAATCTCACACAAATTATTAATGAACCCACCAGGTACAACCCCAAAGCCGCAAACACTGGCACCCTCATAGATATCATCCTAACCAATGTGCCCTCTAATTACACCTCTGCTGTTTTCAACCAAGATCTCAGCGATCACTGCCTCATTGCCTGCACCCGTAATGGGTCAGCGGTCAAACGCCCTCCACTCATCACTGTCAAACGCTCCCTGAAACATTTCAACGAGCAAGCCTTTCTAATCGACCTGGCCCTGGTATCCTGGAAGGATATTGACCTCATCCCGTCAGTAGAGGATGCCTGGTTATTTTTTAAAAATGCCTTCCTCTCCATCTTAAATAAGCATGCCCCTTTCAAGAAATTTAGAACCAGGAACAGATATAGCCCTTGGTTCTCCCCAGACCTGACTGCCCTTAACCAACACAAAAATATCCTGTGGCGTTCTGCATTAGCATCGAACTGCCCCCGCGATATGCAACTTTTTAGGGAAGTTAGAAACCAATACACACAGGCAGTTAGAAACGCCAAGGCTAGCTTTTTCAAACAGAAATTTGCTTCGTGCAACTCCAACTCTAAAAAGTTCTGGGACATTGTAAAGTCCATGGAGAATAAGAACACCTCCTCCCAACTGCCCACTGCACTGAGGATAGGAAACTCTGTCACCACCGATAAGCCCACTATAATTGAGAATTTCAATAAGCATTTTTCTACGGCTGGCCATGCTTTCCACCTAACTACCCCTACTGCATTCAACAGCACTGCACCCCCCACAGCTACTCGCCCAAGCCTCCCCCATTTCTCCTTCTCCCAAATCCATTCAGCTGATGTTCTGAAAGAGCTGCAAAATCTGGACCCCTACAAATCAGCTGGGCTTGACAATCTGGACCCTTTCTTTCTAAAATTATCTGCCGAAATTATTGCAACCCCTATTACTAGCCTGTTCAACCTCTCTTTCGTGTCGTCTGAGATTCCCATAGATTGGAAAGCAGCTGCTGTCATCCCCCTCTTCAAAGGAGGTGACACTCTTGACCCAAGTTGCTACAGACCTATATCCATCCTACCCTGCCTTTCTAAGGTCTTCGAAAGCCAAGTCAACAAACAGATTACCGACTATTTTGAATCCCACCGCACCCTCTCCGCTATGCAATCTGGTTTCAGAGCTGGTCATGGGTGCACCTCAGCCACGCTCAAGGTCCTAAACGACATCGTAACCGCCATCGATAAGAAACATTACTGTGCTGCCGTATTCATTGACCTGGCCAAAGCTTTTGACTCTGTTAATCACCACATCCTCATCGGCAGACTTAGTAGCCTTGGTTTCTCAAACGATTGCGTCGCCTGGTTCACCAACTACTTCTCTGACAGAGTTCAGTGTGTCAAATCGGAGGGCCTACTGTCTGGACCTCTGGCAGTCTCTATGGGGGTACCACAGGGTTCAATTCTTGGGCCAACTCTTTTCTCTGTATACATAAATGATGTCGCTCTTGCTGCTGGTGAATCTCTGATCCACCTCTACGCAGACGACACCATTCTGTATACTTCTGGCCCTTCTTTGGACACTGTGCTAACAACCCTCCAGACGAGCTTCAATGCCATTCAACTCTCCTTCCGTGGTCTCCAACTGCTCCTAAACACAAGTAAAACTAAATGTATGCTCTTCAACCGATCGCTGCCTGCACCTGCCCGCCCATCCAGCATCACTTCTCTGGACGGTTCTAACTTAGAATTTGTGGACAACTACAAATACCTAGGTGTCTGGTTAGACTGTAAACTCTCCTTCCAGACTCATATCAATCATCTCCAATCCAAAGTGAAATCTAGAATTAGCTTCCTATTTCGCAACAAAGCATCCTTCACTCATGCTGCCAAACATACCCTCGTAAAACTGACCATCCTACCAATCCTCGACTTCGGCGATGTCATTTACAAAATAGCCTCCAATACCCTACTCAACAAGCTGGATGCAGTCTATCACAGTGCCATCCGTTTTGTCACCAAAGCCCCATATACAACCCACCACTGCGACCTGTATGCTCTCGTTGGCTGGCCTTCACTTCATCATCGTCGCCAAACACATTGGCTCCAGGTCATCTACAAGACCCTGCTAGGTAAAGTCCCCCCTTATCTCCGCTCACTGGTCACCATAGCAGCACCCACCTGTAGCACGCGCTCCAGCAGGTATATCTCTCTGGTCACCCCTAAAGCCAACTCCTCCTTTGGTCGTCTCTCCTTCCAGTTCTCAGCTGCCAATGATTGGAACGAACTACAAAAATCTCTAAAACTGGAAACACTTATCTCCCTCACTAGCTTTAAGCACCTGCTATCAGAGCAGCTCACAGATCTCTGCACCTGTACATAGCCCATCTTTAATTGAGCCCAAACTACTACCTTTTCCCCTACTGTATTTATTTATTTTATTTATTTTGCTCCTTTGCACCATATTATTTATATTTATATTTTAACTTTTAACTTTCTTCAAACTACAAATCTACCATTCCAGTGTTTTTTTCTTGCCATACTTTATTTACTTTGCCACCATGGCATTTTTTTGCCTTTACCTCCATTATCTCACATCATTTGCTCACATTGTATATAGTCTTATTTTTTTTCTACTGCATCATTGATTGTATGTTGTTTTACTCCATGTGTAACTCTGTGTTTTTGTATGTTGTCGAACTGCTTTGCTTTATCTTGGCCAGGTCGCAATTGTAAATGAGAACTTGTTCTCAACTTGCCTACCTGGTTAAATAAAGGTGAAATAAATAAATAAAAAAATAAAATCAGTATTGTAACTATCAGAGGAGATTCCAGCTCACTGAGTCCGATTCCAGCTCAATGAGACTGATGTTTTGTTGCCTACTCTTACCACCTGGGGGCTGCCCGTCAGGAAGTCCAGGATCCAGTTGCAGATGGTGGTGTTTTGTCCCAGGATCCTTAGCTTAGTGATGAGCTTTGAGGGCACTATGGTGTTGAACGCTGAGCTGTAGTCAATGAATAGCATTCTCACATAGCTGTTCCTTTTGTCCAGGTGGGAAAGGGCAGTGTGGAGTACAATAGAGACTACATCATCTGTGGATCTGTTGGTGCGGTATGCAAATTGGAGTGGGTCTAGGGTTTCTGGGATAATGGTGTTGATGTGAGCCATGACCAGCCTTTCAAAGCATTTCATGGCTACAGACGTGAGTGCTACGGGTTGGTAGTCGTTTAGTCAGGCCCTCTTCTCCATTGATGCACTCTATCTTTCTGCCACCACTCATGGCTCATAGCCCAGGCTCAGAGGTAATATAGCTCATAGCCCAGGCTCAGAGGTAATATAGCTCATAGCCCAGGCTCAGAGGTAATATAGCTCATAGCCCAGGCTCAGAGGTAATATAGCTCATAGCCCAGGCTCAGAGGTAATATAGCTCATAGCCCAGGCTCAGAGTTAATATAGCTCATAGCCCAGGCTCAGAGGTAATATAGCTCATAGCCCAGGCTCAGAGGTAATATAGCTCATAGCCCAGGCTCAGAGGTAATATAGCTCATAGCCCAGGCTCAGAGGTAATATAGCTCATAGCCCAGGCTCAGAGGTAATATAGCTCATAGCTCAGGCTCAGAGTAATATAGCTCATAGCCCAGGCTCAGAGGTAATATAGCTCATAGCCCAGGCTCAGAGGTAATATAGCTCATAGCCCAGGCTCAGAGGTAATATAGCTCATAGCCCAGGCTCAGAGGTAATATAGCTCATAGCCAGGCTCAGGCTCAGAGGTAATATAGCTCATAGCCCAGGCTCAGAGGTAATATAGCTCATAGCCCAGGCTCAGAGGTAATATAGCTCATAGCCCAGGCTCAGAGGTAATATAGCTCATAGCCCAGGCTCAGAGGTAATATAGCTCATAGCCCAGGCTCAGGCTCAGAGGTAATATAGCTCATAGCCCAGGCTCAGAGGTAATATAGCTCATAGCCCAGGCTCAGAGGTAATATAGCTCATAGCTCAGGCTCAGAGTTAATATAGCTCATAGCCCAGGCTCAGAGGTAATATAGCTCATAGCCCAGGCTCAGAGGTAATATAGCTCATAGCCCAGGCTCAGAGGTAATATAGCTCATAGCCCAGGCTCAGAGGTAATATAGCTCATAGCCCAGGCTCAGGCTCAGAGGTAATATAGCTCATAGCCCAGGCTCAGAGGTAATATAGCTCATAGCTCAGGCTCAGAGTTAATATAGCTCATAGCCCAGGCTCAGAGGTAATATAGCTCATAGCCCAGGCTCAGAGGTAATATAGCTCATAGCCCAGGCTCAGAGGTAATATAGCTCATAGCCCAGGCTCAGAGGTAATATAGCTCATAGCCCAGACTCAGAGGTAATATAGCTCATAGCCCAGGCTCAGAGGTAATATAGCTCATAGCCCAGGCTCAGAGGTATATAGCTCATAGCCCAGGCTCAGAGGTAATATAGCTCATAGCCCAGGCTCAGAGGTAATATAGCTCATAGCCCAGGCTCAGAGGTAATATAGCTCATAGCCCAGGCTCAGAGGTAATATAGCTCATAGCCCAGGCTCAGAGGTAATATAGCTCATAGCCCAGGCTCAGAGGTAATATAGCTCATAGCCCAGGCTCAGAGGTAATATAGCTCATAGGCCAGGCTCAGAGTTAATATAGCTCATAGCCCAGGCTCAGAGGTAATATAGCTCATAGCCCAGGCTCAGAGGTAATATAGCTCATAGCCCATGCTCAGAGGTAATATAGCTCATAGCCCAGGCTCAGAGGTAATATAGCTCATAGCCCAGGCCTCAGAGGTAATATAGCTCATAGCCCAGGCTCAGAGGTAATATAGCTCATAGCCAGGCTCAGAGGTAATATAGCTCATAGCCCAGGCTCAGAGGTAATATAGCTCTAGCCCAGGCTCAAGGCTCAGAGGTAATATAGCTCATAGCCCAGGCTCAGAGGTAATATAGCTCATAGCTCAGGCTCCAGAGTTAATATAGCTCATAGCCCAGGCTCAGAGGTAATATAGCTCATAGCCCAGGCTCAGAGGTAATATAGCTCATAGCCCAGGCTCAGAGGTAATATAGCTCATAGCCCAGGCTCAGAGGTAATATAGCTCATAGCCCAGACTCAGAGGTAATATAGCTCATAGCCCAGGCTCAGAGGTAATATAGCTCATAGCCCAGGCTCAGAGGTAATATAGCTCATAGCCCAGGCTCAGAGGTAATATAGCTCATAGCCCAGGCTCAGGCTCAGAGGTAATATAGCTCATGGCCCAGGCTCAGGCTCAGAGGTAATATAGCTCATAGCCCAGGCTCAGAGGTAATATAGCTCATA
Organism: Salmo trutta; assembly: GCF_901001165.1. Lineage (NCBI taxonomy): Eukaryota > Metazoa > Chordata > Actinopteri > Salmoniformes > Salmonidae > Salmo > Salmo trutta. Next base: position 4,378,806 of record NC_042981.1, on the reverse strand, counting down.
GCCCAGGCTCAGAGGTAATATAGCTCATAGCCCAGGCTCAGAGGTAATATAGCTCATAGCCCAGGCTCAGAGGTAATATAGCTCATAGCCCAGGCTCAGGCTCAGAGGTAATATAGCTCATAGCCCAGGCTCAGAGGTAATATAGCTCATAGCTCAGGCTCAGAGGTAATATAGCTCATAGCCCAGGCTCAGAGGTAATATAGCTCATAGCCCAGGCTCAGAGGTAATATAGCTCATAGCCCAGGCTCAGAGGTAATATAGCTCATAGCCCAGGCTCAGAGGTAATATAGCTCATAGCCCAGGCTCAGAGTTAATATAGCTCATAGCCCAGGCTCAGAGGTAATATAGCCCAGGCTCAGAGGTAATATAGCTCATAGCCCAGGCTCAGAGGTAATATAGCTCATAGCCCAGGATCAGAGTTAATATAGCTCATAGCCCAGGCTCAGAGGTAATATAGCTCATAGCCCAGGCTCAGAGGTAATATAGCTCATAGCCAGGAATATAGCTCATAGCCCAGGCTCAGGCTCAGAGGTAATATAGCTCATAGCCCAGGCTCAGAGGTAATATAGCTCATAGCCCAGGCTCAGAGGTAATATAGCTCATAGCCCAGGCTCAGAGGTAATATAGCTCATAGCCCAGGCTCAGAGGTAATAAAGCTCACAGCCCAGGCTCAGAGATCGCATCCTATTTCCTATATAGTGCTGTCATTACAGACCCATCCCATGTCTCTACAGTGGGCCAAGGCCTGGGTTTGCACACCTCTCCTCTGGGACCCTCAGTTCTTCCATGGGCCAGTGTTTCTCAGACCTCTCCTCTGGGACCCTCAGTTCTTCCATGTGCCAGTGTTTCTCAGACCTCTCCTCTGGGACCCTCAGTTCTTCCATGGGCCAGTGTTGCTCAGACCTCTCCTCTGGGACCCTCGGTTCTTCCATGGGCCAGTGTTGCTCAGACCTCTCCTCTGGGACCCTCAGTTCTTCCATGGGCCAGTGTTTCTCAGACCTCTCCTCTGGGACCCTCAGTTGTTCCATGGGCCAGTGTTGCTCAGACCTCTCCTCTGGGACCCTCAGTTGTTCCATGTATTTAATCTATACCAGAGCTATCAGACCTGATTCAACTAGTCAACTAATCCTCAAGCCCTTGACTAGGTGAATCAGATCTGCTTGTTCAGGGCTACAATACAATGTTGTAAAATGTCTGGGAGAGGAGAGGTTTGAGAACTATTGGTGTAAGGTTCTCCATCCACTCCACCCAGGGCGTGGCGAATCTCTAAATGACTCCTATTGAATCAATTAGTAGGGCCTGGAGGAACTCTAAATGACTCCTATTGAATCAATTAGCAGGGCCTGGAGGAACTCTAAATGACTCCTATTGAATCAGTTAGCAGGGCCTGGAGGAACTCTAAATTACTCCTATTGAATCAATTAGCAGGGCCTGGAGGAACTCTAAATGACTCCTATTGAATCAGTTAGCAGGGCCTGGAGGAACTCTAAATTACTCCTATTGAATCAATTAGCAGAGTCTGGAGGATCTCTAAACGACTCCTATTGAATCAATTAGCAGCCTAATTGGTCTAAGATAAAGACACAGTTTCTTATCAGCAGCAGCTATTAAGGACATCGGGACGGAGATATGAGGCTCCCTATGGACGGGTTAGCTGACACAAAAACGATGCCCACGCTTCTATGCGGCAGAAGGCCGTTTGTTATTGTGATTCTGGATGGTCAGATAGCTAACAACAATGACAATAAGCTGCCATGTGGGGAATCGTAGGTGGCTCTTTTCAGCTAATTTTATCTTGTTTTTGATACCATATTCTTGGTTTGAAGTGTTTTGACTGTGTGTCACTTCTATGTTTTGCTCCATAGTTACGAACGTTGAGGATTTTCAGTGGCACAGTTAGCACTGCGATGCAGAGCATTAAATCACTGAGTCAATAGGGAAGACCCGGAAATCTCTTTTTATTGATATCTACGTAGCGCATTGACCTGAATCACACTACCGCTCCCTTCATTTAGCTATTTGCGTCTTACGGATTGTGGTTGTTGTGGACGGCTGTTCACAAATCTAAATGTATATTTGAACCCAATAACGGTTGAATTCAAGAAGTTTAAGCTGCCTATGAAATCATTGTTTTTTGAAACCAGTGGACAGCCAGTGAAAAATGCGCTCTTGCAACAGCTGCATAGTGTGGGATTCCAGCCTATGGAATAAAAGTGGGGCTTTTATTGATCAATGTAATTCATGCTGATAAACAACAAATAAATCCATCGGCCTAATGGACGCATGATCAAACTAGCACACATTTGATAGACTTAAAAGGGTAAATCTGTAGTTGCTACATCCATTTTTGGACTTATAAATTATATATATATATTAATGTAAATATATAATTTAATCATATTATTAAATGTAGTAGAAAGCGATGGGTTAGAAGAAGCCTACATAACCAACCCATAAAGTAACAATTAACATCCATATATGACCAGCTATGTAAACTTTAACACTGATTTATTCTGCAATAGATGTCGTTCAATTGGTAATATACATTTTTGTATTATTCTAATGTCTCTTAAGATGAAAGTAACTGAATGTAATCAGATTACGTTACTGCGTTTCGTTTGGGGTAATCCAAAAGTTACATTACTGATTACAATTTTGGACAGGTAACTAGTAAATGTAATGGATTACATTTAGAAAGTAACTTACCCAACACTGGTTCTGAGGTAGGTAGGGTAACTAACTAGTACCTTAGAGAGCCCGTGGTATTTGTAGGTAGGGTAACTAATCAGTACCTTAGAGAGCCTGAGGTATTTGTAGGTAGGGTAACTAATCAGTACCTTAGAGAGCCTGAGGTATTTGTAGGTAGGGTAACTAATCAGTACCTTAGAGAGCCTGAGGTATTTGTAGGTAGGGTAACTAATCAGTACCTTAGGGAGCCTGAGGTATTTGTAGGTAGGGTAACTAACCAGTACCTTAGGGAGCCTGAGGTATTTGTAGGTAGGGTAACTAATCAGTACCCCTCTGGAACCGAGATGTTCATTAAGATGATAATGATGAGTTGTCATCGCCTCATACAGAATCTGTACCACTCTGTTATCCATCTCTGTTAACCCTTCTCCTGCTGTATGGCCCGTTCATATCTAGAGGCCTGTGTACAGCAGCTGCTGTATGGCCCGTTCATATCTAGAGGCCTGTGTACAGCAGCTGCTGTATGGCCCGTTCATACCTAGAGGCCTGTGTACAGCAGCTGCTGTATGGCCCGTTCATATCTAGAGGCCTGTGTACAGCAGCTGCTGTATGGCCCTTTCCCTAACCCAGTCCAACTGGAGGGTACAGTGCAGTGGAACACCACCTGTGTGGGTGTGACTGAGGGATTAGGAGCGGTTGTCCAAGCAGCAACCTGTTGGCAGTGGAGTCCCGGATGAGTCCCGAATGAGTCAGGGATGAGTTCCGGGATGAGTTCCCGGATGAGTTCCGGGATGAGTTCCGGGATGAGTTCCGGGATGAGTCAGGGATGAGTTCCGGGATGAGTTCCGGGATGAGTTCCGGGATGAGTCAGGGATGAGTCTGGGATGAGTTCCGGGATGAGTCAGGGATGAGTCAGGGATGAGTTCCCGGATGAGTCAGGGATGAGTCAGGGATGAGTCAGGGATGAGTTCCGGGATGCTGCACCCCTAAGACCTCTACATCAGAGGCACAATGGCCTGGTTAAGGTGCTTACAGACAGGAAATTGAACAGCAATTGAACCACAAAAAAATCAGCCTACCATGTGTAGAGACCTGCGTTCACGGGTTGTTTTCAACTTGAATGTTTTCATTAAAACATTGTTTGATTGTTTTTTTTCAAGTTGAACGATGCTCATTGGTTAACCATGCGCGGAAGCCGCTCAAGACTTCAGCTAATTTCTTATTTTGGCGCCTCGAGCACTGAGCCAAGGGTGCCTCTCATAAAGTCTACTCCCATTGAAGACTACGAGACCTTTGCCGGTCTAAGGCACTGCATCTCAGTGCTAGAGGCGTCACTACAGACCCTGGTTAGATTCCAGGCTGTATCACAACCGGCCATGATTGGGAGTCCCATAGGGCGGCGCTCAATTGGCCCAGTGTTGTCCGGGTTAGGGTTTGGCTCGGGTAGGTCGTCATTGTAAATAAGAATGTGTTCTTTACTGACTTGCCTGGTTAAATAAAGCTTAAATAAAAAACTACAAAAATTAACATTACATATGGAATATTTAAACAATGATTTTCAAGAGAATGTATAGGATTAGAACAATATTTGAAATTCTAAATATGTTCAACTCTCTAGATATATGGGGTTGGGACTAGATGGTATACAGCTACGGAAGGAAGTGACGCATCAATCTGCCCAACTTTCTGGATATATGGGGTTGTGACTAGATGGTATACAGCTACGGAAGGAAGTGATGCATAAATCTGCCCAACTCTCTAGATATATGGGGTTGTGACTAGATGGTATACAGCTACGGAAGGAAGTGACGCATAGATCTGCCCAACTTTCTAGATATATGGGGTTGTGACTAGATGGTATACAGCTACGGAAGGAAGTGACGCATAAATCTGCCCAACTCTCTAGATATATGGGGTTGTGACTAGATGGTATACAGCTACGGAAGGAAGTGACGCATAGATCTGCCCAACTTTCTAGATATATGGGGTTGTGACTAGATGGTATACAGCTACGGAAGGAAGTGACGCATAAATTGTCAACATCTTCATTTTTTGGGGGGATAGTTTCAGAGAGAATTGTTGCATTTTAACGAACCCTAACCATTTCCTAACCTTTAACCTAATTGTCCTAAACTGCTATGTTAATTAACCTAACCTGCTGCGTCTGTTTACAAAGTCAATTCTGTTCATAACTGGTATACCGTCTAACTCCTCAATAAATATAGTGCTCTGACCTGTGACTGCTAGGGTCATGGACAGAGACTGACTGTAAACGGCAGCAGATTGATACTGAAGATCCAGAGCTGTTTTCACGAGACTTGTTGTGTTCAGCATTGCATCATCGTAAGCGTTAATCTTTTTTTTTTATGCCGTGGTCATAGAGATCAATATGAGGCTGGTATTTTTAAGTATTTTGTAGTTTGATTGACTGTTCATATTGATTTGAATAAATGACAAGACTCCTGAGAAACGTTTTGAGTGTAACATTCTCCCTGATGTTAATTTACCAGAGTGTGTAACGTTGCCTAGCTGCATCATGAACTTGCGTCAGTAACAGCGGGGGGGAACAAAAAAAAGTTATTCTCTCTGTTTCCTTTCTTTCTCTCTCCTTCTTTTCTTTCTGGCTCGATAGTTGAAAGAATCAGTTAAATCCCTCCTGTGTTGTCGGGCGACGCTCAGGGTTTATACTCTGCTTATTTTTCATAGTGCTAAGGCACCTCTCTGAATACAAATGACACAATTAATATTGAAATCCAGGCGGGATTACTTTCATATGTCAAGAGACTTCCTAAATTAGACTGGTACGCCACCGGTACCGTTCCCCAGACCTGGAATGGGTTTAAGGTACGATTATTATATACACATGAAAGATGGATAGTCCAAGGGGCAGGGCCTCGGGGCTTCTTTAAAAGGGTCTTGGATTATGTGCACTGTGATAAAGACATTCACATGTCAGTTTTTTATTTTTTAAATTTATTTCACCTTTTATTTAACCAGGTAGGCAAGTTGAGAACAAGTTCTCATTTACAACTGTGACCTGGCCAAGATAAACGCATAACAATTCGACACATACAACATGGAATAAACAAAACATACAGTCAATAATCCAGTAGAAAAAAAGAAAACAAAAAGTATATATACAGTGAGAGCAAATGAGGTAAGTTAAGGCAATAAATAGGCCATGGTGGTGAAGTAATTACAATATAGCAATTAAACACTGGAATTGTAGATGTGCCGAAGATGAATGTGCAAGTAGAGATACTGGGGTGCAAAGGAGCAAGATAAATAAATAAATACAGTATGGGGATGAGGTAGGTAGATGGGCTGTTTACAGATGGGCTATGTACAGGTGCAGTGATCTGTGAGCTGCTCTGACAGCTGGTGCTTAAAGCTAGTGAGGGAGATATGAGTCTCCAGTTTCAGAGATTTTTGCAGTTCGTTCCAGTCATTGGCAGCAGAGAACTGGAAGGAAAGACGACCAAAGGAGGAATTGGCTTTGGGGATGACCAGTGAGATATACCTGCTGGAGCGCGTGCTACGAGTGGGTGCTGCTATGGTGACCAGTGAGCTGAGATAAGGCGGGGCTTTACCTAGCAGAGACTTGTAGATGACCTGGAGCCAGCGGGTTTGGCGACGAGTATGAAGCGAGAGCCAGCCAACGAGAGCGTACAGGTCGCAGTGGTGGGTAGTATATGGGGCTTTGGTGACAAAACGGATGGCACTGTGATGGACTGCATCCAGTCAGTAAAAAGGCAGAAGGGGTTTTCTTCTTCTTGTGTCCAGCTCTCTACTTCTACCAGCCATATCCCAAAATGTCACAACTCACACACTCCTCTGTTCCCCACCACACATAAATTACACAGCATGGATGGATGCCTGTAGTTGTAATAGGAACAAAGAAGAGACCGCTGTCCTGTTCCTATTCCGATAGCGTTCATCAATTCCTCCTTCATTACTGGCTAGCTACCGTACCTTTCATTATTGGCTAGCTACCGTACCTTTCATTATTAGCTAGCTACTGTACCTTTCATTATTGGCTAGCTACCGTACCTTTCATTATTGGCTAGCTGCCGTACCTTTCATTATTGGCTAGCTACTGTACCTTTTGTATTGGCTAGCTGCCGTACCTTTCATTATTGGCTAGCTACTGTACCTTTTGTATTGGCTAGCTGCCGTACCTTTCATTATTGGCTAGCTACTGTACCTTTCATTATTGGCTAGCTACCGTACCTTTCATTATTGGCTAGCTACCGTACCTTTCATTATTGGCTAGCTACCGTACCTTTCATTATTGGCTAGCTACCGTACCTTTCATTATTGGCTAGCTACTGTACCTTTCATTATTGGCTAGCTACCGTACCTTTCATTATTAGCTAGCTACTGTACCTTTCATTATTGATTAGCTACCGTACCTTTCATTATTGGCTAGCTACTGTACCTTTCATTATTGGCTAGCTACCGTACCTTTCATTATTGGCTAGCTACCGTACCTTTCATTATTGGCTAGCTACTGTACCTTTCATTATTGGCTAGCTACCGTACCTTTTATTATTGGCTAGCTACTGTACCTTTCATTATTGGCTAGCTACCGTACCTTTCATTATTGGCTAGCTCCCCTATCTTTCATTATTGGCTAGCTACCGTACCTTTTATTATTGGCTAGCTACTGTACCTTTCATTATTGGCTAGCTACCGTACCTTTCATTATTGGCTAGCTACTGTACCTTTCATTATTGGCTAGCTACCGTACCTTTCATTATTGGCTAGCTACTGTACCTTTCATTATTGGCTAGCTACCGTACCTTTTATTATTGGCTAGCTACTGTACCTTTCATTATTGGCTAGCTACCGTACCTTTCATTATTGGCTAGCTCCCGTATCTTTCATTATTGGCTAGCTACCGTACCTTTTATTATTGGCTAGCTACTGTACCTTTCATTATTGGCTAGCTACCGTACCTTTCATTATTAGCTAGCTACTGTACCTTTCATTATTGGCTAGCTACCGTACCTTTCATTATTGGCTAGCTGCCGTACCTTTCATTATTGGCTAGCTACTGTACCTTTTGTATTGGCTAGCTGCCGTACCTTTCATTATTGGCTAGCTACTGTACCTTTTGTATTGGCTAGCTGCCGTACCTTTCATTATTGGCTAGCTACTGTACCTTTCATTATTGGCTAGCTACCGTACCTTTCATTATTGGCTAGCTACCGTACCTTTCATTATTGGCTAGCTACCGTACCTTTCATTATTGGCTAGCTACCGTACCTTTCATTATTGGCTAGCTACTGTACCTTTCATTATTGGCTAGCTACCGTACCTTTCATTATTAGCTAGCTACTGTACCTTTCATTATTGATTAGCTACCGTACCTTTCATTATTGGCTAGCTACTGTACCTTTCATTATTGGCTAGCTACCGTACCTTTCATTATTGGCTAGCTACCGTACCTTTCATTATTGGCTAGCTACTGTACCTTTCATTATTGGCTAGCTACCGTACCTTTTATTATTGGCTAGCTACTGTACCTTTCATTATTGGCTAGCTACCGTACCTTTCATTATTGGCTAGCTCCCCTATCTTTCATTATTGGCTAGCTACCGTACCTTTTATTATTGGCTAGCTACTGTACCTTTCATTATTGGCTAGCTACCGTACCTTTCATTATTGGCTAGCTACTGTACCTTTCATTATTGGCTAGCTACCGTACCTTTCATTATTGGCTAGCTACTGTACCTTTCATTATTGGCTAGCTACCGTACCTTTTATTATTGGCTAGCTACTGTACCTTTCATTATTGGCTAGCTACCGTACCTTTCATTATTGGCTAGCTCCCGTATCTTTCATTATTGGCTAGCTACCGTACCTTTTATTATTGGCTAGCTACTGTACCTTTCATTATTGGCTAGCTACCGTACCTTTCATTATTGGCTAGCTACTGTACCTTTCATTATTGGCTAGCTACCGTACCTTTCATTACTGGCTAGCTACCGTACCTTTCATTATTGGCTAGCTACTGTACCTTTTGTATTGGCTAGCTGCCGTACCTTTCATTATTGGCTAGCTACTGTACCTTTTGTATTGGCTAGCTGCCGTACCTTTCATTATTGGCTAGCTACTGTACCTTTCATTATTGGCTAGCTACCGTACCTTTCATTATTGGCTAGCTACCGTACCTTTCATTATTGGCTAGCTACCGTACCTTTCATTATTGGCTAGCTACCGTACCTTTCATTATTGGCTAGCTACTGTACCTTTCATTATTGGCTAGCTACCGTACCTTTCATTATTAGCTAGCTACTGTACCTTTCATTATTGATTAGCTACCGTACCTTTCATTATTGGCTAGCTACCGTACCTTTCATTATTGGCTAGCTACTGTACCTTTCATTATTGGCTAGCTACCGTACCTTTTATTATTGGCTAGCTACTGTACCTTTCATTATTGGCTAGCTACCGTACCTTTCATTATTGGCTAGCTCCCGTATCTTTCATTATTGGCTAGCTACCGTACCTTTTATTATTGGCTAGCTACTGTACCTTTCATTATTGGCTAGCTACCGTACCTTTCATTATTGGCTAGCTACTGTACCTTTCATTATTGGCTAGCTACCGTACCTTTCATTACTGGCTAGCTACCGTACCTTTCATTATTGGCTAGCTACCGTACCTTTTGTATTGGCTAGCTGCCGTACCTTTCATTATTGGCTAGCTACCGTACCTTTTATTATTGGCTAGCTCCCGTATCTTTCATTACTGGCTAGCTACCGTACCTTTCATTATTGGCTAGCTACCGTACCTTTTGTATTGGCTAGCTGCCGTACCTTTCATTATTGGCTAGCTACTGTACCTTTCATTATTGGCTAGCTACCGTACCTTTCATTATTGGCTAGCTACCGTACCTTTCATTATTGGCTAGCTACCGTACCTTTCATTATTGGCTAGCTACCGTACCTTTCATTATTGGCTAGCTACCGTACCTTTCATTATTGGCTAGCTACTGTACCTTTCATTATTGGCTAGCTACTGTACCTTTCATTATTGGCTAGCTACTGTACCTTTCATTATTGTCTAGCTACCGTACCTTTCATTATTGATTAGCTAATATACCTTTCCTGGAGAAATGTCACGGTAAAAAGTGACATGATAGTGGAGACAGTATATAGGGTGAGAGCATGCAGCCGTGTCCTAAGAAATATCAATTGCTTGAATAAAATCAGCTAAACCTGATTGCAGAAATTCAGATATTCAGAATGCTGCTTAATTCTACATTGTAATATTGAACCGTGCAGTTGTTCACATATTGGTTTTGATCCTTAGATGTTGGTTTTCTGATTTACTATTGCCCTGTGAATAAAGGTTATGCTGAACTATTGGAGATACTTTGGTATCTTCCCTTGTAAAGTGTAGAGGTCAGAGCTGGCATTCCCTGCTGTCATTACTGCGGGTCCAGAAGACTAGCAGGTGATTTAATATGGCTCTGCTGTCTCCTGAAGGACAACGACGTACACGCAGACAGACACACAGACAGGGACAGACAGACTGACGGACGGACAGGGGACAGACAGACTGATGGGGACAGAGAGAGAGGAAGAGAGAGACAGACAAACTGACTGACTGACTGACTGACTGACTGACACACGCACAGACACTAACAGACAGGGACAGACAGGGACAGACAGGGACAGACAGAGACAGACAGGGACAGACAGATAGACAGACAGACAGACAGACAGACAGACAGACAGGAACAGACAGACAGGAACAGACAGACAGACAGAGACAGACAGGAACAGACAGACAGACAGAGACAGACAAGAGGTTACTTCAACCTGCAGTCCTGCGGTACAGGGTCTGAGTGCCCTTCACATATCTCCTGTCAATACTACAGAACATGGATAAAGGCAGTTGATTTGTTTTGTACTGCATTTCTAGTTACAGGATGTAAAATATAACATTTAAAATACGTGTAGATGGTAATCTCCATTTCTCCTTTTGTTTAATAAAAAACTTTATATGATTTGAACTGCACTCTGGGAGATGAGGGTCACAGTTGAGGGACGGTAGATAACACAGGACACGCTGCTGACGTCAGAACACACACACACACACACACACACACACACACACACACACACACACACACACACACACACACACACACACACACAATCTGAATCCAACACGTCATGCCTGCATCCTTCTGTCTGATTTGAAGCGTGAGCGAGCCGAGGAATATCATGAGCAGATTGTTGTCTAGTAACCGTTTCCATGGAGGCCACTCTACCAGGGCCTAGGTGTAATGGATTTAAATTGAACTGTTGAGTTTCTAGCTGTCGAGTTGCGGCGAGGGAGGCAGGCAGGCAGGCAGGCAGGGGTGGGATGGAGACAGCGGGGGAGGGAGAGACAGAAATAGTTTGTACTCTGTATTAGAGAGAGGAGCAAGAGAAAAAGAGAGAGCAGGAGAGGGAGGGAGAGAGAGAGAGAGACAGAGGGAGAGAGAGGGACAGAGAGAGCGAGAGAGAGTGGGATTTAAGAGAGAGAGATAGAGAGGAGGGGATAGAGATAGAGGGGGGAGTGAGAGACTCCATAGAATGTGTCAAATGATCAGTATGGCTGGCTTTCTGTCTAACAGGGTGGTTATGGCTGGCTTTCTGTCTAACAGGGTGGTTATGGCTGGCTTTCTGTCTAACAGGGTGGTTAAGGCTGGCTTTCTGTCTAACAGGGTGGTTATGGCTGGCTTTCTGTCTAACTGGGTGGTTATGGCTGGCTTTCTGTCTAACAGGGTGGTTAAGGCTGGCTTTCTGTCTAACAGGGTGGTTATGGCTGGCTTTCTGTCTAACTGGGTGGTTATGGCTGGCTTTCTGTCTAACTGGGTGGTTATGGCTGGCTTTCTGTCTAACTGGGTGGTTATGGCTGGCTTTCTGTCTAACAGGGTGGTTATGGCTGGCTTTCTGTCTAACAGGGTGGTTATGGCTGGCTTTCTGTCTAACTGGGTGGTTATGGCTGGCTTTCTGTCTAACTGGGTGGTTATGGCTGGCTTTCTGTCTAACTGGGTGGTTATGGCTGGCTTTCTGTCTAACAGGGTGGTTAAGGCTGGCTTTCTGTCTAACTGGGTGGTTATGGCTGGATTTCTGTCTAACTGGGTGGTTATGGCTGGTGACACTGTGGTTATGGCTGGCTTGTTCAGAAGGCTGGCTAATGGGTCATCCTGGTCTGCTTGGCAGCATCAATGGCGTACAGTGTATGGAGTATAACCTTGCTCACCGATTGCTACAGCTGTACACAGCCCATCTGTAATTAGCCCATCCAACTACCTCATCCCCATATTGTTTTTATTTACTTTTTTTGCTCTTTTGTACACCAGTATTTCTACTTGCACATCATCATCTGCACATCTATCACTCCAGTGTTAATTTTTCAAAATTGTAATTACTTTGCTGCTATGGCCTATTTATTGCCTTAACTCCTTACTCCATTTTCACACACTGTATATAGATTTAGATTATTATAGTGTTATTGACTGTACTTTGTTTATCCCATGTGTAACTCTGTGTTGTTGTTTTTTGTCGCACTGCTGTGCTTTATCTTGGCCAGGTCGCAGTTGTAAATGAGAACTTGTTCTCAACTGGCCTACCTGGTTCAATAAAGGTGAAATAAAAATTAAAATAAATAGTACAAATATACTAGACTCTAGTAGGATATAGTAAACTATACTCTAGTAGGATATAGTAAACTATACTCTAGTAGGATATAGCAAACTATACTCTAGTAGGATATAGTAAACTATACTCTAGTAGGATATAGTAAACTATACTCTAGTAGGATATAGTAAACTATACTCTAGTAGGATATAGTAAGCTATACTCTGGTAGGATATAGTAAACTATACTCTTGTGGGGTATAGTAAACTATACTCTAGTAGGGGATAGTAAACTATACTCTGGTAGGATACAGTAAACTATACTCTGGTAGGATATAGTAAACTATACTCTAGTAGGGGATAGTAAACTATACTCTGGTAGGATACAGTAAACTATACTCTGGTAGGATATAGTAAGCTATACTCTGGTAGGATATAGTAAACTATACTCGTGTGGGGTATAGTAAACTATACTCTAGTAGGGGATAGTAAACTATACTCAAGTGGGATATAGTAAACTATACTCTAGTAGGCCATAGTAAACTGTACTGTAGTAGGATATAGTAAACTATACTCTGGTAGGATATAGTAAACTATACTCGTGTGGGGTATAGTAAACTATACTCTAGTAGGGGATAGTAAACTATACTCAAGTGGGATAAAGTAAACTATACTCTAGTAGGCCATAGTAATTATACTCTAGTGGGATATAGTAAACTATACTCTAGTGGGATATAGTAAACTACACTCTAGTAGGGGATAGTAAACTATACTCAAGTGGGATATAGTAAACTATACTCTAGTAGGATATAGTAAACTATACTCTGGTGGGGTATAGTAAACTGTACTCTAGTAGGATATAGTAAACTATACTCTAGTAGGCTATTTGTATTTGTATTTATTATGGATCCCCATTAGTTCCTGCCAAAGCAGTAGCAACTCTTCCTGGGGTCCAGCAAAATTAAGGCAGTTTATACAATTTTAAAAACATTACAATACATTCACAGATTTCATAACACACTGTGTGCCCTCAGGCCCCCTACTCCACCACTACCACATATCTACATTACTAAATCCATGTGTATGTATAGTGTGTTTGTTATCGTGTGTGTGTGTGTGTGTGTGTGTGTGTGTGTGTGTGTGTGTGTGTGTGTGTGTGTGTGTGTGTGTGTGTGTGTGTGTGTGTGTGTGTGTGTGTGTGTGTGTGTGTATGCATGTGCCTGTGCCAATGTTTTTGTTGCTTCACAGTCCCTGCTGTTCCATAAGGTGTATTTTTATCTGCTTTTTAAATCTAATTTTACTGCCTGCGTCAGTTACTTGATGTGGAACAGAGCTCCATGTAGTCATGGCTCTATGTAGTACTGTGCGCCTCCCATAGTCTGTTCTGGACTTGGGGACTGTGAAGAGACCTCTTGTGGCATGTCTTGTGGGGTATGCATGGGTGTCTGAGCTGTGTGCCAGTAGTTTAGACAGACCTCTTGTGGCATGTCTTGTGGGGTATGCATGGGTGTCTGAGCTGTGTGACAGTAGTTTAGACAGACCTCTGGTGGCATGTCTTGTGGGGTATGGATGGGTGTCTGAGCTGTGTGCCAGTAGTTTAGACAGGCAGCTCGGTGCATTCAACATGTCAATACCTCTCATTAATAAAAGTAGTGATGAAGTCAATCTCTCCTCCACTTTCAGCCAGGAGAGATTGACATGCATATTATTAACATTAGCTCTCTGTGTACATCCAAGGGCCAGCTGTGTTGCCCTGTTCTGAGCCAATTGTAAAAGTCTTTTTTTTTTGTGGCACCTGACCACATGACTGAACAGTATTCCAGGTGCGACAAAATCAGGGTCTGTAGTACCTGCCTTGTTTTTATTTGTTTTATTTATTAAATATTTGAAATATACAATATACTTGCAGTGAAGCCGCTCAACAACTACATCATACCAGTCATCCAACAGACTCCCATTCAGAGAGACACACAGAAGCATCCAGGGTCAATGCCCTGCTCAAGGGCACGTTGACCGATCTACCACCAGGCCAAAAAACATGAACCCAAACTCTCCAAGATCCCCCCCCCCCCCCACAGTTCCCCAATAACTGTCCCTCAACCATTCGAGACCCCTCCCACAGTCCAGCAGGATATAGTAAACTATACTCTAGTAGGATATAGTAAACTATACTCTAGTAGGATATACTAAACTATACTCCAGTAGGATATAGTAAACTATACTCTAGTAGGATATAGTAAACTATAATCTGGTAGGATATTGTAAACTATACTCTGGTAGGATAAAGTACACTATGCTCTAGTATGCGCTAATAAATTATATTCTAGTAGGGTATAGTAAACTATACTCTAGTAGGATATAGTAAACTATACTCTAATAGGATATAGTAAACTATACTCTAGTAGGATATAGTAAACTATACTCTAGTATGCGCTAATAAAGTATACTATTGTAGGATATAGTAAACTATACTCTAGTATGCGCTAATAAATTATACTGCAGTAGGATATAGTAAACTATACTCCAGTAGGATATAGTAAACTATACTCTAGTAGGATATAGTAAACTATAATCTGGTAGGATATAGTAAACTATACTCTGGTAGGATAAAGTACACTATGCTCTAGTATGCGCTAATAAATTATATTCTAGTAGGGTACAGTAAACTATACTCTAGTAGGATATAGTAAACTATACTCTAATAGGATATAGTAAACTATACTCTAGTAGGATATAGTAAACTATACTCTAGTATGCGCTAATAAATTATATTCTAGTAGGGTATAGTAAACTATACTCTAGTAGGATATAGTAAACTATACTCTTGTAGGATATAGTAAACTACACTCTAGTAGGATATAGTAAACTATACTCTAGTAGGATATAGTAAACTATACTCTAGTATGCTCTGATAAATTATACTCTAGTAAGTAGAGCATACCATAGTATAGTTTACTATATCCTACTAGAGTATAGTTTGCTATATCCTACCGGAGTATAGTTTACTATATCCTACCAGAGTATAGTTTACAGAGTATAGTTTACTATATCCTACCGGAGTATAGTTTACTATACCCCGCCAGAGTATAGTTTACTATGTCCTACCAGAGTGTGGTTTACTATAGCCTACTAGAGTATTGTTTACTATATCTTACTAGAGGATAGTTTACTATATCCTACTAGAATATAGTTTACTATATCCTACTAGAAAATAGTTTACAGAGTCTAGTTTACTATATTCTGCTAGAGTATTGTTTACTATATCATACTAGAAAATAGTTTACAGAGTGTAGTTTACTATATCCTACTAGAATATAGTTTACTGTATCCTACTGGAATATAGTTTACTATATCCTACTAGAATATAGTTTACTGTATCCTACTGGAATATAGTTTACTATATCCTACTAGAATATAGTTTACTATATCCTACTAGAATATAGTTTACTATATCCTACTGGAATATAGTTTACTATATCCTACTAGAATATAGTTTACTGTATCCTACTGGAATATAGTTTACTATATCCTACTAGAATATAGTTTACTATATCCTACTAGAATATAGTTTACTATATCCTACTAGAATATAGTTTACAGAGTCTAGTTTACTATATTCTGCTAGAGTATTGTTTACTATATCATACTAGAAAATAGTTTACAGAGTGTAGTTTACTGTATCCTACTGCAGTATATGTGGAAGAGTCTACTGTCGGCTACTACTACTATAGATAATTACAGTATTGCTGACGGGTAGTATGAGGTACATGTAGTATGGAGATGGAAATGCTTATATAATGAATGTAGACGTGACGTAATGACATGCATCAGACCAGTGACGTTCTAAATATCAGACCAGTTATTGTGATCACTAACTCAGCTGTCATTCCTACAGTAGCTAATCCTCTTTCTACCATCTCACATCATCTCGTATTTCACAGCTGCGCTGTGCTTTAGGAGAGTGGCAGCTTGTCTGTACAATTTTTCCATGCGGTGTAGCTGTGACTAAGTGTTTTGACTCACTGTGTTTGTGTGTACGCGTGCGTTAGTTTGTGTGTGTGTGTGTGTGTGTGTGTGTGTGTGTGTGTGTGTGTGTGTGTGTGTGTGTGTGGCGCTGGTGGGAGACCGAGATGATTCATCGTCAGTACTGTGGGAAACCTCTCCACGATGTGCGAGAGAGAGAGAAACAGACAGAGAGAGAGAGAGGGGGGACCATCACCTGAGCTTTGGGGTCGGACTTCCTCTCCTCACTCCCTCTTTCTTCCCTCCCTCCATGTGTAACACATTAA
This sequence comes from Salmo trutta, assembly GCF_901001165.1. Classification (NCBI taxonomy): domain Eukaryota; kingdom Metazoa; phylum Chordata; class Actinopteri; order Salmoniformes; family Salmonidae; genus Salmo; species Salmo trutta. The sequence goes on along the minus strand of NC_042981.1, from coordinate 4,362,186 downwards.
CACTACAGAAACCCACCCTGGAGCCAGAGAGAGAGAGAGAGAGCCAGAGTGAGAGAGAGAGCCAGAGTGAGAGAGAGAGCCAGAGTGAGAGAGAGAGCCAGAGTGAGAGAGAGAGCCAGAGCGAGAGAGAGAGCCAGAGAGAGAGAGAACCAGAGCGAGAGAGCCAGAGTCAGAGAGAGAGAGAGCCAGAGAGAGAGAGACAGAGAGCCAGAGCCAGAGAGAGAGAGAGAGCCAGAGAGAGAGAGAGACAGAAAGAGAGAGAGAGCCAGAGCGAGAGAGCCAGAGCCAGAGAGAGAGAGAGCCAGAGAGAGAGAGACAGAGAGCCAGAGCCAGAGAGAGAGAGAGAGCCAGAGAGAGAGAGAGACAGAAAGAGAGAGAGTGAGAGACAGAGAGAGAGAGACACAGAGAGAGAGAGAGTGAGAGAGAGAGAGAGAGAGCCAGAGAGAGAGAGACACAGAGAGAGAGAGAGTGAGAGACAGAGAGAGAGAGACACAGAGAGAGAGAGAGTGAGAGACAGAGAGAGAGAGACAGAGAGCCAGAGCCAGAGAGAGAGAGAGAGAGCCAGAGAGAGAGACAGAAAGAGAGAGAGAGCCAGAGCGAGAGAGAGAGTGAGAGCCAGAGAGAGAGAGCCACAGAGAGAGCGAGAGAGTGAGAGAGAGAGAGAGCCAGAGAGAGAGAGAGAGAGAGTCAGAGAGAGAGAGAGAGCCAGAGAGAGAGAGAGAGCCAGAGAGAGAGAGAGAGAGCCAGAGAGAGAGAGAGAGAGCCACAGAGAGAGAGAGAGAGAGAGCCAGAGAGAGAGAGAGCCAGAGAGAGCCAGAGAGAGAGAGCCACAGAGAGCGAGAGAGCGAGAGAGCGAGAGAGAGAGAGAGAGAGAGCGAGAGAATGATAGAAGACTATTGACGCTATCTGAGTGTATCATAAAGACCCTACTCCACCACCTGCTGGAAGCTTGGAGCACCAGGACTCTTAACGGTAAAACGTTTGAGGTCTAGTGACCAGTTTGGAACCACAGGACCCATAACAAATGGAGGAAAGACTTCAGCAAAAAGAATGAACGTAAAAAATGTAAAGTAAATTGGAAATATATCAAACATGATGTAGGCCACATGACGAACCCACTAAAGTGGCAGCTTGTCTGTACAGGAGTAGATCCCACTAAAGGGGTTCGGGTGGAGTAGATCCCACTAAAGGGGTTCAGGTGGAGTAGATCCCACTAAAGGGGTTCAGGTGGAGTAGATCCCACTAAAGGGGTTCAGGTGGAGTAGATCCCACTAAAGGGGTTAGGGTGGAGTAGATCCCACTAAAGGGGTTAGGGTGGAGTAGATCCCACTAAAGGGGTTCGGGTGGAGTAGATCCCACTAAAGGGGTTCAGGTGGAGTAGATCCCACTAAAGGGGTTCGGGTGGAGTAGATCCCACTAAAGGGGTTCGGGTGGAGTAGATCCCACTAAAGGGGTTAGGGTGGAGTAGATCCCACTAAAGGGGTTCGGGTGGAGTAGATCCCACTAAAGGGGTTCGGGTGGAGTAGATCCCACTAAAGGGGTTCGGGTGGAGTAGATCCCACTAAAGGGGTTCAGGTGGAGTAGATCCCACTAAAGGGGTTCAGGTGGAGTAGATCCCACTAAAGGGGTTCGGGTGGAGTAGATCCCACTAAAGGGGTTCGGGTGGAGTAGATCCCACTAAAGGGGTTCGGGTGGAGTAGATCCCACTAAAGAGGTTCGGGTGGAGTAGATCCCACTAAAGGGGTACAGGTGGAGTAGATCCCACTAAAGGGGTTAGGGTGGAGTAGATCCCACTAAAGGGGTTCGGGTGGAGTAGATCCCACTAAAGGGGTTCGGGTGGAGTAGATCCCACTAAAGGGGTTCGGGTGGAGTAGATCCCACTAAAGGGGTACAGGTGGAGTAGATCCCACTAAAGGGGTTAGGGTGGAGTAGATCCCACTAAAGGGGTTAGGGTGGAGTAGATCCCACTAAAGGGGTACAGGTGGAGTAGATCCCACTAAAGGGGTTCGGGTGGAGTAGATCCCACTAAAGGGGTTCGGGTGGAGTAGATCCCACTAAAGGGGTTCGGGTGGAGTAGATCCCACTAAAGGGGTTCGGGTGGAGTAGATCCCACTAAAGGGGTTAGGGTGGAGTAGATCCCACTAAAGGGGTTAGGGTGGAGTAGATCCCACTAAAGGGGTTCGGGTGGAGTAGATCCCACTAAAGGGGTTCGGGTGGAGTAGATCCCACTAAAGGGGTTCGGGTGGAGTAGATCCCACTAAAGGGGTTCGGGTGGAGTAGATCCCACTAAAGGGGTTCGGGTGGAGTAGATCCCACTAAAGGGGTTCGGGTGGAGTAGATCCCACTAAAGGGGTTAGGGTGGAGTAGATCCCACTAAAGGGGTTCGGGTGGAGTAGATCCCACTAAAGGGGTTCGGGTGGAGTAGATCCCACTAAAGGGGTTAGGGTGGAGTAGATCCCACTAAAGGGGTTCGGGTGGAGTAGATCCCACTAAAGGGGTTCGGGTGGAGTAGATCCCACTAAAGGGGTTAGGGTGGAGTAGATCCCACTAAAGGGGTTCAGGTGGAGTAGATCCCACTAAAGGGGTTCGGGTGGAGTAGATCCCACTAAAGGGGTTCAGGTGGAGTAGATCCCACTAAAGGGGTTCGGGTGGAGTAGATCCCACTAAAGGGGTTCGGGTGGAGTAGATCCCACTAAAGGGGTTCAGGTGGAGTAGATCCCACTAAAGGGGTTCGGGTGGAGTAGATCCCACTAAAGGGGTTCGGGTGGAGTAGATCCCACTAAAGGGGTTCAGGTGGAGTAGATCCCACTAAAGGGGTTCGGGTGGAGTAGATCCCACTAAAGGGGTTCGGGTGGAGTAGATCCCACTAAAGGGGTTCGGGTGGAGTAGATCCCACTAAAGGGGTTCAGGTGGAGTAGATCCCACTAAAGGGGTTCGGGTGGAGTAGATCCCACTAAAGGGGTTCAGGTGGAGTAGATCCCACTAAAGGGGTTCGGGTGGAGTAGATCCCACTAAAGGGGTTCAGGTGGAGTAGATCCCACTAAAGGGGTTCGGGTGGAGTAGATCCCACTAAAGGGGTTCAGGTGGAGTAGATCCCACTAAAGGGGTTCGGGTGGAGTAGATCCCACTAAAGGGGTTCAGGTGGAGGGGTTCAGGTGGAGTAGATCCCACTAAAGGGGTTCGGGTGGAGTAGATCCCACTAAAGGGGTTCGGGTGGAGTAGATCCCACTAAAGGGGTTCAGGTGGAGTAGATCCCACTAAAGGGGTTCGGGTGGAGTAGATCCCACTAAAGGGGTTAGGGTGGAGTAGATCCCACTAAAGGGGTTAGGGTGGAGTAGATCCCACTAAAGGGGTTCAGGTGGAGTAGATCCCACTAAAGGGGTTCAGGTGGAGTAGATCCCACTAAAGGGGTTCGGGTGGAGTAGATCCCACTAAAGGGGTTCGGGTGGAGTAGATCCCACTAAAGGGGTTCGGGTGGAGTAGATCCCACTAAAGGGGTTCGGGTGGAGTAGATCCCACTAAAGGGGTTCAGGTGGAGTAGATCCCACTAAAGGGGTTCGGGTGGAGTAGATCCCACTAAAGGGGTTCAGGTGGAGTAGATCCCACTAAAGGGGTTCAGGTGGAGTAGATCCCACTAAAGGGGTTCGGGTGGAGTAGATCCCACTAAAGGGGTTCGGGTGGAGTAGATCCCACTAAAGGGGTTCAGGTGGAGTAGATCCCACTAAAGGGGTTTGGGTGGAGTAGATCCCACTAAAGGGGTTAGGGTGGAGTAGATCCCACTAAAGGGGTTAGGGTGGAGTAGATCCCACTAAAGGGGTTCGGGTGGAGTAGATCCCACTAAAGGGGTTCAGGTGGAGTAGATCCCACTAAAGGGGTTAGGGTGGAGTAGATCCCACTAAAGGGGTTCAGGTGGAGTAGATCCCACTAAAGGGGTTCGGGTGGAGTAGATCCCACTAAAGGGGTTCAGGTGGAGTAGATCCCACTAAAGGGGTTAGGGTGGAGTAGATCCCACTAAAGGGGTTAGGGTGGAGTAGATCCCACTAAAGGGGTTCAGGTGGAGTAGATCCCACTAAAGGGGTTCGGGTGGAGTAGATCCCACTAAAGGGGTTCGGGTGGAGTAGATCCCACTAAAGGGGTTCGGGTGGAGTAGATCCCACTAAAGGGGTTCGGGTGGAGTAGATCCCACTAAAGGGGTTCGGGTGGAGTAGATCCCACTAAAGGGGTTCGGGTGGAGTAGATCCCACTAAAGGGGTTAGGGTGGAGTAGATCCCACTAAAGGGGTTAGGGTGGAGTAGATCCCACTAAAGGGGTTCGGGTGGAGTAGATCCCACTAAAGGGGTTCGGGTGGAGTAGATCCCACTAAAGGGGTTCGGGTGGAGTAGATCCCACTAAAGGGGTTCGGGTGGAGTAGATCCCACTAAAGGGGTTAGGGTGGAGTAGATCCCACTAAAGGGGTTCAGGTGGAGTAGATCCCACTAAAGGGGTTCGGGTGGAGTAGATCCCACTAAAGGGGTTCGGGTGGAGTAGATCCCACTAAAGGGGTTCAGGTGGAGTAGATCCCACTAAAGGGGTTCGGGTGGAGTAGATCCCACTAAAGGGGTTAGGGTGGAGTAGATCCCACTAAAGGGGTTAGGGTGGAGTAGATCCCACTAAAGGGGTTCAGGTGGAGTAGATCCCACTAAAGGGGTTCAGGTGGAGTAGATCCCACTAAAGGGGTTCGGGTGGAGTAGATCCCACTAAAGGGGTTCGGGTGGAGTAGATCCCACTAAAGGGGTTCGGGTGGAGTAGATCCCACTAAAGGGGTTCGGGTGGAGTAGATCCCACTAAAGGGGTTCAGGTGGAGTAGATCCCACTAAAGGGGTTCGGGTGGAGTAGATCCCACTAAAGGGGTTCAGGTGGAGTAGATCCCACTAAAGGGGTTCAGGTGGAGTAGATCCCACTAAAGGGGTTCGGGTGGAGTAGATCCCACTAAAGGGGTTCGGGTGGAGTAGATCCCACTAAAGGGGTTCAGGTGGAGTAGATCCCACTAAAGGGGTTTGGGTGGAGTAGATCCCACTAAAGGGGTTAGGGTGGAGTAGATCCCACTAAAGGGGTTAGGGTGGAGTAGATCCCACTAAAGGGGTTCGGGTGGAGTAGATCCCACTAAAGGGGTTCAGGTGGAGTAGATCCCACTAAAGGGGTTAGGGTGGAGTAGATCCCACTAAAGGGGTTAGGGTGGAGTAGATCCCACTAAAGGGGTTAGGGTGGAGTAGATCCCACTAAAGGGGTTAGGGTGGAGTAGATCCCACTAAAGGGGTTCAGGTGGAGTAGATCCCACTAAAGGGGTTAGGGTGGAGTAGATCCCACTAAAGGGGTTCAGGTGGAGTAGATCCCACTAAAGGGGTTCAGGTGGAGTAGATCCCACTAAAGGGGTTCAGGTGGAGTAGATCCCACTAAAGGGGTTCGGGTGGAGTAGATCCCACTAAAGGGGTTCAGGTGGAGTAGATCCCACTAAAGGGGTTAGGGTGGAGTAGATCCCACTAAAGGGGTTAGGGTGGAGTAGATCCCACTAAAGGGGTTCAGGTGGAGTAGATCCCACTAAAGGGGTTCGGGTGAGATCCCACTAAGGGGTTCGGGTGGAGTAGATCCCACTAAAGGGGTTCGGGTGGAGTAGATCCCACTAAAGGGGTTCGGGTGGAGTAGATCCCACTAAAGGGGTTCGGGTGGAGTAGATCCCACTAAAGGGGTTCGGGTGGAGTAGATCCCACTAAAGGGGTTCGGGTGGAGTAGATCCCACTAAAGGGGTTCGGGTGGAGTAGATCCCACTAAAGGGGTTCGGGTGGAGTAGATCCCACTAAAGGGGTTCGGGTGGAGTAGATCCCACTAAAGGGGTTCGGGTGGAGTAGATCCCACTAAAGGGGTTCGGGTGGAGTAGATCCCACTAAAGGGGTTCGGGTGGAGTAGATCCCACTAAAGGGGTTCGGGTGGAGTAGATCCCACTAAAGGGTACAGGACACCAGGCAGGATCAGGGTTAGGACAGGCAGAAAGGTCAGAACTGGGAAGACTAGGTGGAATGTACAACAATAACACCTCATTATCACTTTGTCTTCGCCACTTCATGACGTGTGTGTGTGTCTGTGTGTGTGTGTGTGTGTGTGTGTGCGTGTGCGCGAGCGTGTGTGCGCGTGTGCGTGTGTGTTTCTGGCTCTATGGATCGCCATTGGTGGGCCATGTATTTGACATAGTGTTGTATAAGGTCTGGTCCCAGCTGGAGGTTGAATCAGGCTAGTGAATCAGCCCCCCCAAATGGCAACCTAAATAGGGCACTGCTTCTGAACAGAGAGCCCTAATTCCCCATAGACCCTGGTCAAATGTAGTGCACTAAAAATGAATAGGATGTCATTTCGGTCACGTGTTGTGGCTTCTGAACAGCGCAGAGGCTTTAATAACAGCAATAATGATAACGGTAGCGATAGCGATAACGGTAGCGATAGCGATAACGGTAGCGATAGCGATAACGGTAGCGATAATGACCACTATAACGATAACGGTAGTGATAATAATAGCGACAATGATAGAGATAACGATAGCGATAACGATAGCGATAATGATAGCGATAATGATAATGGTAGCGATAACGATAGTGACAATGATAGAGATAACGATAGCGATAACGATAGCGATAATGATAGCGGTAATGATAGCGATAGAGATAACGATAGCGATAATGATAGCGATAATGATAACACCAGTGATAACGATAGCGATAATGATAGCGACAACGACAACAATAACGATAACGATAGCGATAATGAAAACGATAGCGAAAACGATAGTGATAATGATAAGGACAGCGATAACGATGCTAGTCCCCCACTGACATGATGATTAACAGTGTTTCTGATTTAAGGAGTTGATGAAGCTGCCTCCTTCCATGCATACGAACAGGTTTCATTAGGCCGAGGTCTGAAATCTTTAGTTCAAAAGTAGTGCGCTGCGTAGGGAATAGGGTGTAATTTAGGAAGGGTCCTTAATGTTTTTCTTCAATGAGGGGGTTCTGTTATGTCCTTCGGTAGGCTCCATGATGATAATAATGATTTATTGTGTGTCCCTTTCGGGAAATGTGTCTTGCATCAACAACCAACAGCAGGGTTTGAGTGATGTGTTCACCAACTATTAGACAGGAACGGATTTCCTTTATCCTTCTCATAGCACACACACACACACACACACACACACACACACACACACACACACACACACACACACACACACACACACACACAGCCACAACACACACACACACACACACACACACACACACACACACAGCCACAACACACACACACACACACACACACACACACACACACACAGCCACAACACACGAGAAACTGGATTCAGAAGAGAGGACCACTATTGAAGTTATTTTAATAGTCTCTGTCCTACTGTCCTGCTAGCCTGCTGTCCTACTGTCCTACTGTCCTGCTGTCCTACTGTCCTGGTGTCCTACTGTCCTACTGTCCTGGTGTCCTGCTGTCCTACCGTTCTGCTGTCCTACTGTCCTGCTGTCCTACTGTCCTGGTGTCCTGCTGTCCTACTTTCTTGCTGTCCTACTGTCCTGCTGTTCTGCTGTCCTACTGTCCTACTGTTCTGCTGTCCTGCTGTCCTACTGTCCTGCTAACCTACTGTCCTGCTGTCCTACTGTCCTGCTGTCCTACTGTTCTGCTGTCCTGCTGTCCTACTTTCTTGCTGTCCAACTGTCCTGCTAACCTACTGTCCCGCTGTCCTACTGTCCTGCTGTCCTACTGTCCTGCTGTCCTACTGTCCTGCTGGCCTGCTGTCCTGCTGTCCTGCTGTCCTACTGTCCTACTGTTTTACTGTCCTGCTGTCCTACTGTCCTACTGTCCTGCTGTCCCACTGGTCTGCTGTTCTACTGTCTCGCTGTCCAACTGTTCTGCTGCCCTACTGTCCTACTGTCCTACTGTCCTGCTGTCCTACTGTCTTGCTGTTCTGCTGTCCTGCTGTCCTGCTGGCCTGCTGTCCTGCTGTTCTACTGTCCTGCTGGCCTGCTGTCCTACTGTCCTGCTGTCCTACTGTTCTGCTGTCCTACTGTCCTGCTGTCCTACTATCCTGCTGTCCTACTGTTCTGCTGTCCTACTGTTCTGCTGTCCTGCTGTTCTGCTGTCCTGCTGTCCTACTATCCTGCTGTCCTACTGTCCTGCTGTCCTACTGTCCTACTATCCTGCTGTCCTACTGTCCTGCTGTCCTACTGTCCTACTATCCTGCTGTCCTACTGTTCTGCTGTCCTACTGTTCTGCTGTCCTACTGTACTACTGTCCTGCTGTCCTGCGTACTGGTGCCTATGGGGGGTCGTGCTTCAGACTCATCCTCAGCTCACATACTCCCTATCGACCAATCACCAGACAACACACGCACCATCACACTCCCTATCAACCAATCACCACACAGCACACGCACCATCACACTCCCTATCGACCAATCACCACACAGCACACGCACCATCACACTCCCTATCAACCAATCACCACACAGCACACACACCATCACACTCCCTATCGACCAATCACCACACAGCACACGGACGGACTCACACCATACATTGGTCATCATGATCTGGTGTCATCACGTTGTTTTATCTGTTTATCCACATAGCATACTGCAATGACTTTTATACTTTCCTTTCCCATGTTCCTGTTTACTCCATGTTCGTTGGTTCTCTCCCTCTTCCTCTCTCTCTCTCTCTCTCTCTCTCTATTTTCTGCTATTTTCTCTCCACAGCACTGTTACTGGCTGAAGGTAAGTTCTCTCTCTCTCTCTCTCTCTCTCTCTCTCTCTCTCTCTCTCTCTCTCTGTCTCTCTGTCTCTCTGTCTCTCTCTCTGTCTCTCTGTCTCTCTGTCTCTCTCTCTGTCTCTCTCTCTCTCTCTCTCCACTGTTACTGGCTGAAGGTAAGTTGTCCTCTCCCTGCTGATGGCTCTCTGTCTCCTGCTGCTGTGGTTTGAGGAGGGATTGGAGGGACTAGTCATCTAGCTGGTCTGGTTTGAGGGGGGATTGGAGGGTCCAGTGATCTAGCTGGTCTGGTTTGAGGGGGGGATTGGAGGGTCCAGTGATCTAGCTGGTCTGGTTTGAGGGGGGATTGGAGGGTCCAGTCATCTAGCTGGTCTGGTTTGAGGGGGGATTGGAGGGTCCAGTCATCTAGCTGGCCTGGCGTGAGGGGGGATTGGAGGGTCCAGTGATCTAGCTGGTCTGGTTTGAGGGGGGATTGGAGGGTCCAGTCATCTAGCTGGTCTGGTTTGAGGGGGGATTGGAGGGTCCAGTGATCTAGCTGGTCTGGTTTGAGGGGGGATTGGAGGGTCCAGTGATCTAGCTGGTCTGGTTTGAGGGGGGATTGGAGGGTCCAGTCATCTAGCTGGCCTGGCATGAGGGGGGATTGGAGGGACTAGTTGCCTGCATGCTGGTCTGGTTTGTGTCTGTTCTAGCGTTTGAGAATGTTATAAAACATTAGAGATAAATATTATAGAGAACGTTAGAGCCCAGAGTCTTACATTTAAAATGTTTCCATTTGACTAAGTTAAATGGAAGAGCGACTTACAGTTAGTATGTTCATCTTTAGATAGCTAGGTGAGACAACCACATATCACAGTCATAGTAAGTCATTTTTTCCTCAGTAAAGTAGCCCTCTCTCTTCCTCCCCTCTCCTCTCTTCTCTCCTCTTAAGATGACGGAGGACGATTTATTTTTCTTGAGCATGGCCTTATTTCTATTACAGCATAAAAACGTTCCAAACCATATCGTATCATAACCGCTACACACAGCCTACATCGTTGTCCCCATATTAGCTGAAGTAACGTCCTAGTCAACATAGCTAATTGAACTAACGTGTTAGTAAACCCACTACAATCATGCAGTAACGTTACATTGTACCGTCAGTCAACAGTTTAGCAGTCACACCGTGTGTGTGTGTGTGTGTGTGTGTGTGTGTGTGTGTGTGTGTGTGTGTGTGTGTGTGTGTGTGTGTGTGTGTGAGAGAGAGAGAGAGCAGAGTGGACAGGATAGAGGGATGAGACAGAATGAAAGGGAAGTGACAGAGGATCACTCTCTAAGAGACAGAAGGGAGAGAGCCGTGGTTCACTTTGTCCAGTACTTTGTAGAAGTGTCCTCGTGTCCTTCCTGTTTGCACCACTCACGTGGAACTGTAGTGTACGATGACATTATTTTTGCTTGTTTGAACAATGTGTTTAAAGAGCTTCTGCACGCAATTAAGGAAATATTGACCTTTAGAAGGAGTGGTTTGATGTGGTTGCATTTTGTCCAGTGCCTGCACAGTTCAACAAGATGAGCTTAGTTTATTAGGCTCAGTCTCACTCTCTCTGTCTCTCTCCTCCTGTCTCCTCTCCTCTCCTCCTCTCCTCTCCTCTCCTTCCCCTCTCCTCTCCCTCTCCTCTCCTCTCCTCTCCCCAAACCACAGATGTCCCTAAGTTCTCGTCAGAGGAAGAGGAAGCTAAGCGGATTGCAGAGATGGGGAAGCCAGTGCTGGGGGAACACTCCAAACTGGAGGTTATCATCGAGGAGTCCTACGAGTTCAAGGTACGGGACAATACACACACACCACACACACCACACACCACACACCACACACACACCACATACACACACCACACACACCACACCACACACACACACACCACACACCACACACACACACACCACACACACACCACACACACCACACACACCACACACACCACACAGCTAAACACTCTCACCATCAAAGGTTGAAGTGTGTTTTTATGACTCCCCATCAGAGCCAGTGGATGAATGAATTCAGTTGATGTTGCTGCCATCAAGTGGAGAATCATGTGAACTTCATGTCTTTGTTATAATAATAATAATAATCTCAAATCAAATCAAATTTTATCCGTCACACACTGAACACATGTTTAGCAGATGTTATTGCGGGTGTAGCGAAATGCTTGTGTTTCTAGCTCCAACAGCGTAGTAATATCTAACAATTCACGATAATACACACACAACTAATAATAGAATAATGGAATTAAGAAATATATCAATATTAGGACGAGCAATGTCAGAGTGGCATTGAGTAGAATACAGTAGAATACAGTATATACATATAAAATGAGTAAAACAGTATGTAAACATTACTAAAGTGACCAGTGATTCCATGTCTATGTAAATACAGCCTCTAAAAGGTGAAGGGCTGAGTAACCGGGTGCTGTCCGGCTAGTGACAGTGACAACTGAGTTATCTTGGGACATTGATTGTCACTGAGTCTGAAATAGCACTCTATTCCCTATTTTATTTAACCCTTATTTTACCAGGTAAACTAATAATAATCCAACCCCCAGCTGTAACCAGATTGGTATAGTCCAAACTGTAATAATAATAATAATAATAATAATAATAATAATAATCCAACCCCCAGCTGTAACCAGATTGGTATAGTCCAAACTGTAATAATAATAATCCAACCCCCAGCTGTAACCAGATTGGTATAGTCCAAACTGTAATAATAATAATCCAACCCCCAGCTGTAACCAGATTGGTATAGTCCAAACTGTAATAATAATAATCCAACCCCCAGCTGTAACCAGATTGGTATAGTCCAAACTGTAATAATAATAATCCAACCCCCAGCTGTAACCAGATTGGTATAGTCCAAACTGTAATAATAATAATCCAACCCCCAGCTGTAACCAGATTGGTATAGTCCAAACTGTAATAATAATAATCCAACCCCCAGCTGTAACCAGATTGGTATAGTCCAAACTGTAATAATAATAATCCAACCCCCAGCTGTAACCAGATTGGTATAGTCCAAACTGTAATAATAATAATCCAACCCCCAGCTGTAACCAGATTGGTATAGTCCAAACTGTAATAATAATTCAACCCCCAGCTGTAACCAGATTGGTCAAAACTGAGATGCTATAATAATGAGTCAAATACAAGGATCGGGCCATAAATAGTGCACTATATAGGGAATAGGGTATAGGGAATAGGGTGCATTTGGGATGCAACCTGAGTGTATTTCCTATGTGCCTTCTCCCTCAGAACACAGTGGACAAGCTGATCAAGAAGACCAACCTGGCTCTGGTGGTGGGCACCAACTCCTGGAGACAACAGTTCATGGAGGCCATTACAGTCAGTGCAGGTAAACACCAGCTCCCATTACAGTCAGTGCAGGTAAACACCAGCTCCCATCACAGTCAGTACAGGTAAACGCCAGCTCCCATCACAGTCAGTGCAGGTAAACACCAGCTCCCATCACAGTCAGTACAGGTTAACACCAGCTCCCATTACAGTCAGTACAGGTAAACACCAGCTCCCATCACAGTCAATACAGGTAAACACCAGCTCCTATCACAGTCAGTACAGGTAAACACCAGCTCCTAGGCCATCACAGTCAGTACAGGTAAGCACCAGCTCCTATCACAGTCAGTACAGGTAAACACCAGCTCCCATCACAGTCAGTACAGGTAAACACCAGCTCCCATTACAGTCAGTGCAGGTAAACACCAGCTCCCATTACAGTCAGTACAGGTAAACACCAGCTCCCATTACAGTCAGTACAGGTAAACACCAGCTCCCATTACAGTCAGTACAGGTAAACACCAGCTCCCATTACAGTCAGTACAGGTAAACACCAGCTCCCATTACAGTCAGTACAGGTAAACACCAGCTCCCATCACAGTCAGTGCAGGTAAACACCAGCTCCCATCACAGTCAGTACAGGTAAACACCAGCTCCCATTACAGTCAGTGCAGGTAAACACCAGCTCCCATTACAGTCAGTACAGGTAAACACCAGCTCCCATTACAGTCAGTACAGGTAAACACCAGCTCCCATTACAGTCAGTACAGGTAAACACCAGCTCCCATTACAGTCAGTACAGGTAAACACCAGCTCCCATTACAGTCAGTGCAGGTAAACACCAGCTCCCATCACAGTCAATACAGGTAAACACCAGCTCCTATCACAGTCAGTACAGGTAAACACCAGCTCCTAGGCCATCACAGTCAGTACAGGTAAGCACCAGCTCCTATCACAGTCAGTACAGGTAAACACCAGCTCCCATCACAGTCAGTACAGGTAAACACCAGCTCCCATTACAGTCAGTGCAGGTAAACACCAGCTCCCATTACAGTCAGTACAGGTAAACACCAGCTCCCATTACAGTCAGTACAGGTAAACACCAGCTCCCATTACAGTCAGTACAGGTAAACACCAGCTCCCATCACAGTCAGTACAGGTAAACACCAGCTCCCATTACAGTCAGTACAGGTAAACACCAGCTCCCATTACAGTCAGTACAGGTAAACACCAGCTCCCATTACAGTCAGTACAGGTAAACACCAGCTCCCATCACAGTCAGTACAGGTAAACACCAGCTCCCATCACAGTCAGTACAGGTAAACACCAGCTCCTAGGCCATCACAGCACAGATCCCACTCTAGTGAACGTCATGTAAGGGAGAAGAGGAAAATGGTGGATATATTGTGATTGTAATCGTTCAGTCTTTTACAGGTATTATACATCAGACAGTATGAGATGTATTGGGGTCTAAGGGGAGGGGAGACCAGAGCACTCAAAGAATGATGGTAAAACAAAAAATACTTTGTGACAAAAAACATGGATCTTTGATCGTTGAGTTTTGATTGTTATTTATATCATATTATGTTATCAAGTTAGATTATTATTTTTTTTTTCAATCTAGTTTATTGTCCTATTTTCCCATAACACTAAAACTGTCCCATTGTGTGGATGATTTGTTTATTTTAGGGTGTAAAAAAAAAAAAAAATAAACATTCCCCTGATGTTACAAGAATGTTCCCAAAAAAAACACAAAAACGGTTTACTTGTGTGGATGATTAGGCAATTTTTCTTTTAGAGTGAAAATAACATTCAACTGATGTTGCAAGAACGTTCCCAGAACACATTTTTACATTCTTTAAAAGTTCCTAAAGCATTTATTTAGGTTCTGGGAACATTGTGGGGATATGCAAAGAGATAAACACTAAAACTGTCGATTTGTGCTGACATTCAGATAATATTTGTATCAGAGTACAGTTCACAAAACTTTATTTTGATGTTGCAAGAATGTTGACAGAACAGCCATTCTGAGTTCATTAAAAAGGTTGCCAGATATGTAATTAAGTTATGGGAACAGTGTGGTTACATTAAAAGAGATGTTCAGTTGTGATGACATTCATACAATGTTTAAGTTAGGTTGCAGAGGACATTCCCTTAATGTTGTAAAAAAAAAGTTATTTAAAGGTTGCCAGAACATTTAACCTGTTATGGATAGGGGGCAGTATTTTCACGGCCGGATAAAAAACGGACCCGATTTAATCTGATTATTACTCCTGCCCAGAAACTAGAATATGCATATAATTGTTTGATTTGGATAGAAAACACCCTAAAGTTTCTAAAACTGTTTGAATGTTGTCTGTGAGTATAACAGAACTCATATGGCAGGCAAAAACCTGAGAAGATTCTGTACAGGAAGTGCCTCGCTGACGATTTCTTGGCCTTCTACACTCTCTTTATTGAAGACTGAGGATCTCTGCTGTAACGTGACACTTCCTACGGCTCCCATAGGCTCTCAGAAGGCGGCAAACCGCTGAATGATGTCTTTGCAGGCCATGGCTGAAAAACAGTAGCGCATTTGGATAGTGGTCGATCTGAGAACAGAGACTGGAGGCGTGTGCACGAGGCGACACCATGTTTTTATTCTTTCGTCTTTGAACGAAAACAACGACTCCCGGTTGGAATATTATCGCTTTTTTACGAGAAAAATCGCATAAAAATTGATTTTAATGAAGTTAAAGATATAAGGCAATGTAACACCAAGAGTACCAACCAAACAAGTTGCCTTTTAGCATTGTTGTCAGGTGCGTCGTAAAAAGTGGACCAAAACGCAGCGGGTATATGAATACTCATCTTCTTTTATTAGAAGGAAACCAAAACAAAACACTTATACAAAAACAACGACGCCGCCGCCACCAAAACCCAGTCCTGTAAGGTACTCTGACTATACATGGAACAACTACCCACAAACACAAGAGGAAAATAAACCCACTTAAAATATGACCTCCAATTAGAAGCAACGACAACCAGCTGCTTCTAATTGGAGGTCGTTCCCAAAAGCTAACATAGAAATAGACAAACTAGAAAACCCACATAGAAATAGAAAACATAGAACATAAACCCCGAAACACACAAAACAAACACACCCCTGCCACGCCCTGACCAACTACAATAACAAAATGACCCCTTTGCTGGTCAGGACGTGACAATTGTATTTACATTGAGCTGATCTTATCTTAATGGCTATAGTAATATATAAAACAAAATATATAATAACGTCAACAAGACTTGCTTGCGTCGTGCTGTCACGACAACGGAGAACAAATGATACTACATCCATAAAGTGTTCCAAATACTCTAAAACATCGGAGCCCGAAGGAGAGAGAGAGTCGGACGCGCTGTAGAGAGACGGCTAGACTTTCCCTTAGCCACGGAGAGGAGACATTTCTCCCTACGTCACCGTTCCTCTGCAGTCTCTTTAGCTCCACACAGTCAACTCCTGGAAGGCCCTCCCTCTGTCACTTTGGTGTTAAAATATTTAATCCCAATGGCTCTCTGTATTTTTTTTCATGAGCTCCGTGCTGAAAAATGTATGTCCCTCACATGGCCTGCCACTTTGAATCATTCCAGCACCCACCACTCTGCCTACATATACCTAGGCCTGTCTAATCTCCTGCCAGCACCGGCCCTGCGTTCCACCTAGCCCCCTGCCCAGCTACCCTACCCTCCATGGAGGCCTGGTGTTGGCCTTGGGGAACTGGGCCAGTCACTCACAGTACTTGTCAGACTACCTACCTCTGTTGAGGTATGAGTCTATGTGAGTAATTGTTCCTGTTAGAATGGATTAAAACACACTGAAAAACAGGACGTAACTATGAAATACAACCATCTGCTGTTATGAAATATTACTCAATGTGTAATAAATTAAAATTATTCTCTTCCTTCCCCTTGATGTCATTCCTCATCCCTATCTCCTCCTTCTCCATCACAATCCCTCCTTTCTCTCCTCCTCCATCACAATCCCTCCTTTCTCTCCTCCTCCATCACAATCCCTCCTTTCTCTCCTCCTCCATCACAATCCCTCCTTTCTCTCCTCCTCCATCACAATCCCTCCTTTCTCTCCTTCTCCATCACAACCCCTCCTTTCTCTCCTCCTCCATCACAATCCCTCCTTTCTCTCCTCCTCCATCACAACCCCTCCTTTCTCTCCTCCTCCATCACAACCCCTCCTTTCTCTCCTTCTCCATCACAATCCCTCCTTTCTCTCCTCCTCCATCACAATCCCTCCTTTCTCTCCTTCTCCATCACAACCCCTCCTTTCTCTCCTTCTCCATCACAATCCCTCCTTTCTGTCCTTCTCCATCACAATCCCTCCTTTCTCTCCTTCTCCATCACAACCCCTCCTTTCTCTCCTCCTCCATCACAATCCCTCCTTTCTCTCCTTCTCCATCACAACCCCTCCTTTCTCTCCTTCTCCATCACAATCCCTCCTTTCTGTCCTCCTCCATCACAACCCCTCCTTTCTCTCCTTCTCCATCACAACCCCTCCTTTCTCTCCTTCTCCATCACAATCCCTCCTTTCTCTCCTCCTCCATCATAACCCCTCCTTTCTCTCCTCCTCCATCACAACCCCTCCTTTCTCTCCTCCTCCATCACAATCCCTCCTTTCTCTCCTCCTCCATCACAATCCCTCCTTTCTGTCCTTCTCCATCACAATCCCTCCTTTCTCTCCTCCTCCATCACAATCCCTCCTTTCTCTCCTTCTCCATCACAACCCCTCCTTTCTCTCCTTCTCCATCACAATCCCTCCTTTCTCTCCTCCTCCATCACAATCCCTCCTTTCTCTCCTCCTCCATCACAATCCCTCCTTTCACTCCTTCTCATCACAATCCCTCCTTTCTCTATTAATCTTCAATCACTCCATCATCTACCTCTCCTTCCTCTTTTCCTGTTCTCTCTCTTCTCTTCATCTCTCCATTCACTGTCCCTATACCTCCTTCCAATACCTGCTCCTCTTCATCACTCCACCACACGTCTATCCTTCCCTCCACCCTCACCCTCTCTCTTCCCTCCCTTCATTGTCGCTACCTGCTCTCCTTTTTCTTCTCCTCTTCATCATTCCATCCCTCCCCTCCATCTCTCCATCTTCCCTCCTCTCCTCTCTCTTCCCCCCTCTCCATCCCTCCTCTCCATCTCTCCATCTTCCCTCCACTCCTCCCTCCTCCCCCCTCTCCCCTCTCCTCACACCCTCTCCCCCACTCTTCCCTCCATCCCTCCTTGCCTCCCTCCTCTCCCCCGCTCCTCCCTCCCTTGTCCCTAGGAGACGAGGATGAGGAAGACTCTGGTGAAGAGCGTCTCCCGTCATGTTTCGACTACGTCATGCACTTCCTCACCGTCTTCTGGAAGGTCAGTTGACAGAGAGGTTAGAGTTTAGAGGTCAGAGACACCTTCTGGAAGGTCAGTTGACAGAGAGGTTAGAGTTTAGAGGTCAGAGACACCTGGAAGGTCAGTTGACAGAGAGGTTAGAGTTTAGAGGTCAGAGACACCTTCTGGAAGGTCAGTTGACAGAGAGGTTAGAGTTTAGAGGTCAGAGACACCTTCTGGAAGGTCAGTTGACAGAGAGGTTAGAGGTCAGAGACACCTTCTGGAAGGTCAGTTGACAGAGAGGTTAGAGTTTAGAGGTCAGAGACACCTTCTGGAAGGTCAGTTGACAGAGAGGTTAGAGTTTAGAGGTCAGAGACACCTTCTGGAAGGTCAGTTGACAGAGAGGTTAGAGTTTAGAGGTCAGAGACACCTTCTGGAAGGTCAGTTGGTTGGTGGTCCTCTGTCAGTAGAGCATGACGCTAGCAACACACACAGATGAATAATCTAAAATCCTTTGACAATATCACAATAGTCCCCAGGATACATCAAAGACTTGTACCGAAGACTTGTAGGTCCACTGTAAGCACAGTTGGTAGAGCATGACGCTAGCAAAGCCAGGATAATGGGTTCGATTCCCGCTGGGGCCACCCATACCTGACATTTATCCATGACTGGAAGTCGCTTTGGATAAAACCATCTGCTAAATGGCAGATATTGTTATTGATAACACTTTACTGCCATCGGGTCAAAACTATGAAGTAACTTAACGACGGCTCATGTTTTATGTAGCTGTTATAAAGCTTTGTGAATGCATTCATAAGTACACCTACAGTACAGTGTTCAATTAGGATTATTCATGTTGTTATTATTATTAGGTGCTGTTCGCCTGTGTTCCTCCCACGGACTACCTGAACGGCTGGGCCTGCTTCTTCATCTCCATCGTCATCATCGGCATGCTGACCGCAGTGATAGGAGATCTGGCCTCTCACTTTGGCTGCACCATCGGCCTGAAGGACTCTGTTACTGCCGTGGTGTTCGTAGCTCTGGGTACATCTGTTCCTGGTGAGCTCAGTAACGGGTGGTAGTGTGTGTGGGTTGTGGGGGCATTGATTATCATACTGTGTGAACTGAATCCTCTCTTTCTCTCTGTTTCCCTCTCTCTCGCTCTCTCTCTCGCTTTGTTTCTCTCTCTCTCTATCTCTCTCTCTCTCTGTCTCTCTCTCTCTCTCTCTCTCGCTCTCTCTCTCTCTCTCTCTCGCTCTCTCTCTCTCTGTTTCCCTCTCTCTCTCTCTCTCTCTCTCTCTCTCTCTCTCTCTCTCCAGATACATTTGCCAGTAAGGTAGCGGCGGTGCAGGACACATATGCAGACGCCTCCATCGGTAACGTGACGGGCAGCAACGCTGTCAACGTGTTCCTGGGCATCGGGGTGGCGTGGTCGATAGCCGCCATCTACTGGCACATGCAGGGCAAGCAGTTTGTGGTGGAGGCCGGTTCCCTGGCCTTCTCCGTCACCCTCTACACCATCTTCGCCTTCCTGGGGATCTCCGTGCTGCTGTACCGCCGCCGGGCCCACATCGGGGGGGAGCTGGGCGGGCCGCGCGGCCACAGACTGGCCACCTCAGCCTTCTTCTTCAGTCTCTGGTTCCTCTACATCTTCTTCTCCAGCATGGAGGCCTACTGTCATATAGAGGGCTTCTAGAACACCTCTGAAACACTTCTGGAACACTTCTAGAACCCTTCTGAAAGGCTTCTGGAGCATTCTAGAGCCTCCTTTCAGGCTCCTTCCAGGAGGTTCAAAGTAGAACTTTAGGAAGTAAAAGTGGGAATGGTGGAATGATGGTGTGTCGGTATAAAGGAATGAGAAGAGGAGAAGAATAGGAAGTGAAGAGGGTTTGTGGTGGTAATAACCCCCTCTCCTCCACCCTCCCCTCAACCCCTCTCTAAGGACCCCCAGACGTGGTCAGTCTATCTATCTTTGTTAAGGCATTGAGAGCCGGTCTGTTACCTACGTAGGAGTGCTTACAGCTGGGATTGAGGAACCGTCGTACTGGGGTGAGAGCACCAGGAGTGGGTCTCATCTGGTCTGGTCTCATCTGGTCTGGTCTGGTTTGGTCTCATCTGGTCTGGTCTGGTCTCATCTGGTCTGGTCTGGTCTGGTCTCATCTGGTCTGGTCTCATCTGGTCTGGTCTGGTTTGGTCTCATCTGGTCTGGTCTGGTTTCATCTGGTCTGGTCTGGTCTCATCTGGTCTGGTCTGGTCTGGTCTCATCTGGTCTGGTTTGTATTCCACTTGAAGAGACAACAACTGGTCTTAAAGCTGGAGAGATCTGAGCTACCATTAGAAGTCTATATTTTTCTCAACACCTTGATGAGAACATCTTTTTTTTAAACAACAACAAAAATGAAAAAAAAAAAAAGACAAATCAAAGAAGCTATTTTCTGATCTTACATTATGGAGAACAAAAAAAAATGATGATATCGTTAATGGAAAATATGTTGTCGATGATGAATGGACTCACAGGACTTTAGTTTCTTATTTTTAAAGAACGAACGCAGCGGCAGAGTTCTCAGAGGCAAAGAGGAGGAACAACGGAGAAAAACGAAGTAACGACAGATCGAAAACGAAGAAACAAAACGAAGTAACGACAGATCGACTATCAAACTAAATATGGGAGGATCAGAACAAGAAGGAGAGAAAAACAAGGATTATGAAACTGCCTTGAACATTACTTCACTACTCTCTCTCTCTATATATATATAATATAGAGACATATTTTCTGTATATTTTGAATATTTGTTTTCAATGTTGTCACATTCAGCTTCTTCAGTCCTACAGAGGACCGTTGTGGTTTGGTTTGGTTTGGGGGGGTCGTATCCTGGGAAAAAGATACCTACGTCTCAAATGGCACCCTGCAGAGAGAAATACTTTTTCCCATAAAGCTCTGGTGCACTACATAGGGAATAGGGCCCTGGTCAACAGTAGTGCACTACATAGGGAATCGGGCCCTGGTCAACAGTAGTGCACTACATAGGGAATAGGGCCCTGGTCAACAGTTGTGTACTATATAGGGAATAGGGCCCTCAACAGTAGTGCACTATATAGGGAATAGGGCCCTGGTCAACAGTAGTGCACTACATAGGGAATAGGGCCCTGGTCAACAGAAGTGCACTACATAGGGAATAGGGTGGGCCCTGGTCAACAGTAGTGCACTACATAGGGAATAGGGCCCTGGTCAACAGTAGTGCACTACATAGGGAATAGGGCCCTGGTCTAATGTAGTGCTCTATATAGGGAATAGGGCCCTGGTCAACAGTAGTGCACTACATAGGGAATAGGGCCCTGGTCAACAGTAGTGCACTACATAGGGAATAGGGCTCTGGTCAACAGTAGTGCACTACATAGGGAATAGGGCCCTGGTCAACAGTAGTGCACTACATAGGGAATAGGCTGCCATTTGAGATGTACCCCGATGTCGTCTTCATGTTTTCCTAAATATCTATTACATCTTACCTAATGAATTAAAGAAACGTTGTATTTTAATTTATTATTAATATAAATATATTGCTCTCACAAAGTTGTCACATTTTATTAAATCAAACAACAACAAAAAATCCCCCCCCTCCAAAAAAAAAAAGTGTTTCTGCAGAGAACTGGAACTGATTGATAATTCAGAGGTATTTTTCTACTGTTCTTCCATGATGCACTTTGCTGTAAACATCAATTTATTGAGACTTCTGCTATTTGTTCTCATGTGCTACAAGATGGCAATATTGAACTATCATGACTTGTATGGCCCACCTGTTGAAATGACGAAGCCCTTTGCTGCATCTGTAGCTCACTACCAGCATGGTCTGAGAGGGTTGAGATGAGATGGCCTGACTCATGTCTCATTGACAAGCTTTTCATTACATTCATGTCATACTTTTAATCATTTGTTACATAGTCAAAGGGAAATAAGTGTTATCGTTTGTTTGAAACGTGTTCTACGCTCTTGTGTCTTTGAGTCTCTAGTGACTCTTGTCGAGGAGTGAAATTTAAAAGAGAGAGAGAGATTTTAAAGAGAGAGAGAGAGAGGGAGAGAGAGAGAAAATGAGAGAGAGGGAGAGAGAGAAAAAGAGAGAGAGATAAACATGGTTTAATAGTGTTAAAGAGAGAGAGGGAGAGAGAGAGAGAGAGAGAGATAAAGATGGTTTAATAGTGTTAAAGAGAGAGAGAGAGAGATGGTTTAATAGTGTTAAAGAGAGAATTCATGTATACTAATTTAAATCTCTCAACAATCAGATATGTGTTGTTTTCTTTATATACCTGTACTGTAGTCTATTATTTAAATACCTGATTGTTGGCCATTTTAAATCTGTGTAGAGAACCAAAGAGCAGAGAGGTACAGCTACAACATCAAGAATGTATTCACTAGGAACCAGGGTTTGGAACCAAAATTATTTCATTTCAGAACTATATTATTTTTTGGGGGGGGTCCGTTTCACTGTTTTCCGACCAGCAAAGTTTTGAACCAATTCTAAACAACAACAACAACAACAACAACAACAACAACAACAACAACAACAACAACAAAAAGTACTGGTTTATATCGTTCCTTTCTACTCCGTTTTAAAACCTCTGAAATGTTGCTCAATATTAAATGACTTCACTAATCGGTGTGGATAGAGCAGCTTGCTATGGAGCAGGTAAGATATTTAATCGTTATAGGAAAGTCATTTAAGAGCCAGTTGTCTTTTGCCGTAAAAGCGTGGTTTAATCCTAATGAAAAAAACACACACACACACACTGTGCTGCCACTCACTATGGACAGACAAGTGTAGGGTGCAAGATGCGACTGATATTTTGCGTGTGGGGAGGGAGCGAGAGAGGGTGGAGGAGGCTTGTCATGAAGCGCTGGGCATCTTATGACATGCATTAACTGAATTAGGCCCACAGACTTATATATCTACGAAGGAGAGGCTTCTATGGAGGAACTTTGAATGTCTTTGAACTTCCGACAGTTGGCTTAAGGTTGGACCAGAGCTAACGTTAGCTAGCTAACAAGGTCGTGTGTGCAGAGCAGCACCAGAATTTAAAACACGTCCTACCTTTTTTTTTGTAGTTAATAAATCCAATGTGAAATATGATAACTAGAGTATCCTTAACTAGCATTGAAAAAAGTCAATCCATTCTTCTCTAATTAATCATCTCTCTCCCTACTTTCTGAATCACGCTTTTAACGTCAGGTCAGGTAGCCTACACACACACTGGCATACGTTTCTGAGTAACGGAGTGAGGGCTTTGCATAAGCGCTTTGTGGCGATTTTTGTGGGACTGGGAAAAAAATGTCTGGAACATAAAAAAAACAACGTTATTAACCGGTTCCCATGCTTTTAAAATAACGGTTCTGTTCCGGAACCATATAGATCACTTTCGTTCCCGGTTCTGATTCTGTCCCTCAAATAATTTAGTTATTTTCCAGTTTTTGTTTCTGTTCCCTGAACTGGTTCCAACTAAGCTAAGAACCAAACAGAAGCAAACAGAACGAAACGGGAAAGGAACCTACCTGATTTTTGTCCAATAGAAATCCTCGTTTTCATTGCAAAAATTATTTCCGTTGCTAAACGTTTTGCTATGGTGTGTGACTAATGAATACAACCTAGTAACACGATGAGGTCATCAGAGGGTGACCCAGAAAGCCGCAGTGACACTCAGGTACCACCAGGGGGGGGGGGGGTCAATCTCAATATTAACCTCTAGCCCTTGTGGGGTGGTTGCCACTTCCCTTCGATTCCCTTCCCTTGGTCTGGTCTGGTCCACTCTTCAAAACCCCCCAGTTTGTATTTATAGTTTCCTCTCTATCATGAGACATCAGCATCGTTACCCATCGCGCCACAAAAGCCGCGGCCCTTGCAACGCAAGGGGAAACCCTACTTCAAGTCTCAGAGCGAGTGACGTCACCGATTGAAACGCTATTAGCGCGCACCACCGCTAACTAACTAGCCATTTCACATCGGTTACAGTGGGTTGCCTGGTCCCAGATCTGTTTGTGTTATTTTCCTACTCCATCGTCATTGTCGAGTCATTTGCATGACAGTTCCGTAACGAGTTGTCTAAAGAGTGGGAAAGGACTGGCACTCAGGCTAGCTTTATTACAAGTGTACGTCATTCTATATGTTTACAGACAAACACAGTAACGTGTGCTTACTATGTCATCCTTTATGTCCACCGTAGTGTGTGTGTGTGTGTGTGTGTGTGATTATCAAACGCCATACCCCCCCTTCCCTTCCTGAGAGTCTTATAGAAAACCAGAATTGCCGTGTTAACAAGCGACCTGCACAAATAGAAGGATATAAATCAATATTTTTTTTTTAAAGAACTTATCTTATCTACATACAAATCACAAAATATATTTAGCATGGTGCCAGTCTTATTTGTTGCTTTAGTGGCGGATACTTTTGTTAGTTTGGTTTTATTCATGATTTTGTTTGACGTGAGAAGAGTTGATTTGTACATGTGATTGTGTGTGTTTTACAGCACAGTTGAGAATTCTGTCATTGTCACTCATGTTGTGAAGGGAGGAGAACATGTTTTAATGGATGGAGAAGAATTGTCGTGGTTAAAATAAACATTTGTGTCTGAAGTGAAAGTTCTTTGATACCACCCCCCTATTGGTTCTTTGATACCACCCCCCTATTGGTTCTTTGATACCACCCCCCTATTGGTTCTTTGATACCACCCCCCTATTGGTTCTTTGATACCACCCCCCTATTGGTTCTTTGATACCATCCCCCTATTGGTTCTTTGATACCATCCCCCTATTGGTTCTTTGATACCACCCCCCTATTGGTTCTTTGATACCACCCCGCTATTGGTTCTTTGATACCACCCCCCTATTGGTTCTTTGATACCATCCCCCTATTGGTTCTTTGATACCACCCCCCTATTGGTTCTTTGATACCACCCCGCTATTGGTTCTTTGATACCACCCCCCTATTGGTTCTTTGATACCACCCCCCTATTGGTTCTTTGATACCACCCCGCTATTGGTTCTTTGATACCACCCCCCTATTGGTTCTTTGATACCACCCCCCTATTGGTTCTTTGATACCACCCCCCTATTGGTTCTTTGATACCACCCCCCTATTGGTTCTTTGATACCACCCCCCTATTGGTTCTTTGATACCACCCCCCTATTGGTTCTTTGATACCACCCCCCTATTGGTTCTTTGATACCACCCCCCTATTGGTTCTTTGATACCACCCCCCTATTGGTTCTTTGATACCACCCCCCTATTGGTTCTTTGATACCACCCCCCTATTGGTTCTTTGATACCACCCACCTATTGGTTCTTTGATACCACCCCCCTATTGGTTCTTTGATACCACCCCCCTATTGGTTCTTTGATACCACCCCCCTATTGGTTCTTTGATACCATCCCCCTATTGGTTCTTTGCGTGACAACAGACATGCTTCCATAATATAGTTAATCTATAGCTGTCACCCTATGTTGTAATTTACCACCATATTACACTGGATTTTACAGAAGTCAGGAACAGTATTTAAAAATAGAAATGGACTTTTAAGATGATATTTTTGTCCACAGAGTGTGGTTGAAAGGTGTTGTCGTCATGGTATTTGCTTTGTTTACATGTTAGGAATCACCATAATTTGCAACAAAATCTGAAATTGTTTATTTTTGGAATCGGCGTTGCTGTAACAGTATGCATGGCAACTTTGAAAGAAACTTTTATTTCAAATTGTGACATGCTTTTACAAATATCCAAAAAGAGAGGAATGGAGTTTCTCTATACTGATGTCCCAGATCAAATAGAGTTGTTTATAATATATTTACCTAAAAGTTTTTTTCTAATTCAGATTTAAAAATAACTTTTTTTTGGTGCTGATAAAAAGTAAAAACAATCCCTCTGCAAAAGCCTGTCAACAATGATCTGCATTGTTCCAATGTATCTCATCTTGTACCTTGTACCATGTTCCGTTCCAATGTATCTCATCTTGTACCTTGTACCATGTTCCGTTCCAATGTATCTCATCTTGTACCTTGTACCATGTTCTCTCATGAATTGCAATGTTTCTATCATGTCCATCTCGCAGTTGGACGTGTCCCAAACGGCACCCTATTCTCTATATAGTGCCAAGGGGCTCCCCGGTCAAAACTAGTGCACTATAAAGGGAATAGGGTGCCGTTTGGGACTCAAGTCAATGTTATGAAGGTGACGCAACCTATAAAGGACCTGATCCATCGCATATCATCATACCCCAATATTACATGTACCAGCAGCATATTGTACCAACAAAAAAAAAACAGCGAAAATCTAGTAAGACTACCGTGACGATTAAACTGACTTTAACATTGGAGTCTTGGTTGATGACGTTCGCTCTGGACTGTTTTTGACACTTTGATTCACACAGAAATTGACTGAGCTGATATCTATGGGTGGGGGGGCGGAGGGCGGGCGGGGGGAGGGAGGGGGGGGAGAAGAAGAAAAAAATATTGAATTTCAATGCATTTCAATTTATATATGTCAAATGATTATTGATTTTAAATGTCTATTTTGTCAAAAGCATCCTCACGTAGTATGTTTGTATATTTATATATGTATATAAATATATGTTTACATATTTTATATATTTACTGTATGTCTTATTACAACATAGGTGTCATGACGAAACTGGACGGTAATTGAAGCTGCTTTACAGGTTGACTGGTTGACAGAGATGTACTGCATAGCTTTGTCTGTAAGATACAGAACATTTCTGTGTCCCAAATGACACCATTTTCCCCCTATATAGTGCACTGCTACTGTAAATAAGGGTTCTGGTCAAAAGAAGTGCACCACGTAGGAAATACAATGTCATTAGGGACGCATGCAGTCAATGTGTTCGTCCACGGTTATAGTGTGCCTACCTAGCAAACCCCACGGTACCTGGGAATCCAGATTCAAGATTTGATTGAATTCAAGTCACGATGTTCACACAACAACAACAACAACAACAACAACAACAACAACAACAACAACAACAACATTGATGATTGCACTGTACTTCAGATCGTTGGATAGTTCATTTTTGATTCTTTTATTATTTGGTTGTTTGTTTTTTTTTGTTTTTTTTTACTTTGTCGCTATGAAACGTTTGTTTTTATTTCAGGGAATTATGCATGAAATGAACCTTAATTTAATTAATTTATTGCCAATTTGTTAATTTTTCGATTTTTGTTTTGTCAATAACATAATAAAGGAGACAATTTGAAACATCTTTGTTGAGATCTGTGGTGCATTTTTATCCAAGTTATGTTGTCAGATCTATTGGAAATTATATAATTATATTAGCCACAACTGATGAGTCAGTGGGCAGTATTTAAAAAAAAATAATCAACCAATTATTTCCTATAAATGTAGGTTACAATTTTCAAGTTAGGGTTAAGGGCAAGGAGAGCAATACACATGCATGGCAGAGAAGGTCATTGATCTACAAAATGATCTAGCATCTTAAATAACTACCCTACACATTGTGACTTGTAGATCAGCGACCGACCACAATTGTTGCTCTCAAATAGCCGGCCTGCCTGCCTGCCTGCCTGCCTGCCTGCCTGCCTGCCTGCCTGCCTGCCTGTCTGCCTGCCTGCCTGCCTGCCTGCCTGCCTGCCTGCCTGCAGCATCGTACACCAGCCCAACACAGCTGCTGCTTGGCTTGCGGTCTTCTCTCATCGATGGACAGGCGAGGCGCTGTCCACTGTCCATGGTGCTGAAACGGCTACCCATCTCTCTGTTGTCGTCGGTGCTGTCCATGGTGCTGAAACGGCTACCCATCTCTCTCTGTTGTCGTCGTAGCCGTCCATAGTGCTGAAAGTTTATCGCTGCTGTTTTATAAGGGTGTGCTAGTCACATACAAAACAGAATGGTAGGCCTAAGTATACTAGACTACATGATAGCCCATAAGCCTTGTAGTTAGCCTACAGAAAGGAATCGTTGTTGTTGTAACCCTGAAATATTGGCACTATTACGGTTGTCACCATAGAGATAGATAGACGACTCATCTTTGTATCTGTGCCATTTCAGCATCTGTGACAGCGTGTGCAGTGCCATTCAGGCAATCTCCATTTTGGAGTAGTCCATTTTCCTTTTTTTGGCTGATCCCTCCCGATGATCATGGTCTCCTTCAAACATGACCTTGAGCCCTGCACCGTTCTATCATCATAACACACCCCGCATAACGTCGCTCATCATTTCAAGAGACGCTCGGATCTGTTCTCGTCTTCCCTCTGTACATTCTGCGTCGCAGCATCCCTGGGACTTTGTATTCTGAGCAAGCGCCAAACATATTGAAATGCCCACTGTGTGCTTTATAAATGACATATAGTCCACCAGTCAATATGATAAATGAATAAATTGTTGGCAAACTGAAGCAGCTGTATCAACTGTGGTCTGTGTCTTAGATATACTGTAACTCTGTAGACTGTGTCTTAGATATACTGTCACTCTGTAGACTGTGTCTTAGATATACTGTAACTCTGTAGACTGTGTCTTATATATACTGTAACTCTGTAGACTGTGTCTTATATATACTGTAACTCTGTAGACTGTGTCTTAGATATACTGTAACTCTGTAGACTGTGTCTTAGATATACTGTAACTCTGTAGACTGTGTCTTATATATACTGTAACTCTGTAGACTGTGTCTTAGATATACTGTAACTCTGTAGACTGTGTCTTAGATATACTGTAACTCTGTAGACTGTGTCTTAGATATACTGTAACTCTGTAGACTGTGTCTTAGATATACTGTAACTCTGTAGACTGTGTCTTAGATATACTGTAACTCTGTAGACTGTGTCTTAGATATACTGTAACTCTGTAGTCTGTGTCTTAGATATACTGTAACTCTGTAGACTGTGTCTTATATATACTGTAACTCTGTAGACTGTGTCTTAGATATACTGTAACTCTGTAGACTGTGTCTTAGATATACTGTAACTCTGTAGACTGTGTCTTAGATATACTGTAACTCTGTAGACTGTGTCTTAGATATACTGTAACTCTGTAGACTGTGTCTTAGATATACTGTAACTCTGTAGACTGTGTCTTAGATATACTGTAACTCTGTAGTCTGTGTCTTAGATATACTGTAACTCTGTAGACTGTGTCTTAGATATACTGTAACTCTGTAGACTGTGTCTTAGATATACTGTAACTCTGTAGACTGTGTCTTAGATATACTGTAACTCTGTAGACTGTGTCTTAGATATACTGTAACTCTGTAGACTGTGTCTTAGATATACTGTAACTCTGTAGTCTGTGTCTTAGATATACTGTAACTCTGTAGACTGTGTCTTAGATATACTGTAACTCTGTAGACTGTGTCTTAGATATATTGTAACTCTGTAGACTGTCTTAGATATACTGTAACTCTGTAGACTGTGTCTTAGATATACTGTAACTCTGTAGACTGTGTCTTAGATATACTGTAACTCTGTAGACTGTGTCTTAGATATACTGTAACTCTGTAGACTGTGTCTTAGATATACTGTAACTCTGTAGACTGTGTCTTAGATATACTGTAACTCTGTAGTCTGTGTCTTAGATATACTGTAACTCTGTAGACTGTGTCTTATATATACTGTAACTCTGTAGACTGTGTCTTAGATATACTGTAACTCTGTAGACTGTGTCTTAGATATACTGTAACTCTGTAGACTGTGTCTTAGATATACTGTAACTCTGTAGACTGTGTCTTAGATATACTGTAACTCTGTAGACTGTGTCTTAGATATACTGTAACTCTGTAGACTGTGTCTTAGATATACTGTAACTCTGTAGACTGTGTCTTAGATATACTGTAACTCTGTAGACTGTGTCTTAGATATACTGTAACTCTGTAGACTGTGTCTTAGATATACTGTGGGTATTAGGGCCTGAAGCTGGAGAATTCCCTGTCAGGGTCTATCTTACCTGTATAGTGTCATTCTTTAACAGGCATGTTAGGAATCTTCATTTCAACTGTGTGCACCATAGAGCCCCAATGATCATTACAAGCTCACATTGGAGGCTCAATTCAACCAGAAATACATTTGTCTTGCTCTTACACATACAGAAATGACACAGAACTGAACTATCTCATCAATCACATCAAGCAGGGACCTGTTCTCTTACCTCCGTACAGGCTGTGTCTGAGCAGGGACCTGTTCTCGTACCTCCGTACAGGCTGTGTCTGAGCAGGGACCTGTTCTCGTACCTCCGTACAGGCTGTGTCTGAGCAGGGACCTGCTCTCGTACCTCCGTACAGGCTGTGTCTGAGCAGGGACCTGTTCTCTTACCCCCGTACAGGCTGTGTCTGAGCAGGGACCTGCTCTCTTACCTCCGTACAGGCTGTGTCTGAGCAGGGACCTGTTCTCTTACCTCCGTACAGGCTGTGTCTGAGCAGGGACCTGTTCTCTTACCTCCGTACAGGCTGTGTCTGAGCAGGGACCTGTTCTCTTACCTCCTTACAGACTCTGTCTGAGCAGCGACCTGTTCTCTTACCTCCGTACAGGCTGTGTCTGAGCAGCGACCTGCTCTCTTACCTCCGTACAGGCTGTGTCTGAGCAGGGACCTGTTCTCTTACCTCCGTACAGGCTGTGTCTGAGCAGGGACCTGCTCTCGTACCTCCGTACAGGCTGTGTCTGAGCAGCGACCTGTTCTCGTACCTCCGTACAGGCTGTGTCTGAGCAGGGACCTGTTCTCGTACCTCCGTACAGGCTGTGTCTGAGCAGGGACCTGTTCTCTTACCTCCGTACAGGCTGTGTCTGAGCAGCGACCTATTCTCGTACCTCCGTACAGGCTGTGTCTGAGCAGGGACCTGTTCTCGTACCTCAGTACAGGCTGTGTCTGAGCAGGGACCTGTTCTCGTACCTCCGTACAGATCAACCAATAATCTTCTGTCTATAGCCTGTTAAATGAACATCACCTTTTGTACATGTTAGTCATTTAGCAGACGCTCTAATCCAGAGCCGTTTACAGGAGCATTGAGGGTTAAGTACCTTACTCAAGGGCACATTGACAGATTTTTTTTCACCTTGTCGGCTGGGGGATTTGAACCAGCAACCTTTCTGTTACTGGCCCAACTGTCACATCCTGACCATGGTAAAGGTCCTCTCCTTTTGACAGCCATGACACCAACACTCATAACCGCTAGGCTACCTGCTCTAACCGCTAGGCTACCTGCTCATAACCGCTAGGCTACCTGCTCTAACCGCTAGGCTACCTGCTCATAACCGCTAGGCTACCTGCTCATAACCGCTAGGCTGCCTGCTCTAACCGCAAGGCTGCCTGCTCTAACCGCTAGGCTGCCTGCTCATATCCACTAGGCTACCTGCTCTAACCACTAGGCTGCCTGCTCATATCCACTAGGCTAACTGCTCTAACCGCTAGGCTGCCTGCTCTAACCACTAGGCTGCCTGCTCTAACCGCTAGGCTGCCTGCTCTAACCTCTAGGCTGCCTGCTCTAACCACTAGGCTACCTGCTCATAACCGCTAGGCTACCTGCTCTAACCGCTAGGCTACCTGCTCATAACCGCTAGGCTACCTGCTCATAACCGCTAGGCTGCCTGCTCTAACCGCAAGGCTGCCTGCTCTAACCGCTAGGCTGCCTGCTCATATCCGCTAGGCTACCTGCTCTAACCACTAGGCTGCCTGCTCATATCCACTAGGCTAACTGCTCTAACCGCTAGGCTGCCTGCTATAACCGCTAGGCTGCCTGCTCTAACCACTAGGCTGCCTGCTCTAACCGCTAGGCTGCCTGCTCTAACCTCTAGGCTGCCTGCTCTAACCACTAGGCTACCTGCTCTAACCACTAGGCTGCCTGCTCTAACCACTAGGCTACCTGCTCTAACCGCTAGGCTGCCTGCTCTAACCACTAGGCTACCTGCTCATATCCGCTAGGCTACCTGGTCTAACCGCTAGGCTACCTGCTCTAACCGCTAGGCTACCTGCTCTAACCACTAGGCTACTCCTACATACCCTGTCTCCTTCATACCCTGTCTCCTTCATACCCTGCTCCTTCATACCCTTCTCCTTCATACCCTGTCTCATTCATACCCTGCTCTTTCATACCCTGCTCCATCATACCCTGTCTCCTTCAAACCCTGTCTCCTTCATACCCTGTACTCCTTCATACCCTTCTCCTTCATACCCTGTCTCCCTCATACCCTGTCTCCTTCATACCCTGCTCCTTCACACCCTGTCTCTTTCATACCCTACTCCTTCATACCCTGTCTCCATCATACCCTGTCTCCCTCATACCCTGTCTCCTTCATACCCTGTCTCTTTCATACCCTACTCCTTCATACCCTGTCTCCTTCATACCCTTCTCCTTCATACCCTGTCTCCATCATACCCTACTCCTTCATACCCTGTCTCCTTCATACCCTGTCTCCTTCATACCCTGCTCCTTCACACCCTGTCTCTTTCATACCCTTCTCCTTCATACCCTGTCTCCATCATACCCTACTCCTTCATACCCTGTCTCCTTCATACCCTGTCTCTTTCATACCCTACTCCTTCATACCCTGCTCCATTATACCCTGTCTCCTTCAAACCCTGCTCCTTCATACCCTTCTCCTTCATACCCTGCTTTTTCATACCCTGCTCCATCATACCCTGTCTCCTTCAAACCCTGTCTCCTTCATACCCTGTCTCCTTCATACCCTACTCCTTCATACCCTGTCTCCTTCATACCCTGTCTCCTTCATACCCTACTCCTTCATACCCTGCTCCATCATACCCTGTCTGCTTCAAACCCTGCTCCTTCATACCCTTCTCCTTCATACCCTGTCTCCTTCATACCCTACTCCTTCATACCCTGTCTCCCTCATACCCTGTCTCCTTCATACCCTGTCTCCTTCATACCCTACTCCTTCATACCCTGTCTCCCTCATACCCTGTCTCCTTCATACCCTGCTCCTTCATACCCTGTCTCTTTCATACCCTACTCCTTCATACCCTGCTCCATCATACCCTGTCTGCGTCAAACCCTGCTCCTTCATACCCTTCTCCTTCATACCCTGTCTCCATCATACCCTGTCTCCTTCATACCCTGTCTCTTTCATACCCTGCTCTTTCATACCCTGCTCCATCATACCCTGTCTCCTTCTTTTGGGAAGGTGTACTGTTCCGAATGGCGGAGGGTGGAAAAGGCTGCGAGGCGGGACCCTGATGAGGAGAAGGGACAGACCTTGGAGGGCGTTCGTCAGGAGGCCAAGCTGTTCGCCATGCTGCACCATCCCAATATCATGGCCCTACTGGGGGTCAGAATCCTGCTGCACCATCCCAATATCATGGCCCTACTGGGGGTCAGAATCCTGCTGCACCATCCCAATATCATGGCCCTACTGGGGGTCAGAATCCTGCTGCACCATCACAACATTACTGGGGGTCAGAATCCTGCTGCACTATCCCAATATCATGGCCCTACTGGGGGTCAAAATCCTGCTGCAGCATCACAACATCATGGCCCTACTGGGGGTCAGAATTCTGCTGCACCATCCCAATATCATGGCCCTACTGGGGGTCAGAATCCTGCTGCACCATCCCAATATCATGGCCCTACTGGGGGTCAGAATCCTGCTGCACCATCACAACATTACTGGGGGTCAGAATCCTGCTGCACTATGCCAATATCATGGCCCTACTGGGGTAAGAATTCTGCTGCAGCATCACAACATCATGACCCTACTGGGGGTCAAAATCCTGCTGCAGCATCACAACATCATGGCCCTACTGGGGGTCAGAATCCTGCTGCAGCATCACAACATCATGGCCCTACTGGGGGTCAGAATCCTGCTGCAGCATCACAACATCATGGCCCTACTGGGGGTAAGAATTCTGCTGCAGCATCACAACATCATGGCCCTACTGGGGGTCAGAATCCTGATCATGGGCCACCCAATTCCCTAAGGGCCACCAAATTCACCTGGAGACAAACACCTGGGTTGATGAAGACATGTCCGTAGGGCTCCGAGACAGGATTGTGTGGAGGCACAGATCTGGGGAAGGGTACCAAAAATTGTCTGCAGCATCGAAGCTCCCAAAGAACACAGTGGCCTCCATCATTCTTAAATTGAAAAAGTTTGGAACCACCAAGACTCTTCCTATAGTTGGTCCCCCGGCCAAACTGAGTCCATCTGTGACGATGGGAGAAACTTCCAGAAGGACAACCATCTCTGCAGCACTCCATCAATTATGTCTTCATGCCAAAAAATCGAAAAACCTGTTTTTGCTTTTTTTTATGGGGTATTGTGCGTAGATTGATGAGGAAAAAGGGTTCATG
The DNA here is from genome assembly GCF_901001165.1 of Salmo trutta. Classification (NCBI taxonomy): domain Eukaryota; kingdom Metazoa; phylum Chordata; class Actinopteri; order Salmoniformes; family Salmonidae; genus Salmo; species Salmo trutta. The sequence continues at coordinate 4,328,406 of NC_042981.1, read as the reverse complement.
AAATTGATAACTTGCTAGCAACAGAAAGCATTCATATACTGGCTATCTCTGAAACTCACTAAGAAAGTTCCTTTGGTACAGTGGTAGCAATACATGTACAGAAGAGACAGGAATGCCAATGGAGGTGGTGTTGCTGTTCGCATTCAGTCATACTCCTGTAAAACTTAGAGACGTTCTCATGTCAAATGCTGTTGAACTAATATGTCTACAGGTTCATCTGCCTCACCTAAAGCCCATTCTGGTGGGAAGTCGCTGTACCAAGTGCTAACAGTCAGTATCTGGATAACATGGGTGTCACGTCCTGACCAGCAGAGGGAGTAGTTGTTTAGTATTTTTGGTCAGGACGTGGCAGAAGTACTGTGTTGTATGTGTTTTTCTGGTATTTCTGTTTCTATGTTGGTCTGTGTGGCTCCCGATCAGGGACAGCTGGTTATCGTTGTTCCTGATTGGGAGTCATATATTAGGAGTGTGTTTGTCACCTGGTTTTTGTGGGTTGTTTTATTTCGCACTGCTACGTATAGTTATAGCCTGTGAAACTGTCTCCTGTCGTTCTAGTTTATTGTTTTTCCGAACTTAATAAAATGATGTGGAACACGCAACCCGCTGCGTATTGGTCTGACAGTGATTTCTCCTTATCGTCAGATGACGAAGTTTGTGACAATGGGATGTATTTGTGTGGGATGCCTGTGTGAAATGCTTGATAATGTATGTGATATCAACAGAAAGGTATATTTTTTGGGGGGTGACCTAAAATATTGACTGGCTTTCATCAAGCTGCCCAACTCAAGAAAAAAGCTTCAAACTGTAACCAATGCCTGCAGCCTGGTTCAGGTTATCAGTCAACCTACCAGGGTAGTTACAAACAGAACAGGAACTATATCTTCCACGTGTATTGACCACATCTTTTTACTAATGCTGCAGATATTTGCTCTAAAGCTGTATCCACATCCATCAGATGTAGTGATCATAATATAATCTCCATATCTAGAAAAACCAAAGTTCCAAAGACTGGACCTAAAATAATGCGACCAATGTTCCCTCAAAACATTTTCTGCACGGAGCAAATTTCAGGTCTACTGAGCGCAAACTTGAAAGTTGTGAAAATCCTGTGCAACTTCCAGCCTGTCTTCACTGTGAGCACTGAGGCTGTACCCGCTTTCAGTTACAGTTTTAAACAATGGACAGGTAGGCTACTGTGGCTATTTTATCATAATGTAGGCCTACCAGAGTGGCCTACCATCAAAAACAATGGAGAAAATGCATCCCATAACATTTTAACATGGAAATAGCTGTTCTATCATTCAGCCTACAGTAGCAGCCAATGTGTGGTGTTCAATGTAGGCCTACATTCCATGAGACTTTTACATTAAAAAAACACGCAGGGTTTAACAGTAACCTGTTTATCCACTTGTCCTTCAGACAAGGAGGTGACTGAAAATGTTGTGTTGTTTGATGCAAGAAATCACTTTACAAAATAACATTTATTATTATTGCCATACCATTATTACAGAGAATCAGACAAATTATGCTACCCTCTGCCTATTGGCTACTTAGCTTATTCAAGCCTGTCTCAAAATACAACACAGCCCCTTTAAAAAAAACTGTTTACCTGACTCGATTTTTCAAAGATGTCTGGAAATGTACACGTTTTGTGCTCTTATAAGAAGCAATCACTCCCCCATAGTTGACTATACATTATCTATAACTGGCCTAATAACTCACTAACTAGCAAAGGATATTAACAAATGTCCACACGTGGCTACATGCAGCTCTTGCTTTGATCTCAAAACAAGCGCATCTACTCATGACTGCTCATGCTGTAAACACAGTCCAGTTCAAAGTAAATGGCACAGATCCATGTATGGCAATGGTCTATTGGCATATAGGCCCTACTGCAGCTCTGATTGGTTATGTCGCAGCGTTTTGCATGTTAAGTCTTGCATAGTTTGTTTTGTTTCGGTATGTTGCGTTGAAAGTGGCTAATATTACGTTGATTTGATTTCAATTCCCACAGTAAAGGGAAATGCAGATTTTTTTAATGGTTTTTTTTCACCTTTATTTAACCAGGTAGGCTAGTTGAGAACAAGTTCTCATTTACAACTGCGACCTGGCCAATATAAAGCAAAGTGTGCGACACAAACAACAACACGGAGTTACACATGGAAGAAACAAACATACAGTCAATAACACAAAAAAAAGTAGATATATGGTGTGTGCAAATGAGGTAGGATAACATTTACATTTACATTTAAGTCATTTAGCAGACGCTCTTATCCAGAGCGACTTACAAATTGGTGCATTCACCTATAATATCCAGAAGGGAGGTAAGGCAATAAATAGGCCATAGTGGCGAAATAATTACAATTTAGCCATTAAACACTGGAGTGATGGATGTGCAGAAGATGAATGTGCAAGTAGAGATACTGGGGTGCTAAGGAGCAAAAAAATAAAAAATAACAGTATGGGGATGAGGTAGTTGGATGGGCTATTTACAAGATGGGCTATGTACAGGTGCAGTGATCTGTGAGCTGCTCTGACAGCTGGTGCTTCAAGTTAATGAGGGAGGTATGAGTCTCCAGTTTAGGGGGGGAGGGGGTGGAACTCAAGAAAGTTGGGGGAAGTTTAATCTCGTGCTTCTCTGCGTGGGCTGATACTGTATTTATTCTGCCTGAGCAAGCGCGTAGCTTAGAGGGAACACAGTCAATTTCTTTATTGGCGCATGCCTGTCAGTAACCTGAAGAAGTCATTTCAGAAATGCTTCAAGGATGTCAGGATGTTCCTCATTACACACCTCAGACCAGACCAGCAAATATTTTTCACATATTCAACATCATTGCAAAAACCTCTTGTGTGGTCGCTTAACAAACTCCCAAATCCCCTTAGATAGATGATGAATTTCTAAACTGTATGTCTGAGAGGGTTAAGGCAAAGGGAATGGCAAATAAGTTTGGCAACGTAGCAGATTGGCAAAAAAACATACAGTAAATTGAGAAATCACATAATTAAACTAAAACAAAAAGAAGAAGCTATACTATGGAACAAAGATAAATGATATAAAAAGGAAATTCTAGGCAGAAAAGCGAACTCCGCGTAATCCTTCATTAAAGCTGATTTCTCATTCAGAACAAAACCCCTTTGATATTGTCCAACCACTTTAATAACTTTTTTTATTGACAAGATTAGCAAACTTAGGCCTGACCTTGCAAACAACAAACGCTGAGCATTAATATTCACGTATAACAGACCAAATAATGAAAGAAAAGGAGGATACCTAATCAGTTGTACAACTGAAATGTATCCAACTGAAATGTGTCTTTCTGCATTTAACTCCTCTGAATCAGAGAGGTGCGGTGAAAAGCACTGTAGCTTTGAATTCCACAAAGTTAGTGAAGAAATTATTGTTATCTATAAATAAGGACAAACCACAACCTGGATGGTAAATTACTGAGGTTGGTAGCAAAATACATTTTGACTCCTATTTGCCAAATCTTCAATTTAAGCTTAGAAGTCGGGAGGGAGGCAAAGGTAATTCCGCTGGCAAAAATAGCAAAGAACCTTTTAATGGTTCAAACAGCCGACTAATCAGCCTGTTGCTTAGCAAACTTTTGGAAAAAATCGTGTTCGACCAAATACAATGTTATTTTACAGAAAACAAATTAACAACAGACTTTCAGCATGCTTATAGGGGAAGGGCACTCAACATGCTCGGCATTGACAGAAATTACTGATGATTGGCTGAAAGAAATTGATAATAAGAAGACTGTGGGAGCTGTTTTGATGAACTTCCGTGCAGCTTTTGATATCTTTAAGCACGGTTACATACACACAATAATGTGATTATTGTGGATAGTCAGGTTAATATAATAATTCATTTAAAATGTTTACATGCTCTGCAAAAGAAAAACGATTTCCCTAATAATCCTGTTTACATGGACACACCTGAATTCAGGCTACTGATGGGACTTTTGATAAATGCAGAAAATCAACAATCAAAATAAAGGTTCTACCACAGTGGCCATTTTATTTTTGCGGACATACAGTACCAGTCAAAAGTTTGGACACACCTACTCATCCAAGGGTTTTTCTTTTATTTTTACTAATTTCTACATTGTAGAATAATAGTGAAGACATCAAAACTATGAAATAACACATATGGAATCATGTAGTAACCAACAAAAAAATAATATATACTTCATATTCTTCACAGTAGCCACCCTTTGCTTTGATGACAGCTTCGCGCACTCTTGGCATTGTTTAAATCGGCGTATGCTTACTTCGATTATGACCTAACGCCGTTTAAGATAATCAGAGTAAGGTGTTCACATGACTAACGCCATACTCAAAATCAGTTTAATATCGAATTATTAGTGTGCATGTAAACGTGCTCATTGATCATAACATACTGCCTTATCATGGATGGACGATACACCACACTCAAATTCAGTGGTGTACCGCAGGGCAGCCGGCTAGGGCCATTATTGTTTTCTGTTTTTACTAATGACCTTCCACTGAGCTTGAATAAAGGCTGTGTGTCTATGTACTCTGACGACTCAACAGTATACACGTCGGCTGCAACAGTAAAATAAATGACTGACACCCTTAAAGTGGCCAGTCAGTTTTAGAATGGGTAACTAGCAATAGGCTGGTGTAACAAACAAAAAAATGTTTAACTACAAACTCCATTTTTTGGACAAGTCACTCGCACAATCCTAAACCTCATCTGGATCTGTTATTGAGCAATGTGGCTATTGAGCAAGTTGAGGAGACTAAACTGTTGGGTGTCACCCTAGATAGCAAACCATATAGTAACCACTCAATGGTTACTAAAATGGGAACAGGTCTGTCCATGATCATGCATTGCTCTTCTTTCTTGACATCTCAGTCAAGCAGACAGATCCTACAAGCCCTAGTTTTGTCGCACTTGGACTACTTCAGCTGTGTGTTCAGGTGTGGAAAATAAGGACATAGGCAAATTGCAGTTGGTCCACAACAGAGCAGCACCTATTGCACTTAGATGTACAGTACATGGAGGGTGAATGTCAATGACATGCGAGTCTGTCCCGGCTCAAAGTTGAGGAGAGATTGACTGCATCACTATTGGTCTTTGTGCGAGGTGTTGAAGGTACCGAACTGTGTGTTAAAGCAGGTGGCACACAGTTCAGACACTCATCGATACAACACAAGACATGCAACCAGAGGTCTCTTCACAGTCCCCAGGTCCAGAACATTAATAAATAAAGCCCTGACTAAATGGAACTCTCATACCATCCCCCAGGTAACTAAATGGAACTCTCTACCATCCCCCAGGTAACTAAATGGAACTCTCTACCATCCCCCAAGTAACTAAATGGAACTCTCTACCATCCCCCAGGTAACTAAATGGAACTCTCTACCATCCCCCAGGTAACTAAATGGAACTCTCTACCATCCCCCAGGTAACTAAATGGAACTCTCTACCATCCCCCAGGTAACTCAAGTTAGCAATAAAACCAGATTCAAAAACCAGATAAAAGAACACTTTATGGCAGGACGAGAACTGTGAAGACACACCTTTTTATGCATTTTGTATGTGATACGTGGTTGAGATACTATCAGACTGTTAAACAGCCATCACGAACACAGAGAGGCTGCCTACATACAAACTTGAAATCATTGGCCACTTTAATAAATGGATCACTAGTCACTTTAATAATGCCACTTTAATAATGTTTACATATCTCGCATTTCATACCATCTATTGCATCTTGCCTATGCCGCTCTGTCATTCCTCATCCATATATTTATAAGTATACAGTGCTGTGAAAAAGTATTTGTAGGGAATGTTTGGGTTCGTTCCTTTCGTCCTTGTCAATCATTGGTGAAATTAGCATTATGACAATATCTTTAAGTAAATCAATCAAAAACCTTTATTAATGCAATTGCAGACAGAAGTTGACAATCAGGAACATAGCACGCATGTTTCCCAGGAAGTTCTGCATCAAAGAAAAAGTCTCAAGTTGTTTTGTTAAACCCTAAGTCTAGCCCTGGTGATGTCACTACCGACGTCATTAACCTTTTTACTCCTGAGACTAAAACCATGCCTACAAAGCTATATAAACAATGGCTTTTAGTGTTATCTAAAAACTTAGCAGTAAATGTCCACTCCCCAAAGTTGATTTATTGTGGAATGTTTGACAAGTCTTATCTCTTACACTCCCCTGCAGAGTTCTGTCTCAGTCACACATTTCTCAGAGGAGTCTTTTTATAAGAGAGAGAGAGAAAGAACTAAAAAAACAACTGTGGAACAATTCTAAACCTCTATATGGAATATATATATATATATTGTTAATCTGTAGACTAGGACCCTATAAATGTAAGGAGGGAAGGGTTTTATAACCCCTCCCCTTTTATTAGTACAACATAAGCATAATCAATTATTCTAATACATCAAACATTTTGGTACAGCCCTTATCATGACCCCTAGGTGAACCCAACAGGGTCCAGATTTTGCAACTCTTTCAGAACATCAGCTATCTGGATTTGGGTGAAGGAGAAATGGGGGAGGTTTGGGCAAGTTGCTGTGGGGGGTGCAGGGCTGTTGCCCGGGGTAGGGGTAGCCAGGTGGAAAGCATGGCCAGTCGTAGAAAAACGCTTATTGAAATTCTCAATTATCGTGGATTTATCAGTGGTGACAGTGTTTGCTAGCCTCAGTGCAGTGGGCAGCTGGGAGGAGGTGCTCTTATTCTCCACTTTACAGTGTCCCAGAACTTTTTGTTTGAAAATCTAGCCTTTGCTTTCCTAACTGCCTGTGTATATTGGTTCCTAACTCCCCTGAAAAGTTGCATAACGTGGGGGCTCTTCGATGCTAATGCAGTACGCCGCAAGATGTTTTTGTGCTGGTCAAGGGCAGTCAGGTCTGGAGTGAACCAAGGGCTATATCTGATCCTGGTTCTACATTTTTTGAATGTGGCTTATTTAAGGTGGTGAGGAAATGTGACGGCTGTCGAAGGGAGTAGTCCAAGGCGCAGCGGGTTGAGTGCTCATAATTCACTTTATTTAGAGCATGTCCTAATTTAGGTCACCTAACAGTACAAGCTCTGATGACAGATGGGGGGCAATCAATTCACATATGGTATCGAGGGCACAGCTGGGGGCAGAAGGTGGTCTATAACAAGCGGCAACAGCGAGAGACTTGTTTCTGGAGAGGTGGATTTTTAGAAGTAGAAGCTCGAATGTTATAGTTAGGGATGGAAATTTCAGGATTTTTGGTGGCCTTCCTAAGGAAGGATTCAGACACGGCTAGGACATCCGGGTTGGCAGAGTGTACTAAAGCAGTGAATAAAACAAACTTAGAGAGGAGGCTTCTAATGTTAACATGCATGAAACCAAGGCTTTTACGGTTACAGAAGTCAACAAATGAGAGCACCTGGGGAATGGGAGTGGAGCAAGGCACTGCAGGGCCTGGGTTAACCTTTACATCGCCAGAGGAACAGAGGAGGAGTAGGATAAGGGTACGGCTAAAGGCTATAAAAACTGGTCGTCTAGTTTATTCGGAACAGAGAGTAAAAGGAACAGGTTTCTGGGCGTGGAAGAATAGATTCAAGGCATAATGTATAGACACGGGTATGGTAGGATGTGAATACAGTGGAGGTAAACCTAGGCATTGAGTGACTTACTGTCATATGTGGTTGCCTCGCCTGGCTATCCTAAGATTAATACACTAGCTGTAAGTCGCAATGGATGAGAGCGTCTGATGAATGACTACATTGTAATGTACATGTAGTGCTATGTATATTTCTGTATATGATGTATTTTATTTGTTGTGTTTGTTTCCTGTTTAGACCCCAGGAAGAGTAGCCGTTGCCTTGGCAGCAGCTCATTAGGGATCCTAATAAATACACCAAGTCCCTACATACAGTTATTTTAGCATGTAAATCTTGGTGAGGCAAAAGAGACCATGGTTGTATGTGGCTTTAATTATATATATATTTTATTTTACATTGTTTGCAAACTGATATGTGACATGTATTAATGCCAAAATAACATGCAAGCCCCACCTGCCCTGAATGACGGGTCGCCACTGCCTACATAGTACACTACTCTGGACCAGATGGAAAGGCCTGTAGGGTGCCATTGCCCTAGTAGTGAACTATACTGCTCAAAAAAATAAAGGGAACACTTAAACAACACATCCTAGATCTGAATGAAAGAAATAATCTTATTAAATACTTTTTTCTTTACATAGTTGAATGTGCTGACAACAAAATCACACAAAAATAATCAATGGAAATCAAATTTATCAACCCATGGAGGTCTGGATTTGGAGTCACACTCAAAATTAAAGTGGAAAACCACACTACAGGCTGATCCAACTTTTATGTAATGTCCTTAAAACAAGTCAAAATGAGGCTCAGTAGTGTGTGTGGCCTCCATGTGCCTGTATGACCTCCCTACAATGCCTGGGCATGCTCCTGATGAGGTGGCGGATGGTCTCCTGAGGGATCTCCTCCCAGACCTGGACTAAAGCATCCGCCAAATCCTGGACAGTCTGTGGTGCAACGTGGCGTTGGTGGATGGAGCGAGACATGATGTCCCAGATGTGCTCAATTGGATTCAGGTCTGGGGAACGGGCGGGCCAGTCCATAGCATCAATGCCTTCCTCTTGCAGGAACTGCTGACACTCCAACCACATGAGGTCTAGCATTGTTTTGCATTAGGAGGAACCCAGGGCCAACTGCACCAGCATATGGTCTCACAAGGGGTCTGAGGATCTCATCTCGGTACCTAATGGCAGTCAGGCTACCTCTGGCGAGCACATGGAGGGCTGTGCGGCCCCCCAAAGAAATGCCACCCCACACCATGACTGACCCACCGCCAAACCGGTCATGCTGGAGGATGTTGCAGGCAGCAGAACGTTCTCCACGGTGTCTCCAGACTCTGTCACGTCTGTCACGTGCTCAGTGTGAACCTGCTTTCATCTGTGAAGAGCACAGGGCGCCAGTGGCGAATTTGCCAATCTTGGTGATCTCTGGCAAATGTCAAACATCCTGCACGGTGTTGGGCTGTAAGCACAACCCCCACCTGTGGACGTCGGGCCCTCATACCACCCTCATGGAGTCTGTTTCTGACCGTTTGAGCAGACACATGCACATTTGTGGCCTGCTGGAGGTCATTTTGCAGGGCTCTGGCACAGCTCTCATTGATGTGCCATCCTGGATGAGCTGCACTACCTGAGCCACTTGTGTGGGTTGTAGACTCCGTCTCATGCTACTACTAGAGTGAAAGCACCGCCAGCATTCAAAAGTGACCAAAACATCAGCCAGGAAGCATAGGAACTGAGAAGTGGTCTGTGGTCACCACCTGCAGAACCACTCCTTTATTGGGGGTGTCTTGCTAATTGCCTATAATTTCCACCTGTTGTCTATTCCATTTGCACAACAGCATGTGAAATTTATTGTCAATCAGTGTTGCTTCCTAAGTGGACATTTTGATTTCACAGAAGTGTGATTGACTTGGAGTTACATTGTGTTAAGTGTTCCCTTTATTTTTTTGAGCAGTGTATATAGGGACTAGGGACGCCATTTCAGACACAGTGAACAATATAGTCCCTAATAACATTTCGTAGTTGTAGGTAACTAAAGAAGTCCTTGTTAGACAAGTGGTATTTCTGTTTCAGCTGTTCGAAGGACATAAGAATTCCCTCCTCATAACAATGTTCCAGAAGAGTGATACCCTTATCAGAAAGTTACTATTCCGGAAAAACATAGGAATCAATCTATTGTTCCATAGAGGGGTTTTAGGGGAAAGACATCCCTCTCGTCTGAACAACCCATGCAGTTTGCACCATGCCAGGACAGAATGTATGATTAAAGGGTTGTCTGTGATATTTTTTTTATAGATTTCATGTCCCATTTGTAAAACAATTCTCCTCCAGAGTCCTCATTTACCTCAAACTTTTCTATGTTCAACCATGAGGGAGAAGGACCATTGTCAAACCTCTGAGCCAGAAATGTAGACTGCACAGCCCAGTAATACATTCTGCAATTGGGGAGGTTTAAGCTCCCTTGACCGTAATCAAGGATCAGTTTGTCCAGGCTAACCCTCGGGGTTTTGTCGTGCCAGATAAACCGTCTGGTCAGCTTGTCGAGAGGGCAAAATAATGCTGCGGGCACAGGGATAGGGAGAGATTGAAACAAATATAGACATCTGGGCAGTAGAGACATTAATTCTACCCAGTAGAGTGAGGGGCAAGTCCATCCATTTACACAGGTCAATGGTCACCCTCCACCTTTTGCAACAAGCTAGCCAGATTGAGTTTATAGGGGTTGTTCAGGTTACCATCCACCATTATGCCCAAATATATAAAGCCCATAGGTGACCATCTAAATGGAAATGTATGCTTGATGGTATGAAGGTCAAAGACACACAACGGTAAGATTTCGCTTTTATCAAAATTGACCTTATATCCAGAGAAATAACTATACCACTGTAATAGGTTCTGTAAGTGAGAGAGGGAGTGTTCTGGGTTTGTTAGAAATAAGATAAGGTCATCTGCAGAAAGTGATAACTTATGGGTATGGAGGCCCACCTCAAAGCCATGTATGTCAGGGCACGTTCTAATGGCCTCAGCAAACGGTTCGATGGTGAGGGCGAAGAGGTGAGGGCTAATTGGGCAACCTTGTCTGTTACCCCTATAGAGAGAGAAAGAGGAGGAAGTAATCCCATTGGTAGAAATAATAGTTTTAGGAGATTTGTAGAGTGATTTTATGAAATTTACAAACACAGTACATAAACCACACTTTTCCAAGACGCGAAAGAGATATGGCCATTTGACCATATCAAAGGCCTTTTCGGCGGGTGGGAGACTGCGACACTAGGAATTTTGTTTTTGTTAGCAAGGTGAATTATATCAAAGAACCTTCTGAGATTATTGGAGGACAATCTATTAATTATGAAGCCAGTCTGATCTGGGTTGACCAGCAGGGGGAGACATGACTCCAGTCTCTTAGATAGCGTCTCGGTGACCAGTTCACGATCTATATTTAGGAGAGAGATTGGTCTATAGGAGGCACACTTTAGAGGGGTTTTTTCCTTTCTTGTGAATTACTGTAATCACAGTTTGAGAGAAAGACTCTGGAAAGCAGTTGTCCTCGCCAGCTCTTTTTAAGTACCTCCATAAGGTAGGGGACCAACAGCTCCTTAAATTATTTATAGAACTCCGGAGGGAAGCCATCCTCCCCAGGAGATTTATTAGAAGGTAAGGACTTAATGGCCTCCAACAATTCAGGGACTGAGAACTGTACACTCAGGCACTCTCTGTCTTCCTCTGACAGGCATGGGAGGTTGACAGAGGAGAGAAAAGAGTTGATCTCTGATAGATCACCGCTTGATTGGGAAGTATAGAGGTCCCTGTAATATTTCTTAAAGTATCATTAATTTCAGTAGAGTCGAAAGATATCTCGTTAGTAAGAGTTTCTATAGCATTACATGTCCTCGTACTTTCCTCTGCTTTCAGTTGCCATGCCAATACTTTGTGGTGCTTTCTCTCCAAGCTCGTAGTAACGCTGTTTTGATTTAGTGATGGCCCTCTCAGCTTGATATGTGTTCAGAGTATTCGATTTTAGTTTTTTTATTTACCAAAAGCCTGTATAGGTCTTTAGTCGAGCCTCTTTGGTAGGTTTTCTGTAGCTCAGAGATTTCAGATTCAAGGACATTCAGTTCCGCACCGTGTTTTCTCTTCAGCCCTTTAGTATAGGAAATGATCTGTCCCCTCAGATAGGCTTTCAATGTGTCCCAAAGAATGAAACTGTCAGGAGCGGAGGGTTTGTTTGTCAAAGTAAAAAATATTGATCTGCTCTTTGATGAATGCACAAAATTTAGTCTCCATCTATATGCTCCGTTTACCTTAGTAGGAATAGAGATTGACAATACCAGAGGAGAATGGTCACTAAGCAATCTGGGAAGATAATCGGTATCTAACACACTATGAAACAGTTGGGTTGATAGCAAAAAGTCCTCTATGCGTGTGTGTGTGTTGTGTGGGTTTGAATTTTAAAAAAGAGTAGTCCCTATCCTGTGGGTGCGTCCGTTTCCAGATGTCTAGTAAATTAAGATCCTTCATGAATGACATGGTGAGCTTGGCGGCTTTGGTAAGAAGGGAGGGTTTATCAGAGGACCTATCAAGAACTGTATCTAAACAAAACATTTAAATCTCCTCCAGCCAGTTAGACATCCTGGTGGTGCTTGAGCAACCCGAAGGAAGACATTCTGAATAAACATACGGTCATCGAAGTTACAAATATAAATATTCAATAGGGTCCAAGAACTCCGAAAACATTTGTCCCCTGCGTCAAAACAAACCTGCCCGAGGGGTCAGACATGATGTTGCTGACACAGGAAGGAGGATCTGTCTACAAGTCAAAAGTGCAGCTCCTCTTCCTGGTTTAGAGTTAAAAAGAGGATGCAAAAACTTGTCTGAGCCATTCCCTCTTTAGTTTCGTGTGTTCCCTGGCTGTAAGAGGTGTTTCTTGTAAAAACACAACATCAGCCTTTAATTTCTTAAGGTATTTTTATTTATTTTATTTCACCTTTATTTAACCAGGTAGGCCAGTAGAGAACAGGTTCTCATTTACAATTGCGACCTGGCCAAGATAAAGCAAGGTATGTATAGGCTCTTGTTGTCAGGGCTTTCGGAAAGATCGGACCAATACGCAGCGTGATCGTAGTTCCACATCTTTAATTCAGTCGTGAAACTAAATGCAATAAACCATAAACTTAAAATACAAAAACAAGAAAGCCGTGACGTAGAGCAGGCATACACTACTCACAAAATAATCACCCTTAAAACACCAGTGGGACAAACATCAACTTAAATATGGCCTCCAATTAGAGACAACGACAACCGGCTGCCTCTAATTGGAGGTCATGCCAAACAAAAACTAACCTAGAAATACAAAACTAGAAACTAAACATAGAAATACAAAAACGGACAAACACCCCCTGTCACACCCTGACCTACTTACTCTACCATAGAAAATAACAACTTACTATGGTCAGGACGTGACACTTGTCCTCTTAACTGGTCTGTTAAGACATTTTTACGTCGAATGTGACATATTTTTTAGTGGATTAAGCATCGGGTTGGGTTTCAAGTATATAACCGAATGGTAATCCCTCATATGTACAGTCAGGTAATGTTTCAACTTTAGTTTGAACACTGAGGTGACCTATGTGTCTCCTTAGGAAGGAAATTACATTAAACATAGAAGAAGAAAAAAAACAGAAACCCCACCCACCCTGATTGTCAGACTAAAACCCACAATCCCAACAATCAAACATGAAAACAAACGTTGTGAATAGACATTTATGGCTGAATATTTTACTGTCAACAATAAGGGCTGTTTGAGTCTCTTTTCAGGTGAGGAGAAACATAAATGGGGGGGAACAGAAGTGAGCCTAAGCCTACTAATTTGCTTCACCCAGTGGATATTAACAAAACCAAAGATATACTCTCCTGTAAATGTAATACAATTTACCAAGGGGGGAAAAAACGGTGTCCAAATCAACTGTAGCGACCGAATCGCGGTGTAAACGGATTCAAATTTCAAGTAGACATCAACGGTTCAGTCCCAGGACAGCACAAACAAGAAGAAGAAAAAATCAATAAACTAAGTCTTATCCCACGGATAGACCTTCGTGAATGAAACACGTTTCAGTTATTTGAGAAAAGTGAACACTTCTGATGGTGTGTCGAAGAGATGGCTTTGGTCACTGTACTGAACTTTCATCCGCGCAGGGTGAATGAGGTACCAGGTGATGATGTTCTTTTCCTTCGGTGCTTTGGCGGCTGGTTTATATTGCTTGCGACGCTCATATCCGGGAAAAGGCTGACCCCTCTTACCGTCGATGGTGATGTCTCCTTTGGCTCTCACAAGAGACAGGGAGAAGAGTAGTATCTTCTCCCTGTCTTGGAAACGGAGGAACCTAATCACGAAGGCCTGTGGGGGCTCATCTGGCGTGGGCTTCGGTGTTGAGGTTCTGTGGGTGCGTTCGATTTCCAGTGTGGCTTTGGTGAAGTTGATTATGCCTAGAACATCAGGGATCCATTGAGTGAAGAAACGGACCCGGTCAAGGCTCTCGCTGTCCTCTTTCAATCCCACCACACGGATATTACTACGTCTGTTCTTGTTCTCCATCTGGTCTGCCTTGTTTTTGAGATAGGCATTGTCCTTTTGCAGCTGTTTCATAACCTGGTCATGTCAAGTGACTGTATCTTCAACTGTGCTAATGCGCAACTCATCCTCAGTCGTTCTCAAAAGGAGGTCATTCAGGGAGGATTTCAGGTCGTCAATGGAAGAATGGAGTTCAGCCGATTTCTTGTCAATTTTCAGTGAAAGGATCTTTGTTAACATGTTGAATTTCCCGGAGGAGAGTAGCAATCATGACGGCAGACTCGGAAGAAGCTGGCTAAGAGCAAAAGTCTGGAACTGTCATCTGAGTTATGAAGACTAATGCAAATCTTGCTAACTGTGATGTTATCATTGTCTTGAGATTGAACAAAGTTTTGGTCATCCTTCTTGCCTCTCGGGCCGGAGGTCCATGGCTCTTTGTGAAGGTAAGTACTTAACAGTTTATCAGCCGACGTTAGAATATTGTTTCAGCGTTGTTATTTAGGTAATAATAGGATAACTTTGAAGAGAGCTCGGTTTGTTTACGTCTGTTCAGCTCCGCGGCATCACATACTCTCATAGTGCACTACTGTGGACCAGATGGAAAGGCCCGTAGGGTGCCATTGCCCTAGTAGTGAACTATATAGGGACTGGGGGCGCCATTTCAGACACATCAACTGTCCCATGCTAAGCCATGCAGTTCAATAACCAGGCCGTTCAATAACCAGGCCGTTCAATAACCAGGCAGTACAATAAACAGACAGTTCAATAACCAGGCCGTTCAATAACCAGGCAGTACAACAACCTTCCCTGTAGCTCAGTTGGTAGAGCATGGTGTTTGCAACACCAGGGTTGTGGGTTTGATTCCCACGGGGGGCCAGCACAGAAAAAAAAAGTATGATATATATGAAATTGTATGAAATGTATGCATTCACTACTGTAATTCGCTCTGGATAAGAGCGTCTGCTAAATGACTAAAATGTAAAATGTAAACAACCAGGCAGGCGCATTATAGTCCATCTCAACATGACAACTACCAAGAGGAGAAGGAATGATGTCATCCTCTCATTCAGCTCTTCTTTTCTCCTCCAGTTAATAGACTAAGGGATATTAGGCCATAAAAGCCAGTGTTCTATTGAATTATGTTTGTAATTGAAGGATTTGAGATTTATTTTATTGAAAACCTTTAGAGAGAGCCATGGGGGGAAAATTGTATTTATTCTGAGATTGAAATTTGATTTGTTGTTATGCGCTATTAATTGTTTAGGATTTGATGGTGAGGTACGTGCAAAACAAAACAATTACTGTACTCATAAATATAATTATAACACCTTTATTAGACACATAATGTAACAGTAAATTGGGGTTTTCTCAAAGATACTCTTGTGGAATGAATTTCCCTGCTTACATTTACAAACAAAATACAATTAGCTTTGCTATTATATCATTAAAACATACTTATAGCATTTTCTTATATAAAGTAAGCTACTATTTTTTTTATACTTTCTGATAAAGTGTCATGACAATGAGCTTGTAATTAGCAAATATACTTAACAAAATTATAAACGCAACATGCAACAATTTCAAAGATTTCACTGAGTTACAGTTCATATGAGGAAATCAATCAATTGAAATAACTTCATTAGGCCCTAATCTATGGATTTCACATGACTGGGAATACACATATGTATCTGTTGGTCACAGATACCTTAAAAAAAAGCGAAAAAATACAATTGTGTTTGTTGTCCATAGCTTATGCCTGCCCATACCATAACCCCACCTCCAACATTGGGGCACTCTGTTCACAATGTTCAGCAAACCGCTCGCCCACACGACGCCATAAATGTTATCTGTGGTTGTGAGGCTGGTTGGACGTACTGCCAAATTCTCTATAACAACGTTGGAGGCGGCATATGGTAGAGAAATTAACATTCAATTGTCTGGCAACAGCTCGGGTGGACATTCTTGCAGTCAGCATGACAATTGCACGCTCCCTCAAAACTTGAGACATCTGCAGCATTGTGTTGTGTGACAAAACTGCACATTTTAGAGTGGCCTTTTGGTGGATGGATTATCATGGCAAAGGAAAAATGCTCACTAACAGGGCTGTAAACAAATTTGTGCACTAAAATTTTGAGAAATAAGCTTTTTGTGCGCATGTAAAATTTTGGGGATCTTTTATTTCAGCTTATGAAACACACCAACACTTTACATGTTGCGTTTATATTTTTATTCAGTGTATGTGCCTTTATAACCTAAATAGAGTATTTATAGATCTATTATATATATATATTATTATAGTTATCAACACATCTTGCCAAATCTCAATAATCTATAAAGACAAAACACAAGTGTTGTTTTGGCTTCAATGTCTAAGACCGGGATTCAATCCGATCACCGATTTGGACAATGTGTCATTTTAAAGATAATTTCCAATTAAGCAGACATATGCCACGTTTATGGTGAACATGATCTCCGTGAACGCAGACACATTGCCTTTAAAAAAAACGTCCATAAGCGGACAAAGCGCGATTGGATTGAATCCTGGGCTAAAAGTGTGAGGTTGTCAAACAGTGACTCCATGGAGAACACAAACACATGTTGTCAGTAGGAGGGTGGGAAGGCAGACGCTAACTCAGCCAGTCACAGGCCACATGCTTCATCCTGTGAAATCTGTTACTTTGACTCCATCAGATGTGTTGTTGCCCTAATCTACACCTTGGACCTGGCAGTGCAGTGCATTTCCAACTATATATCATGTTCAGCAACATTGTAACGTCTGCACATAAACTTTGAAGATGGTCGCCAAAAAAGGCTGGCAGCTGCACCATTTCAGTTGTATGTACAATACCTGTCAAAAGTTTGGACACATTTACTCATTCAAGGGTTTTTCTTAAAAAATGTTATATTTTCTACATTGTAGAATAATAGTGAAGACATCAAAACTATGAAATAACACATATGGAGTCATGTAGTAACCAAAAAAAGTGTTAAACAAATTTAAATACATTTTATATTTGAGATTCTTCAAAGTAGCCACTCTTTGCCTTGATGACAGCTTTGCACACTCTTGGCATTTTCTCAACCAGCTTCATGAGGTAGTCACCTGGAATGCATTTCAATTAACAGGTGTGCCTTGTTAAAAGTGATTTCATGGAATTTCTTTCCTCCTTAACTTCTTTGGGCTCGAACTCCCGTTAACGGGATCGATTTGACAACATCCGGTGAAATGGCAGAGCGCCAAATTCAAAACAATTATGACAAATATTTAACTTTCATAAATTCACAAGTGCAACACACCAAATTAAAGCTTAACTTCTCGTTAATCTAGCCACCGTGTCAGATTTCAAAAAGGCTTTACGGCAAAAGCAAAACATGCGATTATCTTAGGACAGCGCCCAGCATACCAACACATGAAAATCAGATTTCAACCCGCCAGGCGCAACACAAACGTCAGAAATAACGATTTAATTCATGCCTTACCTTTGAAGAACATCTTCTGTTGGCACTCCAATATGTCCCATAAACATCACAAATGGTTCTTTTGTTCGATTAATTCCGTCGTTATATCTCCAAAATGTCCATTTATTTGGCGCGTTTGATTCAGAAAAACACCGGTTCCAACTCGCCTAGCATGACTACAAAATATGTAATAAATTACCTGTAAACGCTGTCCAAATATTTGAAACAACTTTCCTAATACAACTTTAGGTATTTTTTAATGTAAATAATCGATAAAATTTAAGATGGGATAAACGGTGTTCAATACCAGATAAAAACAACGTGAAGCACGTGACCTGGAGCGCGCATCAAAACATTAGAGTGCACTAGGCTGGACCCTCGTTCTGAACTGCCGTACTTCTTCATTTCTCTAAAGAAAAACATCAACCAATTTCTAAAGACTGTTGACATCCAGTGGAAGCGATAGGAACAGCAAGCAAATGCCTTATAAATCTAGATGCACATAGAAAACCCATTGAAAACACTGTCACCTCAAAAAAAATGAAATCCTGGATGGTTTGTCCTCGGGGTTTCGCCTGCCAAATAAGTTCTGTTATACTCACAGACATAATTTTAACAGTTTTAGAAACTTTAGAGTGTTTTCTATCCGAATCTACCAATTTATATGCATATCCTAGCTTCTGGGCCTGAGTAGCAGGCAGTTTACTTTGGGCACGTTGTTCATCCGGACGTCAAAATACTGCCCCCTAGCCCAAAGAAGTTCATGCGTTTGAGCCAATCAGTTGTGTTGTGACAAGGTAGGGATGGGATACAGAAGATAACCCTTTTTGTAAAAGACCAAGTCAAAGACAAGCGACATCATTATTTTAAAACATGAAGGTCAGTCAATCCGGAAAATTTCAAGAACTTTGAAAGTTTCTTCAAGTGCAGTCGCAAAAACCATCAAGCGCCATGATGAAACTGGCTCTCATGAGGACAGCTGTAAAAAGAGTGCGCTGAGAGTCGGGAAGCAAGTTCAGGGAGTGAGTGTTTTAATAAATAAACACAACATAATACAAAACAAGAAACATGAACAACGCACAGACATGACACAGAAACAATGACGCCTGGGGAAGAAACCAAAGGGAGTGACATATATAGGGCAGGTAATCAAGGAGGTGTTTGAGTCCAGGTGAGTGTCACAATGCGCTGTTGCGTGTAACGATGGTAACAGGTGTGCGCCATAACGAGCAGCCTGGTGACCTAGAGGCCGGAGAGGGAGCACATGTGACAACCGCCACAGGAAAGGAATACCCAGAGTTACCTCTGCTGCAGAGGATAAGTTCATTAGATTGCAGCCCAAATAAATGCTTCACAGAGTTCAGGTAACAGACACTTTGCAACATCATCTGATCAGAGGAGACTGTGTGAATCAGGCCTTCATGGTCAAATTGCTGAAAAGAAACCACTACTAAAGGACACCGATAAGAAGAAGAGACTTGCTTGGGCCAAGAAACATGAGCAATGGACATTAGACCGGTGGAAATCTGTCCTTTTGTCTGATGACTCCTTTTTTAAGATTTTTGGATCTCTTCCCAGTGTCTTTGTGAGACGCAGAGTAGGTGAACGGATGATCTCTGCATGTGTGGTTCCCACCGTGAAGCATGGAGGAGGAGGAGGAGGTGTGACGGTGCTTTGCTGGTGACACTGTCTGTGATTTATTTAGAATTCAAGGCACACTTAACCAACATGGCTACCACAGCATTCTGCAGCGATACGCCATCTCATCTGGTTTGCGCTTAGTGGGACTATCATTTGTTTTTCAACAGGACAATGACTCAAACACACCTTCAGGCTGTGTAAAGGCTATTTGACCAAGAAGGAGAGTGATGGAGTGCTGCATCAGATGACCTGGACTCCACAATCACCAGACCTCAACCCAAATAAGATGGTTTGGGATGAGTTGGACCGCAGAGCGAAGGAAAAGCAGCCAACAAGTTCTCAGCATATGTGGGAACTCCTTCAAGACTGTTGAAAAAGCATTCCAGGCGAAGCTGGTTGAGAGAATGCCAAGAGTGTGCATCATCAAGGCAAGCTTCTTTAATGAATATAAAATATATTTTGATTTGCTTAACACTTTTTTGATTAGTACATGATTCAATATGTGTTATTTCATAGTTTTGATGTCTTCAGTATTATTCTACAAGGTAGAAAATAGTAAAAAATAAAGAAAAACCCTTGAATGAGTAGGTGTGTCCAAACTTTTGACTGGCACTGGATATCTGTATAAAATAGTTGACATATACTCATAAGTACTAAAGTACACGTTGGTATGAATCACATAATTGGCAAGAAGAAGAAGAAGGATAAAGTGGCTGTGCAAGGCTAAAGCATATCTATACAGAATCCTTTAAAACACAGAGACCCTGTATCGTGGTCTGAATAGCACATGAAGAAAAGTACAAATTTGACGTTGAGTGAAAAGTTAGGTGGGGTGGCATCCTAAATGGCACCATATTCCCTATGCAAGTGCACTCCATGGTCAAAAGGCCCATAAGGGCCATGGAGTGCACTGCATAGGGAATAGGGTGCCATTTCGGGCAAAGCCTTAGTTATCAATTAAGACAGGGAGTTGGTTGTTTATGTGGACTCTTTCTTCTCCTTCTGGGCAGAACGACGGATCTTCATCTCAGTCAGCTGGATGTAACGGAGAACGTTGGTGTCTGGAATATAAAGACAGGGGAAAAAAGGATGCTTTAGGAAAATAAACATTAGATCAACTGATTTGTAAATGTTGATTAAAACCCCTGGGTTGTTAGGGTCAACTCTTGCCAGTTGAGTTCTAGGTTTTAAATCTATCAATTTGGTTGAGGGTTAGCCAAAATGGCAGTGTTCCATCCAATTGCTTTACTGACATCCAGTTAAACTTGAAGTCACTGTCAAATGAATGCCATGCTCAATTCCATTTTAATTATTGATTGCCTCAACAGAATGTACCTATCTCAACTGTACCTCTGGAAAATAAATACGCTATTATTTTCTCGATTCCAAAGAAACAAATCAATTTTTTCAAAATGGTGTATCAAATTGAATAATTTGTGAAATGTGCATAGGGTTAGCAGACTAGCCAGCATAACCCTTACCTGCTGGCTGCTGTTTGTGGGACTCCTTGAGGTAGTGAAGGGCCTTGTGGAAGTCTCCTAGGTGATAGTAGGCCACCCCAGAGCGATACAGAGCCTTGAAGTGGTCCCCTTCCTTACGCAGCACCTTCAGACAATACTCCTTCACACGCTCATAGTTGACCAGCTCCATCTGCAACAGGCATGCTGGGAGGAGAGAGGCACAGTGGCGTGTAATCATGGATGCCAAGGGAAGCCCCGGCTTAGCCCCCCCCCCAAAAGAAATTGACCAATCTTTTTTTTTTAAACATACAAAATTATGTATTTTATCTGTCTGTGTTTCATAAATGTCCATCTTTTCGCAAGAGGCTAAATGTATATCACTGGAGAAAGCATCTGAACGAAACAGCGCCCCTCTGTCTCAGTATGTGTAGGCCATCTAACTGATGCTGTCTGGTCATAAAGAGTATGACACTGTTGTTGCCCATAGCATTGAAATGCAAAGGGAAGCCAGCGTGCATTTGGCTTCACACCAATGACATCACATCAAAAGCCAAACGCAATATACAGATTTTTTTTAATCGCTATCCAGTGGATAGCTAGCTAGCTAAAATTGTCCCTTTCCTAAATTAGCCATGGATGGAGATAGGGACTTGTGGTTTTACTTAATTCTTTGTACTGGCCAATGATTATAACGGTGATTCTGATTCAACCATAAATTAATATGTTGTGTCCCTGGTCCTGAGAGAATGGAAGTTCAGCATGTAGCTAGATGTAGTAAGCTAACGTTAACGAGCTAGCCTGGCGCATTGTTGCCCATGAAAGGAAATTAGGCTAGAGTGCAAACAATTTTTGCCAGGTAGCCTAGGACAACAACAACTAAAAGTGTGTACTGGTGACAGAGTCATAGACCGTTTAGGAAACATTTAAGAAGAGGCTGGCATTGGCTTTTCTCTACAAGTAGGGTGAGTCAACATGTGTTTTCTACTTGCACACACACACACACACACACACACACACACACACACACACACACACACACACACACACATACACACACACACACACACACACATACACACACACACATACACACACATACACACACATACACACATACACACATACACACACACAAACACACACATACACACACACACATACAGAAATGAGTAACATGGACAGCCACATATTTAGCTTATGTTGATTGGACTAAATAGTTTTTTTGGTATCTTTTAGTCGTCACTGTATTAGACTAAGCAGTGGTGATTTGATGATGTTGAAGTTGAAATGGTGCTGGAATAGTGGAGGCAGTTCCTGTTTTCTTCGTGACTTCCTGTAACTCTCCATGGTTCTAAATCGATAGTTGTTTTCGTGGTTCCGAAAGCATTAACTTCCTAGACCATGCTGTAGGTCATGTAACTGCTTGTTACATCCAATATGTTTGGTGGACTTCACCAGACAGATGTTGCTCTCCGGTTTGGTGATGAAAATAAAGTGTGGTTGAATTTATTCTGCCACTGTGTCTTCTTATTGTCTCGACCTTAGGCCTATACAGCGCCTTCGGGAAAAGTACTCAGACCCCTTGATTTTTTCCACATTTTGTTACGTTACAGCCTTATTCTAAAATGTATTAAATAAATAAAAATCCTCAGCAATCTACACACAATACCCCATAATGACAAAGCGAAAACAGTTTTTTAGACATTTTTGCAAATGTATATAAAAAAAAACTCAAATAACAAATACATAAGTATTCAGACCATTTGCTATGAGACTCGAAATTGAGCTCAGGTGCATCCTGTTTCCATTGATCATCCTTGAGATGTTTCTACAACTTGATTGGAGTTCACCTGTGGTAAATTAAATTGATTGGACATGATTTGGAAAGGCACACACCTGTCTATATAAGGTCTCACAGATGACAGTGCATGTCAGAGCAAAAACAAAGTCATGAGGTCGAAGGAATTGTCCGTAGAGCTCCGTGACAGGATTGTGTCAAGGCACAGATCTGGGGAAGGGTACCAACACATTTCTGCAGCATTGAAGGTCCCCAAGAACACAGTGGCCTCCATCATTCTTAAATGGAAGAAGTTTGGAACCACCAAGACTTCCTAGAGCTGGCCGCCCGGCTAAACTGAGCAATCGGGGGAGAAGGGCCTTGGTCAGGGAGGTGACCAAGAACCCGATGGTTACTCTGACAGAGCTCTAGAATTCCTCGGTGGAGATGGGAGAACCTTCCAGAAGGACAGCCATCTCTGCAGCACTCCACCAATTAGGCCTTTATGTGGCCAGACGGAAGCCACTCCTCAGTAAAAGGCACATGATAGCTCACTTGGAGTTTGCCAAAAGGCACCTAAAGGACTCTCAGACCATGAGAAACAAGATTCTCTGGTCTGATGAAACCAAGATTGAACTCTTTGGCCTGAATGCCAGCCGTCATGTCTGGAGGAAACCTGGCACCATCCCTACGGTGAAGCATGGTGGTGGCAGCATCATGCTGTTGGGATGTTTTTCAGCGGCAGGGACTGGGAGACTAGTCAGGATCGAGGAAAAGATTAATGGAGCAAAGTACAGAGAGATCCTTGATGAAAACCTGCTCTAGAGGGCACTGTTTTTTTGTTTGTTTTTTAGCAAAAAAAATCTAAAAACATGTTTCCTTTTTGTGATTATGGGTAGTGTGTGTAGATTGATGATGGAAAAAAACAATGTAATCAATTTTAGAATAAGGCTATAAGGTAACAAAATGTGGAAAAAGTCAAAGGGTCTGAATACTTTGTTTATCACAGTGGCAAGGCATATGAACTAACAGGTTATAGAGCAAACAACGCAATTATCACAACATATAGGTTGTAATATGTCATTTTTTACCCGGGCTTGACTTCCCCGGTGATTTCACCCACCCACCACTACAGTATTATTTGTTTTAAATCATTTGAATTTAGCGAAACAGGAATTAGATGTGAATGGCTACAGACAGTATAAAAGTAAATGTAAATCCGTCCATTTTCATGCCTAAACTTGACAGCATGTTTAATACAATTCTAAGCAGAGGCATTTGGAAATGCTGGCAGGTGACAATCAGGTGCATATTCAGAGATTATTTTTCAACCACGTTTAAAACGTTAGAATAGTCTTTACAATTAATCATGGCGAGGTGGACAATGGACATAATGATGGTGGTTATAATGATGATGAAGATGGTGATGATGATGATGATGATGATTATATAAAGCCGTAATAAACCATTAGATCTGCAGTCTGTAATATGTGGGGCGACATCGAACCCCATGCACGTCCTTATATAAGACAATAGAACAATTACGTAACGATGATCACATACCTGCCAGACTGTTGTAACACTCCAGCTCGGCGTTCTCCATGGCACCTTTCTGCTCGTCCGTCAGGCTGTCCGATTTGGTCATAGTAGGTAGCACTGAGGAAGGAGACTTAGAGCTGGCATCAGGGTCTCCCAGTACCCGGCACAACCCTTTCATCTCTAATAAAGCACGGTGGTACTTGCCAATCGCCTCCCGGTACTTCTTATCCTTGTAACACTGTGTGCCTTGAGTCTTGAAGTCAATGGCGCGCTTCACAACGTCCGCGGGTTCGGACCGTTCAGAATTAGGCGGTTTGACAGCGGAGCTGGCGTGCTGGTGCTGCCTACCGCCGTGCTGCTGGTATCGGGCATCCCTGGGTCGGTTACCGGGAGGCTGAGCACACTGTTGCAGCTTCGGGGTACCACTGATGTTGAGGCCACCCGTTACCGTGACACCATCCACTCTAGAGATGCCATCATACACAGTCTGGTTTACACTCATCTTCTCGATAATAAATTAGACTACTTATTCGACGCGCTTTTACACTCAAATGATAGCCAAGTCGACACAACGGTCTGTCTGGTTATTCTAAGGGAAATATATAGATTCAGTCCTGTATCGTACACCGGTTGTCTTCACTGTTTTCGTGCATCCCCTTGTTTTCTACTTGTGGCGCAAAGTAGTCTGGCGCTAGGCAACACTGGTGCCCGCCTGTGACACCTCGCTCGCACGTTACAGCCTTGTGTATCTTTTTATTTTCCAGTCTTCTGGTGACGGTGGAATCGGTCGTGCGTGCATCCGACTCTCCTTTTCCTCATATAATCATGATTCTAGAATCTCTACCACGGATTTCTCTCGACAAAAAAAAGCCTGATGCGGGCGCATCTCGCTTCTTCTGTAGCCTGTAGCCTACCTCAAAAGAAGAAATGCAGCAACCAGATAATGAATGCTGATAACAAGCTATGCCTCGCGTTTGTGTGTTCAGCAACCTGTTCCCTATAAATATATATTTTTTTAAAAGTCAGATATATGCGCTCATATGTGCGCAGAGGCAGTGTAGATTTGCGGTGCGCGCTCCGTGGTCCCATGGGATCATGATGTCATCCCGAACAGTCACTTAGGGCAGGGTTTCCCAAACTCGCCCCCCCCCCCCCCCCCCCCCCGAATTAGAAGGCAGTTGTTAACCCCAGTGTTACTATCAGGCTGATGGTCAAGCTACTGTGATAGAGGCAGATTTCTATCCAGGACATGGTCATACAGGTTTCGTTTGTATTGTTTATTTAGGTTTCGTTTGTATTTATTTATTTGTTTAGTCTAGGCTACTATTCAGATTCAGCACCACACCCATGGACATTGCAGTGCAAATAAATATCCCCACATAGACACTGACCACTGAAGTGCAGCTGTTAGAGTATGTCTACAAGTTCTGCCACTGGGCGGAATGAATACCAGATGAGATGTAAAGCTGAAGTAAATGTCACTCAGCCACTGACCCCCTAAAGTCAGCAGCCTGACTTGTAATTATAGGCTATAGGGCCCATATGGTGCTCAGACACACCCTTTCATTCCATCCAGGGCTTTCCCAATATCCCATTAACTGCATGACTCAGATAAGCCTATAACAGTGACGTTCGGTGACGTTTTAAGATGAGGGAGGACGATACATTTTTATTTATGAGCATGGGCTTTATTTCTACTACAGTATATTGGATGACTGTCATTCATATTCCAATCACCCAGTTCAATGTAACATCAATAGGTTTAGGCTACTACCTGATTCTAGAATGTTCCCTGTACCCATCATGAGGTTGATACAACCTAGACTATGAATGACGGTTTACAATGTAGGTGCACACAGGTCGAGAGACATTTGAGTAATCAAGGTGACAGATATTGACACACATTCAATACCGCCTTGAACGACCTTGCCTGCATCTAGCGGATCTAAGGATGTATGTGAGTTTCTATTTAATAAATTCTGGTATGTTTATCCCCATTTTGTTCCGTTTGCTTCCGTTTATGAAAAGGTTTCAGCAGAATCGGCAGAATGAATACACCCCTGATCACCCACAAACCCAGTTCACTTTCAAAGCAGCCACATACAAACAGCATGATCACTTTGCTCGTTGAATAATTCCTTCTCGCATCTACGTACTCTCCTCCTCTCACCTTCTTGATCTAAGGATGGAATCATTAGTCTCACAGAGTTTTCTTCCGGCGCCGACAGAGATGGCCGCCTCGCTTCGCGTTCCTAGGAAACTATGCAGTATTTGTTTTTTTTATGTATTATTTCTTAGATTGTTACCTCAGGAAATCTTAGGTTTTATTACATACAATCGAGAGGAACTATTGGATATAAGAGCAACGTCAACTCACCAACATTATGACCAGAAATAAGACTTTCCCGAAGCGTATCTTCTGTTTGGTCCATCACCCAGTACAATGGATCAGATCCCAGCCGGTGACCCAAAACAACAGCGCCGCTGTCATAGGCGTCGTAAGGATTGGACCAAGGCGAAGCGGGTATAGTGCTCATCTTCTTAATTTATTTAAAGATAACACTTAAACAAAATAAACATAACGACGAAACAGTTCCGTAAGGCAACACAGGCTATACAGGAAATAACCACCCACAAAACACAAGTGAAACAAACACAACTAAATATGGCCTCCAATTAGAGACAAAGACAACCAGCTGCCTCTAATTGGAGGTCATTGCCAAAAACCCAACATAGAACCTAAACCCAAAAACAGAACCTAAACCCAAAAACACCGAAACACACAAAACAAACACCCCCTGCCATGCCCTGACCAAACTACAATGACAAATAACCCCTTTTACTGGTCAGGACGAGACAGAAGGGGCAGACGGAGCGGTCTTCTGGTCAGGCTCCGTAGACGGGCACATCGTGCACCGCTCCCGAGTTTGCTACTCTCCAATGTCCAGTCTCTTGACAACAAGGTAGACGAAACCCGAGCAAGGGTTGCCTTCCAGAGAGACATCAGAGATTATATGTAACGTTCTTTGTTTCACAGAAACATGGCTCACTCGAGACACGCTATCGGAGTCGGTACAGCCACCTGGTTTCTTCATGCATCGCACCGACAGAAACAAGCATCTCTTTGGTAAGAAGAAGGGCGGGGGTGTATGCCTTATGGTTAACGAGACGTGGTGTGATCATAACAACATACAGGAACTCAAGTCCTTCTGTTCACCTGACTTAGAATTCCTTACAATCAAATGCCGACAGCATTATCTACCAAGAGAATTCTCTTCGATCATAATCACAGTCGTATATATATTCCCCCCCCAAGCAGACACATCGACGGCCCTGAAATAACTTAATTTGACTCTATGTAAACTGGAAACTACATATTGTGAGGCTGGATGTATTGTAGCTGGGGATTTTAACAAGGCTAATCTGAAAACAAGGCTCCCTAAATTTTACCAGCATATTGATTGCGCGACCCGGGCTGGCAAAACCCTGGACCATTGTTATTCTAACTTCCGCGACGCATATAAAGCCCTCCCCTGCCCTCCTTTCGGAAAAGCTGACCACGACTCCATTTTGTTGCTCCCAGCCTATAGACAGAAACTAAAACAGGAAGCGCCCATGCTCAGGTCTGTTCAACGCTGGTCCGGCCAATCGGATTCCACGCTTCAAGATTGCTTCGATCACTTGGACAGGGATATGTTCCAAATACCGTCGAACAACAACATTGATGTATACGCTGATTCGGTGAGCGAGTTTATTAGCAAGTGCATCAGTGATGTTGTACCAACAGCGACTATTAAAACATTCCCCAACC
This sequence comes from Salmo trutta, assembly GCF_901001165.1. NCBI lineage: Eukaryota > Metazoa > Chordata > Actinopteri > Salmoniformes > Salmonidae > Salmo > Salmo trutta. The sequence goes on along the minus strand of NC_042981.1, from coordinate 4,300,569 downwards.
AGAAACCATGGATTGATGGCAGCATTCGCGCAAAACTGAAAGCGCGAAAAACGGTGTAGTTATTCCCTCCGCAGGGCAATCAAACAAGCTAAGCGTCACTATAGAGACAAAGTAGAGTCGCAATTCAACGGCTCAGACACGAGACGTATGTGGCAGGGTCTACAAAAGGAAAACCAGCCCTGTCACGGACCAGGATTTCTTGCTCCCAGACAGACTAAACAACTTCTTTGAGGACAGTACAGTGTCACTGACACGGCCCGCTACCAAAACCTGCGGGCTCTCCTTCACTGCAGCCAACGTGAGTAAAACATTTAAACGTGTTAACCCTCGATAGGCTGCAGGCCCAGACGGCATCCCCAGCCACGTCCTCAGAGCATGTGCAGACCAGCTGGCTGGTGTGTTTACGGACATATTCAATCAAACCTTGTCCCAGTCTGCTGTTCCCACATGCTTCAAGAGGGCCACCATTGTTCCTGTTCCCAAGAAAGCAAAGGTAACTGAGCTAACTGACTACCGCCCTGTAGCACTCACTTCCGTCATCATGAAGTGCATTGAGAGACTAGTCAAGGACCATATCACCTCCACCCTACCTGACACCCTAGACCCACTCCAATTTGCTTACCGCCCCAATAGGTCCACAGATGACACAATCGCAATCACATTGCCCTATCCCATCTGGACAAGAGGAATACCAATGTAAGAATGCTGTTCATTGACTACAGCTTAGCATTTAAGACCATAGTACCCTCCAAACTCGTCATTAAGCTTGAGACCTTGGGTCTCGACCCCGCCCTGTGCAGCTGGGTCCTGGACTTTCTGACGGGCCGCCCCCATGTGGTGAGGGTAGGTAACAACATCTCCACCCCGCTGATCCTCAACACTGGGGCCCCACAAGGGTGCGTTCTCAGCCCTCTCCTGTACTCTCTGTTCACCCATGACTGCATGGCCATGCATGCCTCCAACTCAATCATCAAGTTTGCAGACGATACTACAGTGGTAGGCTTGATTACCAACAACGATGAGACGGCCTACAGGGAGAAGGTGAGGGCCCTCGGAGTGTGGTGTCAGGAAAATAACCTCACACACAATGTCAAACAAAACAAAAGGAGATGATTGTGGACTTCAGGAAACAGCAGAGGGAACAGCCCCCTATCCACATCGATGGGACAGTAGTGGAGAAGGTGGAAAGTTTCAAGTTCCTCGGCGTACACATCACGGACAAACTGAAATGATCCATCCACACAGACAGAGTGGTGAAGAAGGCACAGCAGCTCCTCTTCAACCTCAGGAGGCTGAAGAAATTCGGCTTGTCACCAAAAACACTCACAAACATTTACAGATGCACAATCGAGAGCATCCTGTCGGGCTGTATCACCGCCTGGTACGGCAACTGATCCGCCCACAACCGAGGTCTGCACAACGCGTCACTGGGGGCAAACTACCTGCCCTCCAGGACACCTACACCACCCGATGTCACAGGAAGGCCAAAAAGATCATCAAGGACAACAACCACCCGAGCCACTGTCTGTTCACCCCGCTATCATCCAGAAGGCGAGGTCAGTACAGGTGCATCAAAGCTGGGACCGAGAGACTGAAAAACAGCTTCTATCTCAAGGCCATCAGACTGTTAAACAGCCATCACTAACATTGAGTGGCTGCTGCCAACATACTGACTCAACTCTAGCCACTTTATTAATGGAAAAATGTATGTAATAAATGTATCACTAGCCACTTTAAACAATGCCACTTTATATAATGTTTACATACCCTACATTACTCATCTCATATGTATATATATATTGTACTTTATACCATCTACTGCATATTGCCTATGCCGTTCGGCCATCACTCATTCATATATTTATATGTACATATAATCTTAATCATTCCTTTACATTTGTGTGTATAAGGTAGTTGTTGTGAAATTGTTAGGTTAGATTACTTGTTAGATATTACTGCATGGTCAGAACTAGAAACACAAGCATTTCGCTACACTCGCATTAACATCTGCTAACCATATGTATGTGACAAATAACATTTGATTTGATTTGAGAGTTTTTATTGGACAAATTCAGGTATGTTAATCCTTATTTTGTTCCGTTTGCTTCTGTTTAAGAAACATTTAAGAAACATTTTTCAACAGAATCGGCGGAATGAATACACCCCTGATCACATGTAAACACAGTTCACTTTCATAGCAGCCACGTTGTATTCCTTCTGGCATCTATGCGCTCTCTCCTCCTCTCACCTTTTCTCTTTGCTTGTGGACTTCAGTGCACAACACATCAGCTGTCTGTGGCCAGGCGAAAAAACCTTTCCAAGCCAAACCTTCAGATCATAACACGTAACCACAAACTATATCGTTGTCACCATATTAGCTAATGTCATAGTCAACATAGCTACTATGTGGCAATACATTTATAAAACCAAAAGATTACCTTGACTTGGAAGAGTTCCAGTGTTGGATAGCCATAGTCAGCTAGGTAACATAGCATCCATCTCTGTTTGAGCCAGGTGTTTGATTGCATCTATCTCTCTCTCTCTCTCCTCTCTCTCTCTCTCTCTCTCTCTCTCTCTCTCTCTCTCTCTCTCTCTCTCTCTCTCTCTCTCTCTCTCTCTCTCTCTCTCTCTCTCTCTCTCTCTCTCTCTCTCTCTCTCTCTCTCTCTCTCTCTCTCTCTCTCTCTCTCTCTCTCTCTCTCTCTCCTCTCTCTCTCTCTCTCTCTCCCTTCATTTTTGAAGAAATGTATTTGTTCAAAACTGTTCAACTATTGTCTTTCTCTCTCTTTGAGTCAACTACTCACCACATATGATGCACTGCAGCGCTAGCTAGCTGTAGCTTAAGTTTTCAGTACTATATTAATTCTCTGATCCTTTGACTGCAACATGTCAGTTCATGCTGCAAGAGCTCTGATAGGTTGGAGGACATCCTCCGGAAGTTGTCATAATTACTGTGTAAGTCTATGGAAGTGGGTGAGAACCATGAGCCTCCTAGGTTTTGTATTGAAGTCAATGTACCCAGAGGAGGATGGAAGCTAGTTGTCCTCCGGCTACACCATGGTGCTACCCTACAGAGTGCTGTTGAGGCTACTGTAGACCTTCATTGCAAAACAGTGTGTTTTAATCAATTATTTGGTGACGTGAATATATTTAGTATAGTTTTATCTAACAAGGATAACTTTTTAATGTTTCCCTATTTTTATTTTTTATGAAATTCACTGAGGAAGATGGTCCTCTCCTTCCTCCTCTGAGGACTCTCCAATGGCCTATAACTTAGCAGCATATCTGCCTTCCCTGTGGCTCAGTTGGTAGAGCATGGTGTGCAACGCCAGGGTTGTGGGTTCAATTCCCATGGGGGGCCAGTACAACAAAACAAAAAAATGCATGAAATGAAATGTATGGAATGTATGCATTCACTACTGTAAGTTGCTCTGGATAAGAGCATCTGCTAAATGACGTAAATGTATTTCAATAAAGTTCATGCTTGTTTTACTCCAATGTTTATAAACAATGTAAACAAGTACTGTATACATTAAAACATGGTTAAAACTATAATTTTGATATCGTGGGTGGTCAGTCTCTGTCTTTGAATTTGAGAGCGGTTACATTTCTCTAGGCCCATCCCTCATTGTTATTGTTTAAATTAAGGATTATAGCTTTAAATGGATAGTTGTTGGCTCAATAACTAGAAGTCTATGGGAATACACACACACAAAAGGGACCATTTTCTGTGACACAGATTAAGCGTAAAATAACTGAATTGGTTTCATGGAGGACTGACTTTAATTGTGAGGATGACCACACAATTTATTTTAATAACGAGCCAAATCTATTGGTTTTCTGCCCAAAGTTGCAAAGGAAATGTTGTGATCTATTTAATAAACAAAAAGAGACCAGCAAAGTTGATAAAATCATGGTGGCGATAGAGCAGGAACAGCGGCATCTAGTGGTCAAAACCTGGTACTATCACTCTACTTTATGGTAAATAATGCAAGCAAAGTTCAATGACTAATTTCTCTGAACAGGGGAGAAAAACATCACCAGATTCACAGAGAATACCTTACATAGTATGAAGAAGTGATACTCCAAACTGCATCTTTATTTATGTTATTTAACCTATTTAAACAGGGAGTCACATTGAGATTAAACATCTCTTTTACAAAAAAGCCCTGTACACGTTACAATAAAAACAGGATATTAAAAACATACATATGTGTATAAAACAATATAATTCAGCACAATAAACAAAAATAAACATTTAAATAAAAACCAATCACATTCAACTACATAGAGGACCTCAGTCCATAATGTAAACTGCCTGAGTGGCACCAGTACGTCTAACTGCAGTGAATTCTGCATATTGTTAAACAAATTAGGGGCAAAAAAAAACTAAATTCTGATCTTCTCAAATCTGTGGAGACTGGAGGGATCTCTAGTGCTATTCATTCCTGTGAACGGGTTTGGTAACTTATGATTCTTATCTTAGTTAATGATGTTATATATGAAGGGAGGTTCTGTCAGATTGCTTTGTAAATAAATCAAAGAGAATGCAGCTCTCTTCTTCCAGACAGAAAGGTCCATCCCACATTTATATACAGACTATAATGATGAGTCCTAAAATTGTCCTCTGTGATAATAAACGTATTCCGGAATGGTAGACAGCGTCCAATGGATTTTAAAGCTGTTCGCTGCTCTGGCACCCCAATGGTGGAACAAGCTCCCTCATGACGCCAGGACAGCGGAGTCAATCACCACCTTCCGGAGACACCTGAAACCCCACCTCTTTAAAAAATACCTGGGATAGGATGAAGTAATCCTTCTAACCCCTCCCCCCACCCTCCCCCCCCAAAAAATATATAGATGCACTATTGTAAAGTGGTTGTTCCACTGGATATCATAAGGTGAATGCACCAATTTGTAAGTCGCTCTGGATAAGAGCGTCTGCTAAATGACGTAAATGTAAATGTGTACGGTAACAATATTACCAAAATCAAATACAGGGAGAAGCGTTGTTTGAACAATCTTTCTCCTATTTTTAATACAAAGGCATGATATATTTTGATTTCTTGGATTTTAGCTTCTTAGTCAGATTTTTTATATGCGTTGCGAAGGACAACTTGTCATCAATCCAGACACCCAGGTATTTATATTGAGAAACAAGCTCAATTTGGGCTCCATTTATAGCGCATATATGCAGATCCTCAGGGTAAACATTTCATGACCTAGAGAACAGCATGAGCTTGGGTGAGAACCTCCTTCCCTCAGCCAGAGCATTGAAAATGGGTCGTGGATGGGTATTCCAGCATGACAATGACCCAAAACACACGGGCAAGGCAACAAAGGAGTGGCTCAAGAAGAAGCACATTAAGGTCCTGGAGTGGCCTAGCCAGTCTCCAGACCTTAATCCCATAGAAAATCTGTGGAGGGAGCTGAAGGTTCGAGTTGCCAAACGTCAGCCTCAACCTTAATGACTTGGAGAAGATCTGCAAAGAGGAGTGGGACAAAATCCCTCCTGAGATGTGTGCAAACCTGGTGGCCAACTACAAGAAACGTCTGACCTCTGTGATTGCCAACAAGGGTTTTGCCACCAAGTACTAAGTCATGTTTTGCAGAGGGGTCAAATACTTATTTCCCTCATTAAAATGCAAATCAATTTATAACATTTTTGACATGCGTTTTTCTGGATTTTTTTGTTGTTATTCTGTCTCTCACTGTTCAAATAAACCTACCATTAAAATTATAGACTGATCATTTCTTTGTCAGTGGGCAAACATACAAAATCAGCAGGGGATCAAATACTTTTTACCCTCACTGTACTACCCACCACTGAGACCTGTATGCTCTCGTTGGCTGGCCCTCGCTTCATACTCGTCGCCAAACTCACTGGCTACAGGTTATCTACAAGACCCTGCTAGGTAAAGCCCCGCCTTATCTCAGCTCACTGGTCACCATAGCAGCACCCACTCGTAGCACGCGCTCCAGCAGGTATATCTCTCTGGTCACCCCCAAAGCCAATTCCTCATTTGGCCGCCTTTCCTTCCAGTTCTCTGCTGCCAATGACTGGAACAAACTGCAAAAATCACTGAAGCTGGAGACACATATCTCCCTCACTAGCTTAAGCACCAGCTGTCAGAGCAGCTAACCGATCGTTGCAGCTGTACATAGTCCATCTCTAAATAACCCACCCAACCTACCTACCTCATCCCCATACTGTTTTTATTTACTTTCTGCTCTTTTGCACACCAGTATTTCTACTTGCACATCATCGTCTGCTCATCTATCACTCCAGTGTTAATCTGCTAAATTGTAATTACTTCGCTACCATGACCTATTTATTGCCTTACCTCCTCACGCCAGTTGCACACACTGTATATAGACTTTCTTTTTTCTATTGTATTATTTAATGTACGCTTGTTTATTCCATGTGTAACTCTGTGTTGTTGTTTGTGTCGCACTGCTTTGCTTTATCTTGGCCAGGTCGCAGTTGTAAATGAGAACTTGTTCTCAACTAGCCTACCTGGTTAAATAAAGGACTTGTTCTCAACTGGCCTACCTGGTTAAATAAAGGACTTGTTCTCAACTGGCCTACCTGGTTAAATAAAGGACTTGTTCTCAACTGGCCACCTGGTTAAATAAAGGACTTGTTCTCAACTGGCCTACCTGGTTAAATAAAGGACTTGTTCTCAACTGGCCACCTGGTTAAATAAAGGACTTGTTCTCAACTGGCCTACCTGGTTAAATAAAGGACTTGTTCTCAACTGGCCTACCTGGTTAAATAAAGGACTTGTTCTCAACTAGCCTACCTGGTTAAATAAAGGACTTGTTCTCAACTAGCCTACCTGGTTAAATAAAGGACTTGTTCTCAACTAGCCTACCTGGTTAAATAAAGGACTTGTTCTCAACTGGCCTACCTGGTTAAATAAAGGACTTGTTCTCAACTAGCCTACCTGGTTAAATAAAGGACTTGTTCTCAACTAGCCTACCTGGTTAAATAAAGGACTTGTTCTCAACTGGCCTACCTGGTTAAATAAAGGACTTGTTCTCAACTAGCCTACCTGGTTAAATAAAGGACTTGTTCTCAACTAGCCTACCTGGTTAAATAAAGGACTTGTTCTCAACTGGCCTACCTGGTTAAATAAAGGTGAAATATAATAAATAATAATAAAACATTTATTTTTCTTGCTCCTGATCACTGCACACAGCTCATCTGTAAATAGCCCATCTATCTACCTCATCCCCATACTGTATTTATTTATTTATATTGCTCCTTTGCACCCCAGTATCTCTACTTGCACATTCATCTTCTGCACATCTACCATTCCAGTGTTTAATTGCTATATTGTAATTACTTTGCCACCATGGCCTATTTATTGCCTTAACTCCCTTATCTTACCTCATTTGCACATGCTGTATATATACTTTTTTTTCTACTGTATGTTTGTTTATTCCATGTGTAACTCTGTTGTTCTATGTGTCTGTCAAACAGTGGGTGTAGCTGGTGCATGGAAGTCAGGCGTAGCAGAACAGAGATGAGTGGACAAAGCACTTTACTGAGGCAATATATGAATAGAACGCAACCGCGTCACAATAAACAAATGCCCAAAGAACAAGTGAGGCAGCACAAAGTACCACAACCAAGTACAAAGTACCGGCTGCCACAAAAGCACGGATATAAAACAAAACCCGGCGCAAACCAGCCGGAAGCGTGCCAACCTGACAATAAACAATTTCACACACAGACATGGGGGGGAACAGAGAGTTATATACACGACAAGTAATGAGGGAAATGTAAACCAGGTGTGAGAGGAAAACAAGACAAAACAAATGGAAAATGAAAGGTGGATCGGCGATGGTTAGAAGACCTGTGACGTCCGAACAAGGAGAGAAACCGACTTGGCGGAAGTCGTGACAGTGTCGAACTGCTTTGCTTTATCTTGGCCAGGTCACAGTTGTAAATTAGAACTTGTTCTCAACTAGCCTACCTGGTTAAATAAAGGTGATATATATATATATATTTTTAAATATCCCAGTCCTACTCATGATAATTTCATCAGCAAAACAGAATGATCAACATTGTCGAACTCCTTTGACAGGTCAATAAACAAGGCAGCACAGATCTTTTTAGCATCCAATGCATTGACAAGATCATTAACAACTAGCGTGATTGCTGTGGTAGTACTATGCCCAAGCCTAAACCCTGATTGGTTTATATTAAGAATACACTTATCAGATAAAAAGGAACAAAGTTGTACATTAACCAAAGATTCTAGAATCTTAGCTAAACAAGATAATTGTTGTCAAGATCATTTGTATCCCCACCCTTATGGAGTGGCAGCACATATGCAGATTTCCATGCTTTTGGAATACTTCCTGATAACAATGTTAAATAAAGAAATGTGGGCTACTGAGCCAGCAATAAGGTGTGCTGCACACTTAATTAAGCAGACCAGGATCCAAATGATCAGCCCCTGTGGATTTGTTTTTTGTCTAATGTTAACAAAGCATCCAGGACTTCTTTATCAGTGAATTTCAGAAAACTCCTGGCCAGCATTTTCAGTATCTTTCAATAGATTTTCACCGTCAACATTTAAACTACTCTTTTCAAGAGCTGGCTTTGAAATACATTCAAATGTAAAGCCTGCAGAGATAAAATGGTGATTAAATGCATTAATGACATCAATTGTGTCAGTAATAGGGCCAGAATATAAATTCATTTCTTGGTGGAGAGAAGAGGAGACACAACTCTTCAGTGATTTAACAGCTTTCCAGAATTTAGCTGGGTTCCCTGTACATTCAGATGTGTAATAACATAATCATCTGATTTAGCTTTTTTAGCTAGTTTTACACACAGATTGCTCAATTGCCTAAAAGACTGCCCGTCTGTGCCCGAGTCTGTGAATCTAGCTTTGGTCCAGGCAGCATCTTTGTTGTGTATGATTTCAGATTGCTCTGGACTGAACCAAGGGCAAGACCTATTTTTAATTATCAGTTTTTTTTTAAAGGGAGCATGTTTATCTACAATACAATTTAAAACATTTGAGAAGTGGTTCAGAGCCAACTCTGGGTCAGGTATAGATGCAATGCAATCAAAGTCACCAAAATAAAGGTCACAAAAAAAGTCCGGTTCATTGAAATTTTTAAAATTCCTCTTGTTGATAAAACGAGGTTTGGATCGAGGCATCCGTATATCCCTGACACATACAATGGGACAGTGGTCACTAATATCCAAAGCAAACACCCCACTCCCAGCATATTTATCTGGAGTATTTGTAAATATGAGGTCAATCAAAGTCGATTTCGTAGGGTCCTTTAGGTTTGGACTAGCGGGCTTTGTAATCAGCCGGGTTAAATTTAGATTAGTACAAAAATCATTTAAACAGACATGCATCCTGCGTTCCCCGTGCAAAATTAAAATCGCCAGCGATCAACACCTCTGTGGTAATAAAATTTCCAATTAAATCAGTGAGTTTGTTTAGTACACACTTATTGGCGGAGGTTGGACGATAGATTCCTATAACTGTTATTTTGGAGTTTGAACCCAACTGAAGACTTAAAGCCAACAATTCAAATTGTTTAGGACTGTTGGTAGCCTTTAACAGAGACACAGAAAGAAGATTCCTTGTGTAAATAACAACACCACAACCTTTGCCTTTCCTATCAGGCCTAAACGCATTGTAACCATCCATAGCAACCTCAGAGTCCAGGGTTTTATCAGTTAACCAGGTCTCACATTCAATAAAAACATCAGGGTCTACCTGAGAGGCCCAGATCTTAACATGATCCATTTTAACTAATAAACTATGAATGTTAAAGATGTAAAAATGTCAAACCTTTTCTGCATTTAAAATCAGATTATTTTGAGATTTCAGAACAACAGGAGACTCAAAGATTAGATTATTATACCAATTAGGAAAAGTAAACAAAGTAAGAATAACGGTTACATTTCTCCGGTTAGCACCATTTAGAATGTCACCACTTTCAGATACAACATGTGGAACTCTCACAGAGACCAAAGAGGACATGGTAAAAACTGACTTACATGTAATGTCAAATGCTAATATTGTCCTCACATCAATTTAAGAAGAGGAACCAAGAACCTTTTCCAATCTTTAATGACGACAACCTGGGAGCCATTTTCACCCAGGTGAATATTCCGTCTTCCACAAAGTAGCCATGCCTATTCTAGAAGGAGTCAAATGATTCCATGTGTGTTATTTCATAGTTTTGATGTCTTCACTATTAGAATAATAGTCAAAAGAAAAGAAAAACACTTGAATGAGTAGGTGTGTCCAAACCTTTTGACTGGTACTGTATGTGGTTGTATTTTGGATTTGCGTCATCTTGACCAACTAGTTTGAGTAGCAGGAGGCTTATAACGTCCTGTTCTATATCTCTCTTTTCATCCCCCCCCCCCCATCCCCCCTCTCCCCCCAATCCCCCCTCTCTCTTCGCCAGGTTTGGTGCGTTGATGATAACAGCGGCAGGTCTGAAGCTTCTTCGCTCCTCCTACAGTAAGCCCCACATACCAGTACATCACAGGATTCTCTTCACCGTCCTCTTCTTCACCTTCGACTACCGAAGCCTCTCGGACACCATGTGCTGCTGGACCTCTTCCTCAAGTCCATCGTCTTCAGCAAGGTGACCAAGAATTTTACCTTGACATCTGGGACCTATTCATTTGCAATAGAAAAGTTCAGATGGTAGCAGAGTGCAATAGTTAGTCCTCATACTGCCCACAGCCCTGTGCTTTGTAGTATGATATACATGGTGTTCAGTGTATGGAGCATCCAACTAACTAGTGTCTGTGTAGTTTAGACGAGTTTAACTCGCTCGCTCTCTCTCTCTCTCGCTGTCTCTCTCTCTCTCGCTGTCTCTCTCTCTCTCGCTGTCTCTCTCTCTCTCGCTGTCTCTCTCTCGCTGTCTCTCTCTCTCGCAGTCTCTCTCGCTCTCTCTCTCGCTGTCTCTCTCTCTCGCAGTCTCTCTCGCTCTCTCTCTCGCTGTCTCTCTCTCTCTCGCTGTCTCTCTCTCTCTCGCTCTCTCTCTCTCGCTGTCTCTCTCTCTCTCGCTGTCTCTCTCTCTCTGTCTCTCTCTCTCTCGCTGTCTATCTCTCTCTCGCTCTCTCTCTCTCGCTGTCTCTCTCTCTCTCGCTGTCTCTCTCTCTCTCGCTGTCTCTCTCTCTCTCGCTGTCTCTCTCTCTCGCTGTCTCTCTCTCGCTGTCTCTCTCTCTCGCTGTCTCTCTCGCTCTCTCTCGCTGTCTCTCTCTCGTTGTTCCTCTCGCGCTCTCTCTCTCTCTCTCGCAGTCTCTCTCGCTCTCTCTCTCGCTGTCTCTCTCGCTCTCGTTGTTCCTCTCCCTCTCTCTCTCGCTGTCTCTCTCTCGCTCTCTCTCTCTCTCTCTCTCTCGTTGTTCCTCTCGCGCTCTCTCTCTCTCTCTCTCTCTCTCTCTCTCTCTCGTTGTTCCTCTCGCGCTCTCTCTCTCTCTCTCTCTCTCTCTCTCTCGCAGTCTCTCTCGCTCTCTCTCTCGCTGTCTCTCTCTCTCTCGTTGTTCCTCTCCCTCTCTCTCTCGCTGTCTCTCTCTCGCTCTCTTGCTGTCTCTCTCTCTCTCTCTCTCTCTCTCTCTCTCTCTCTCTCTCGTTGTTCCTCTCTTGTTGCTGTGGGAGCTGTTCTACAAGCTGTGTTTTCCCAGGCGTTTCTTTAGATAACAGCAAAAACATAATTTGTACAGAAGTCGCTAGCTAGTTATGCTAATGTTAGCTAGCTAGCTAACAAAAATAATGTTTACAATGCCATGGCTGAATGGCTCTTGATAGAACTCTAACTTCCCACAATGATTTTAATCAGAACAGGACATCCATTACATTTAGCCACCGTTTTTTGTTGTAGTTCTCAGATTAAAAGATTTAAGCAAATGATCCCAATTCTAGTTGTAGCAGCTTGTGACCAGTTCATGTTGAAGTAGACTAGGCTAGCTCTAATAGCTGATAGCTGAACTCAGACCTGGCTGACCTGTTGTTATTGACTTATGTGGAATTCATAACATTGTTTGATAGATTTAAATGCTCTTTGTTCTTTGTATCCATAGAGACATTCTTTTTTTTTGTTACTGTAGTCAACCCTCCAATCAGAAATAGGGGGAACACTCAATTGTTGGTCCCCAAAAAGTCCTCGCAAGTATAGTAAGTCATAGGTGTGTGTGTGTGTGTGTGTGTGTGTGTGTGTGTGTGTGTGTGTGTGTGTGTGTGTGTGTGTGTGTGTAACTTCAACAACATTGATAAGAGGATGTAGATCTATTTAAACTTTGGAAGCATTTCATTTCTGATACAGATTATTTTGTGTCCTTGTTTCTCATTTTATTCAACTGTTACCAAAAATATATAGCTCAGATGTGCAAGTGCCTTTTTGAATTTTGTGTTTCCGTCACTTACGGTCAAAGTATGCCTGCTTTTTCAAATTGAAAAAATCTTTCTTTAGAGACAAATTTGAGCAAATTCCCCCCCCCCCAAAAAAAAGAAAAGAGGCTTCAATATTTGCAGCCGTAGGTGATATCTCTCTAGAAGTTGATCGTCTTCGGTTAAGGTAAGATTATAATAGAGAAAGTTGATCTGAGAGCAGCGCTGCTTTTCTTTCCATCCTGTCAGTTACCTTCAGCGTCTATTGATGAAGGTCTCATCTTCACGGTGACTTTTTTTACGAGCCCCGACGCTCGTTTTTTTTTTCTACGTACTTTCGTATCGGCGAGAAATTCCTACACACCTCATTAGGATTAGTGTTCCCTCACGGCCATATCTCCATGTTACAACGGGTGTATGGAAGACAGACGGAAGACCGAGGCTTCTACCTGTGCTAATTAGCTATCTAGCATGCTCCGAACACCTGTGCTAATTAGCTATCTAGCATGCTCCGAACACCTGTGCTAATTAACTATCTAGCATGCTCCGAACACCTGTGCTAATTAGCTATCTAGCATGCTCCGAACACCTGTGCTAATTAGCTATCTAGCATGCTCCGAACACCTGTGCTAATTAGCTATCTAGCATGCTCCGAACACCTGTGCTAATTAGCTATCTAGCATGCTCCGAACACCTGTGCTAATTAGCTATCTAGCATGCTCCGAACACCTGTGCTAATTAACTATCTAGCATGCTCTGAACGCCTGTGCTAATTAACTATCTAGCATGCTCCGAACACCTGTGCTAATTAGTTATCTAGCATGCTCTGAACGCCTGTGCTAATTAACTATCTAGCATGCTCCGAACACCTGTGCTAATTAGTTATCTAGCATGCTCCGAACACCTGTGCTAATTAACTATCTAGCATGCTCCGAACACCTGTGCTAATTAACTATCTAGCATGCTCCGAACACCTGTGCTAATTAGTTATCTAGCATGCTCCGAACACCTGTGCTAATTAACTATCTAGCATGCTCCGAACACCTGTGCTAATTAGTTATCTAGCATGCTCCGAACACCTCTGCTAATTAACTATCTAGCATGCTCCGAACACCTGTGCTAATTAGCTATCTAGCATGCTCCGAACACCTGTGCTAATTAGTTATCTAGCATGCTCCGAACACCTGTGCTAATTAACTATCTAGCATGCTCTGAACACCTGTGCTAATTAGCTATCTAGCATGCTCTGAACACCTGTGCTAATTAACTATCTAGCATGCTCCGAATGCCTGTGCTAATTAACTATCTAGCATACTCCGAACACCTGTGCTAATTAGCTATCTAGCATGCTCCGAATGCCTGTGCTAATTAACTATCTAGCATGCTCCGACCACCTGTGCTAATTAGCTATCTAGCATGCTCCGACCACCTGTGCTAATTAGCTATCTAGCATGCTCCGACCACCTGTGCTAATTAGTTATCTAGCATGCTCCGAACACCTGTGCTAATTAGCTATCTAGCATGCTCCGAACACCTGTGCTAATTAGCTATCTAGCATGCTCCGAACACCTGTGCTAATTAGCTATCTAGCATGCTCCGAACACCTGTGCTAATTAACTATCTAGCATGCTCTGAACGCCTGTGCTAATTAACTATCTAGCATGCTCCGAACACCTGTGCTAATTAGTTATCTAGCATGCTCTGAACGCCTGTGCTAATTAACTATCTAGCATGCTCCGAACACCTGTGCTAATTAGTTATCTAGCATGCTCCGAACACCTGTGCTAATTAACTATCTAGCATGCTCCGAACACCTGTGCTAATTAACTATCTAGCATGCTCCGAACACCTGTGCTAATTAGTTATCTAGCATGCTCCGAACACCTGTGCTAATTAACTATCTAGCATGCTCCGAACACCTGTGCTAATTAGTTATCTAGCATGCTCCGAACACCTCTGCTAATTAACTATCTAGCATGCTCCGAACACCTGTGCTAATTAGCTATCTAGCATGCTCCGAACACCTGTGCTAATTAGTTATCTAGCATGCTCCGAACACCTGTGCTAATTAACTATCTAGCATGCTCTGAACACCTGTGCTAATTAGCTATCTAGCATGCTCTGAACACCTGTGCTAATTAACTATCTAGCATGCTCCGAATGCCTGTGCTAATTAACTATCTAGCATGCTCCGAACACCTGTGCTAATTAGCTATCTAGCATGCTCCGAATGCCTGTGCTAATTAACTATCTAGCATGCTCCGACCACCTGTGCTAATTAGCTATCTAGCATGCTCCGACCACCTGTGCTAATTAGCTATCTAGCATGCTCCGACCACCTGTGCTAATTAGTTATCTAGCATGCTCCGAACACCTGTGCTAATTAGTTATCTAGCATGCTCCGAACACCTGTGCTAATTAACTATCTAGCATGCTCCGAACACCTGTGCTAATTAGTTATCTAGCATGCTCCGAACACCTGTGCTAATTAACTATCTAGCATGCTCCGAACACCTGTGCTAATTAGTTATCTAGCATGCTCCGAACACCTGTGCTAATTAGCTATCTAGCATGCTCCGAACACCTGTGCTAATTAACTATCTAGCATGCTCCGAATGCCTGTGGTAATTAACTATCTAGCATGCTCCGAACACCTGTGCTAATTAGCTATCTAGCATGCTCCGAATGCCTGTGCTAATTAACTATCTAGCATGCTCCGACCACCTGTGCTAATTAGCTATCTAGCATGCTCCGACCACCTGTGCTAATTAGCTATCTAGCATGCTCCGACCACCTGTGCTAATTAGCTATCTAGCATGCTCCGACCACCTGTGCTAATTAGCTATCTAGCATGCTCCGACCACCTGTGCTAATTAGCTATCTAGCATGCTCCGACCACCTGTGCTAATTAGCTATCTAGCATGCTCCGACCACCTGTGCTAATTAGCTATCTAGCATGCTCCGAACACCTGTGCTAATTAGTTATCTAGCATGCTCCGAACACCTGTGCTAATTAGTTATCTAGCATGCTCCGAACACCTGTGCTAATTAACTATCTAGCATGCTCTGAACACCTGTGCTAATTAACTATCTAGCATGCTCTGAACACCTGTGCTAATTAACTATCTAGCATGCTCAGAACACCTGTGTGTAGTAACCAAGGCCACCAGAAATGTGTTGTCACTGAAAAATACTGTCGGCTGCAACTGTGAAAGCTGGTTAAAACAGTTAAGTGTATATTTTGTATTTGTGAAACTATTTTGATGTGATATGAAAGTAAAGGACTTTGTTTCTAGAACCGTATCGCAATTGAGAATCGATTCACATTTAGTCTCCATGGCTGCCAGAGCCCGTCTCCATGGATGCCAGAGCCCGTCTCCATGGCTGCCAGAGCCCGTCTCCATGGCTGCCAGAGCCCGTCTCCATGGCTGCCAGAGCCCGTCTCCATGGCTGCCAGAGCCCGTCTCCATGGCTGCCAGGGCCAGTCTACATGGCTTCCAGGGCCAGTCTACATGGCTTCCAGAGCCAGTCTCCCACTGAAAATAACATAATGTCCTTGGAATGGTAGGCTTGCCTACACTCCTTCTGAGTACATTCTTAGGCTATATCGACTCAACGACTCACTTGTAACATCTTCGGGCCATTATAGGAACGATGCATTGTTAAAACACTCGTCAGCCTAAGTTCCAGCAATATCGTGAAACTGGACCCTGGTTATCTTCTATCCTGTCCTCTCCATACAGGCACCAACACAACCCTGCTCTATCCACTGTGAGAAGAGATTACATCTACAGAGTGCAGGTCAGGGGACAGACAACGCCTTGATGGAACTGTTTTAATCAGCACCTGTAACTGTTTCTTATTGATTTTTAAAGGGATAGTTCACCTAAATTCCAAACTTACCTTTTTGTTTCCTTTTCCATAGACTGCTTTTTTTTCTCTTTTAGAGAAACATACAAGTCTTTTAGACATTTGGAGGATGGATTGTTTACTTTAGATCAGTGTTTCCCAACTCCAGTCCTCCAGTACCCCCCAACAGCCCAACTCCAGTCCTCCAGTACCCCCAAACAGCCCAACTCCAGTCCTCCAGTACCCCCAAAGCCCAACTCCTGATGACAATGGAGTGTGAGGAAGTTGTGTGAAACTGCAAAGTTTTATTTGTCTTGTTTTAGTCTCTAAATCATTTGCCAAAAAGAAGCCTGGCCCTGAAAGTGGCCATGGTTTCACACGTGACATGACATGTGACATCTTTTTGTTGCTGCCAAGAAGATTACAGAGAAACATAGCTGTGGTTAAGGGGGAAGAACATGCAGTTTATAGATACACTATTTACTATGGCCTCATTGTCATTCCTATTTGTAGGTTTTGGAAGTTGCAAAAATAAGACCCTGCGAGCAGAAAATAACGGACGCTATGATGTTCTATATGAATTGACAGTGATACACTACCATCTAAGGCAATATCACAGACCACAGACCCTTAGCGGCCATGGTTACCAATACCTTGGGAATTAAAATAAAAAATAATACAATCATTCTGTTTATTCAGCTATTTTAGTTTTTTTGCATTTGATAAACTTGAAAAAAGTGTTTACAGTATATCATTTTATATATATATATATATGAATATATATTATGTCAATGTACAAAATATCAATTTTTTACTGTGAACATGGTATTTTTTCCATTTATGCGACAAAGGTTATATAAATAAGAATGCATTTGATTTACAGATGGTTTATATTTTATGATGAGTCTCAAAAGACAGCGGTTTGTTATAACATCTGATGTGGATTTCCATACTGAATGTGCGGTGTGATCAGGGTAATGATCAAGGTTGGGGTCAATTTCATTTCAAGTCCAGTCAATTCAGAAGGAAAACCAAATTAAAAAAATAATGTTTAATTGAAGAGAATTGGAATTTCAGTGTTCTTCCTGAATAGACTGGAATTGAAATGGAATTGAGACCAACCCTGAAACTGAACCAGTACAGAGCCTTCAGAAAGTATTCACACCCCTTGACATTTTTTCCCCACATTTTGTGTCACTGGCCTACCCACAATACCCCATAATGTCAAAGTGGAACTATGTTTTTAGAAATGCTTACGAATAAATTAAAAGCTGAAATATCTTGAATCAATAAATATGTAACCCCTTTGTTATGGTGATTCTAGATAAGTTCAGGAGTAAAACTGTGCTTAAGTCACATAAGTTGCTTGGACTCAGTGTGCAATAAGTGATTTTTGAATGACTACTTCATCTCTGTACCCCACACATACAATTATCTGTAAGGTCTCAGTCAAGGAGTACATTTCTAACACTAGTTCAACCTCAAAGACCAGGGAGGTTTTCCAATGTCCCACAAAGAAGGGCACCTATTGGTAGATGGGTAAAACATTTAAAAAGCAGACATTGAATATCCCTTTGAGCATGGTGAAGTTATTAATTACACTTTGAATGGTGTATCAATACACCCACTCACAACAAAGATACAGGTGTCCTTCCTAACTCAGTTGCCGGAGAGGATGGAAACCGCTCAGGGATTTCACCATGAGGTCAATGGTGACTTTAAAACAGTAACAGAGTTTAATGGCTGTGATAGGAGAAAACTAAGGATGGATCAACAACATTGTAGTTACTCCACAATACTAACCTAAATGACAGAGTGAAAAGAAAGTCTGTACAGCATAAAAAATATTCCAAAACATGCATCCTGATTGAAAAACACGCGGCAAAGAAATGAACTTTATATCCTGAACACAAAGGACTGTTATTGTTTTATTTTTTTGATTTACAACAACAATAAAAAGACAATACAAACAGTAGGTGCTCTGGTCAGAGGGTGCTCTGTTCAGTGGGTGCTCTGGTCAGAGGGTGCTCTGTTCAGTGGGTGCTCTGGTCAGTGGGTGCTCTGGTCAGTGGGTGCTCTGTTCAGTGGGTGCTCTGGTCAGTGGGTGCTCTGGTCAGTGGGTGCTCTGTTCAGTGGGTGCTCTGTTCAGAGGGTGCTCTGTTCAGTGGGTGCTCTGGTCAGTGGGTGCTCTGGTCAGTGGGTGCTCTGTTCAGAGGGTGCTCTGGTCAGTAGGTGCTCTGGTCAGTGGGTGCTCTGTTCAGTGGGTGCTCTGTTCAGTGGGTGCTCTGTTCAGTGGGTGCTCTGGTCAGTAGGTGCTCTCTTCAGTGGGTGCTCTGGTCAGTGGGTGCTCTGTTCAGAGGGTGCTCTGGTCAGTGGGTGCTCTGGTCAGTGGGTGCTCTGGTCAGTGGGTGCTCTGTTCAGTGGGTGCTCTGTTCAGTGGGTGCTCTGTTCAGAGGGTGCTCTGTTCAGTGGGTGCTCTGTTCAGTGGGTGCTCTGTTCAGTGGGTGCTCTGGTCAGTGGGTGCTCTGTTAAGAGGGTGCTCTGGTCAGTGGGTGCTCTGTTCAGTGGGTGCTCTGTTCAGTGGGTGCTCTGTTCAGTGGGTGCTCTGTTCAGTGGGTGCTCTGGTCAGTGGGTGCTCTGGTCAGTGGGTGCTCTGTTCAGAGGGTGCTCTGGTCAGTGGGTGCTCTGTTCAGTGGGTGCTCTGTTCAGTGGGTGCTCTGTTCAGAGGGTGCTCTGTTCAGTGGGTGCTCTGTTCAGTGGGTGCTCTGGTCAGTGGGTGCTCTGTTCAGAGGGTGCTCTGGTCAGTGGGTGCTCTGGTCAGTGGGTGCTCTGTTCAGTGGGTGCTCTGTTCAGTGGGTGCTCTGTTCAGTGGGTGCTCTGGTCAGTGGGTGCTCTGTTCAGTGGGTGCTCTGGTCAGTGGGTGCTCTGTTCAGAGGGTGCTCTGGTCAGTGGGTGCTCTGGTCAGTGGGTGCTCTGGTCAGTGGGTGCTCTGTTCAGTGGGTGCTCTGTTCAGAGGGTGCTCTGTTCAGTGGGTGCTCTGTTCAGTGGGTGCTCTGTTCAGAGGGTGCTCTGTTCAGTGGGTGCTCTGTTCAGTGGGTGCTCTGTTCAGTGGGTGCTCTGGTCAGTGGGTGCTCTGGGCAGTGGGTGCTCAGTTCAGTGGGTGCTCAGTTCAGTGGGTGCTCTGTTCAGAGGGTGCTCTGGTCAGTGGGTGCTCTGTTCAGTGGGTGCTCTGTTCAGTGGGTGCTCTGTTCCGAGGGTGCTCTGTTCAGAGGGTGCTCTGTTCAGTGGGTGCTCTGTTCAGTGGGTGCTCTGGTCAGTGGGTGCTCTGTTCAGAGGGTGCTCTGGTCAGTGGGTGCTCTGGTCAGTGGGTGCTCTGTTCAGTGGGTGCTCTGGTCAGTGGGTGCTCTGTTCAGAGGGTGCTCTGGTCAGTGGGTGCTCTGGTCAGTGGGTGCTCTGTTCAGAGGGTGCTCTGGTCAGTGGGTGCTCTGGTCAGTGGGTGCTCTGTTCAGTGGGTGCTCTGGTCAGTAGGTGCTCTGTTCAGTGGGTGCTCTGGTCAGTGGGTGCTCTGTTCAGAGGGTGCTCTGGTCAGTGGGTGCTCTGGTCAGTGGGTGCTCTGGTCAGTGGGTGCTCTGTTCAGTGGGTGCTCTGTTCAGAGGGTGCTCTGTTCAGTGGGTGCTCTGGTCAGTGGGTGCTCTGTTCAGAGGGTGCTCTGGTCAGTGGGTGCTCTGGTCAGTGGGTGCTCTGGTCAGTGGGTGCTCTGTTCAGTGGGTGCTCTGTTCAGAGGGTGCTCTGGTCAGTGGGTGCTCTGTTCAGTGGGTGCTCTGGTCAGTGGGTGCTCTGTTCAGAGGGTGCTCTGGTCAGTGGGTGCTCTGCTCAGTGGGTGCTCTGTTCAGTGGGTGCTCTGGTCAGTGGGTGCTCTGTTCAGAGGGTGCTCTGGTCAGTGGGTGCTCTGGTCAGTGGGTGCTCTGTTCAGAGGGTGCTCTGGTCAGTGGGTGCTCTGGTCAGTGGGTGCTCTGTTCAGTGGGTGCTCTGGTCAGTAGGTGCTCTGTTCAGTGGGTGCTCTGGTCAGTGGGTGCTCTGTTCAGAGGGTGCTCTGGTCAGTGGGTGCTCTGGTCAGTGGGTGCTCTGTTCAGTGGGTGCTCTGGTCAGTGGGTGCTCTGGTCAGTGGGTGCTCTGTTCAGTGGGTGCTCTGTTCAGAGGGTGCTCTGGTCAGTGGGTGCTCTGGTCAGTGGGTGCTCTGTTCAGAGGGTGCTCTGGTCAGTGGGTGCTCTGGTCAGTGGGTGCTCTGGTCAGTGGGTGCTCTGTTCAGAGGGTGCTCTGGTCAGTGGGTGCTCTGTTCAGTGGGTGCTCTGGTCAGGGGGTGCTCTGTTCAGTGGGTGCTCTGTTCAGAGGGTGCTCTGGTCAGTGGGTGCTCTGTTCAGAGGGTGCTCTGGTCAGTGGATGCTCTGTTCAGTGGGTGCTCTGGTCAGTGGGTGCTCTGGTCAGTGGGTGCTCTGTTCAGAGGGTGCTCTGTTCAGTGGGTGCTCTGGTCAGTGGGTGCTCTGTTCAGTGGGTGCTCTGTTCAGTGGGTGCTCTGGTCAGTGGGTGCTCTGTTCAGTGGGTGTTCTGTTCAGGGGGTGCTCTGTTCAGAGGGTGCTCTGTTCAGTGGGTGCTCTGGTCAGTGGGTGCTCTGTTCAGTGGGTGCTCTGTTCAGTGGGTGCTCTGGTCAGTGGGTGCTCTGGTCAGTGGGTGCTCTGTTCAGTGGGTGCTCTGTTCAGTGGGTGCTCTGTTCAGAGGGTGCTCTGTTCAGTGGGTGCTCTGTTCAGTGGGTGCTCTGTTCAGTGGGTGCTCTGGTCAGTGGGTGCTCTGGTCAGTGGGTGCTCTGTTCAGTGGGTGCTCTGGTCAGTGGGTGCTCTGGTCAGTGGGTGCTCTGGTCAGTGGGTGCTCTGTTCAGTGGGTGCTCTGGTCAGTGGGTGCTCTGGTCAGTGGGTGCTCTGTTCAGTGGGTGCTCTGTTCAGTGGGTGCTCTGGTCAGTGGGTGCTCTGTTCAGTGGGTGCTCTGTTCAGTGGGTGCTCTGGTCAGTGGGTGCTCTGTTCAGTGGGTGCTCTGTTCAGTGGGTGCTCTGGTCAGTGGGTGCTCTGGTCAGGGGGTGCTCTGGTCAGGGGGTGCTCTGGTCAGAGGGTGCTCTGTTCAGTGGGTGCTCTGGTCAGTGGGTGCTCTGGTCAGTGGGTGCTCTGGTCAGGGGGTGCTCTGGTCAGAGGGTGCTCTGTTCAGAGGGTGCTCTGGTCAGTGGGTGCTCTGGTCAGTAGGTGCGAAGCCCCTGGCCCAAGGAGATTTTCCAAAGGCAGAAAGGACAAAGCCCAGTCCGACGCCCGAGCTGGCATGGAAGTGAGCGCACCCATAACCACCAGGACCAACACTCTCAGTGTGAAACCACCAGGACCAACACTCTCAGTGTGAAACCACCAGGACCAACACTCTCAGTGTGAAACCACCAGCACCAACACTCTCAGTGTGAAACCACCGGGACCAACACTCTCAGTGTGAAACCACCGGGACCAACACTCTCAGTGTGAAACCACCACTCACAGTGTGTAACCATCAGGACCAACACTCTCAGTGTGAAACCACCAGGACCAACACTCTCAGTGTGAAACCACCAGGACCACCACTCTCAATGTGAAACCACCACTCTCAGTGTGAAACCACCAGGACAAACACTCTCAGTGTGAAACCACCAGGACCACCACTCTCAGTGTGAAACCACCAGGACCACCACTCTCAATGTGAAACCACCACTCTCAGTGTGAAACCACCACTCTCAGTGTGAAACCACCGGCACCAACACTCTCAGTGTGAAACCACCAGGACCAACACTCTCAGTGTGAAACCACCAGGACCAACACTCTCAGTGTGAAACCACCGAGACCAACACTCTCAGTGTGAAACCACCAGGACCAACACTCTCAATGTGAAACCACCAGGACCAACACTCTCAGTGTGAAATCACCAGGACCACCACTCTCAGTGTGAAACCACCAGGACCGCCACTCTCAGTGTGAAACCACCGGGACCGCCACTCTCAGTGTGAAACCACCAGGACCAACACTCTCAGTGTGAAACCACCAGGACCAACACTCTCAGTGTGAAACCACCAGGACCAACACTCTCAGTGTGAAACCACCAGGACCAACACTCTCAATGTGAAACCACCACTCTCAGTGTGAAACCACCAGCACCAACACTCTCAGTGTGAAACCACCAGGACCACCACTCTCAGTGTGAAACCACCAGGACCAACACTCTCAGTGTGAAACCACCAGGACCAACACTCTCAGTGTGAAACCACCACTCTCAATGTGAAACCACCAGGACAAACACTCTCAGTGTGAAACCACCAGGACCAACACTCTCAGCGTGAAACCACCACTCTCAATGTGAAACCACCAGGACAAACACTCTCAGTGTGAAAGCACCAGGACCAACACTCTAAGTGTGAAACCACCAGGACCACCACTCTCAGTGTGAAACCACCAGGACCACCACTCTCAGTGTGAAACCACCAGGACCACCACTCTCAGTGTGAAACCACCAGCACCAGCACTCTCAGTGTGAAAACACCGGGACCAACACTGTCAGTGTGAAACCACCGGGACCAACACTCTCAGTGTGAAACCTAAAACACAAGGATTAAATATACACTGGAGTTGCAAGACGACATTGAATGTTTTTGAGATGCCTAGTTACAGTTTTAACTTTAATCAGCTTGAAAATCTATGGTAAGACTTGAAAATGGTTGTTTGATCAACAACCAACTTGACAGAGCTTGAAGAATTTTCTAAATAATAATATGCAAATGTTGCACAATCTAGGTGTGGAAAGCTCTTAGAGACTTACCCAGAAAGACTCACAGCTGTAATCGCTGCCAAAGGTGATTCTAACATGTATTGACTGGTATGAATTCTTCTGTAAATGAGATATTTCAGTATTTTCATTTTCAATAAATTAGCAAAAATGTATAAAAACATGTCTTCACTTTGTCCATTTTGAATTCAAGCTGTAACACAACATACGGTAGAATAAGTCAAGGGGTCTGAATACTTTCTGAAGGCTCTGCATGTCTACTAGACGAGGGCCGTTAGCCACACATGATAGAGCCCACAAATTCATTTCAGGAGCATTTCACATCCCGTCCCACATTGCAGTGCAGGTGCTAAACTGGCTACTAGACTATACTCTCTGAAAGGTGTATGGCTACTAGACTATACTCTCTGAAAGGTGTATGGCTACTAGACTATACTCTCTGAAAGGTGTATGGCTACTAGACTATACTCTCTGAAAGATGTATGGCTACTAGACTATACTCTCTGAAAGGTGTATGGCTACTAGACTATACTCTCTGAAAGGTGTATGGCTACTAAACTATACTATACTCTCTGAAAGATGTATGGCTACTAAACTATACTCTGAAAGATGTATGGCTACTAGACTATACTCTCTGAAAGGTGTATGGCTACTAGACTATACTCTCTGAAAGGTGTATGGCTACTAGACTATACTCTCTGAAAGATGTATGGCTACTAGACTATACTCTCTGAAAGATGTATGGCTACTAAACTATAGTCTCTGAAAGATGTATGGCTACTAGACTATACTCTCTGAAAGATGTATGGCTACTAGACTATACTCTCTGAAAGGTGTATGGCTACTAGACTATACTCTCTGAAAGGTGTATGGCTACTAGACTATACTCTCTGAAAGATGTATGGCTACTAAACTAAACTCTCTGAAAGGTGTATGGCTACTAGACTATACTCTCTGAAAGGTGTATGGCTACTAGACTATACTCTCTGAAAGGTGTATGGCTACTAGACTATACTCTCTGAAAGAAGTATGGCTACTAGACTATACTCTCTGAAAGGTGTATGGCTACTAAACTATACTCTCTGAAAGATGTATGGCTACTAGACTATACTCTCTGAAAGGTGTATGGCTACTAGACTATACTCTCTGAAAGGTGTATGGCTACTAGACTATACTCTCTGAAAGGTGTATGGCTACTAGACTATACTCTCTGAAAGGTGTATGGCTACTAAACTATACTCTCTGAAAGGTGTATGGCTACTAAACTATACTCTCTGAAAGATGTATGGCTACTAGACTATACTCTCTGAAAGGTGTATGGCTACTAGACTATACTCTCTGAAAGATGTATGGCTACTAGACTATACTCTCTGAAAGGTGTATGGCTACTAAACTATACTCTCTGAAAGGTGTATGGCTACTAAACTATACTCTCTGAAAGATGTATGGCTACTAGACTATACTCTCTGAAAGGTGTATGGCTACTAGACTATACTCTCTGAAAGATGTATGGCTACTAGACTATACTCTCTGAAAGGTGTATGGCTACTAAACTATACTCTCTGAAAGATGTATGGCTACTAAACTATACTCTCTGAAAGATGTATGGCTACTAGACTATACTCTCTGAAAGATGTATGGCTACTAAACTATACTATACTCTCTGAAAGGTGTATGGCTACTAGACTATACTCTCTGAAAGGTGTATGGCTACTAGACTATACTCTCTGAAAGGTGTATGGCTACTAGACTATACTCTCTGAAAGGTGTATGGCTAAAAGATTATACTCTCTGAAAGGTGTATGGCTAGTAGACTATACTCTCTGAAAGATGTATGGCTACTAAACTATGGCTATTTGCAGTATCACGAGAGCAAGCACAGGAACATTTCACCTCAGTAAAGGCTGGTTTATACTTCGTCTAACGACACGTCTGTCGACAAGTCTGTAGACCATTTAGAATGTGACAAGTGTCTAAAAACAGTAGGTAACCAGACCAACTGTAAACCAGCCTTAACAGGGCAGGTGTTAAGTGGGTTGAACGCTCAAATAATCACACCCTGATCTGTTTCACCTGTGTCCTCGTTATTATCTCGCTTGTTTTCCCCAGTGTATTTATCCCTGTGTTTCCTGTCTCTCTGTACCAGTGTATTTCTCCCTGTTTCCTGTCTCTCTGAGCCAGTGTATTTATCCCTGTGTTTCCTGTCTCTCTGTACCAGTGTATTTATCCCTGTGTTTCCTGTCTCTCTGTTCCAGTTTGTTTTGTATGTCCAAGCCTACCAGTGTTTTTCCCAGTTTCCTGCTTTGCCTTTTTCTCCTTTTGCTAGTCCTCCCGGTTCCTGACCCTTGCTTGTTTTCTGGACTCCTGCTTGACCATTCTGCCTGTCCTGACCTCGAGCCTGCCTGCCCTTCGGTATCTCCTAAACTCTGAACTGGTTTTGACCTTTTTCCTGTCCACGACCATTCTCTTGCCTACTCCCTTTTGGATTTATTAAACATCTAAGACTCCAACCATCTGCCTCTTGTGTCTGCATCTGGGTCTGGGCCTTGTGTCATGATACACATAATGCTTTTTATTGATCTTTTATGTCACAAGATCTGTGGTTCATTATGTCCAAACATGTCACAAGGAAGATCTGTGGTTCATGGTGCCTCACTGTACCATTTCTGCTGAGCGTTCGGAAATAGGTCACAAGACTGTGTCAATAAAGGAAGTTAATGAGAGACAGAGAGAATTACACCTGGCATCATATTTCTATATATTGTGCACTTCAGTGTTATTTGGGTGACTTATAAAACACTAGTGACTAAATTAAACTCCCTTTGCAGTTATCCAAACATGTAAACAGTACTGTTTTTTTAAAGCATCCATATTGCACATTGCATAAGTCTTCCTCATGAAATGAATAGCAAACTTTGTCAAAATTGTTACTGTAGTATAACCTAATTCAGAAAAGCTACATTTAACACAAAATATGTGTTACTATGTGTGGGGAAAAAGACAGTGGTGGAAAGTACTTAAGTAGTACTTTAAACAATTTTTATTGAAGTTGTTTTTGGGGGTATCTGTACTTTACTATTTATATTTTTGACAACTTTTACTTTTATCTCACTACATTCCTAATGAAAAGAATGTACTTTTTACTCCATACATTTTCGCTGACACCCAAAGTACTCATTACATTTTGAATGCTTAGCAGGACAGGAAACTGGTACAATTCAAGCACTTATCAAGAAAACATCCCTGGTCACCCTGTGCCTCTGATCTGGTTGACTCACTAAACAAATACACTGTTTGTAAATGATGTCTGCCTGTTGGTGTGTGCCCCTGGTTATCTTGAAATAACAAAAACAAAACGTCTGGTTTGCTTAATATAAGCAATTTGAAATTATTTTTACTTTTACTTTTGATACTTAAATACCAAATACGTTTAGACTTTTTAAGTAGTATTTTACTGGGTGATTTCCTAGTAATTTCCTATTAAGATATCTTTACTTTTACCCAAGTATGACAATTGGGAACTTTTTTCCACCACTGACAAAAGACCATGTCATGAAAAATAGGAACAAGTCATATTTTTTAACCAGAGAATCAGAGACAAGCACATGACTTTGTATCATGTGTTTAAAACGTAGACTGATTTATCCAATCATGACCCGCCTTCCCCGTCTTGGGGCGATCTGATTGGCTGTCCAGTAAATCCTGACTGGGTTTTTTTTCCCAACCCTGTGATTGGCATAAAAATCCTCTCCTCAATGCAACAGCTACAAACGGTATCCGAGTCTTCGTGACAACAACATCTCAGAAAAACGAAAAAAAGGTAATCAAACTATTTTATTTTTTCGATGATACCTCAAATATAGCTAAGTTGTTGTTATAGGCTACTGTTAGTGTAGATTTGCTGCTTCAGTGATTTTGGAAATGGATGGTGTAACTGACAGCTAGCTTACCTAGCTAATGTTGGTAGCCGTAGGATCGACCAAACAGCACGTTTGCTGTAGCTTGCTACTTTACTCAACTGTAAACAGTCGCGGCAGTCGGCCAATTTTTAGACAGTGTTAATATAATCTTTTGACATTTCAAAACATGTGTGGACAAAGAAAAAAAACCATAAACATCTAGTTAGTAACTTGATATGCAGTGATGATAATACCTTTTTTTTTTTTACCAGGACAGAGGATGATGTTAACTTCGACCCTAGCCCTTCTGGGCCTCAGTCTGGGACTTGTGGCTAATGCTTTCCCAACACAACAGCGTGAAAACGGGAAGAACTGGGTGGTGATCGTCGCTGGCTCCAATGGCTGGTACAACTACCGGCACCAGGTAAGAGAGAAGTTAGACTAGTACATTTTGTGATTTTAAAAGGTGAAGAAAAATGTTTGTTTTTTAATTTATTTTTATCTGTTAACGTACACTTGACTTTATCAGTTGAGTGAGTCATTGTTGTAATCTTTTGCCATGAACACGTCCCAAATGGCTCCCTATTCCCTTGTATAGTGCACTACTTTTGACAAGGGCATAAGTATTGCACTATAAAGGGAAAATGGGGCTATTCGGGACATATTACAGTGTATTTGACCAATTTTAATTCTATCCGCCTAGACTTGAAGGTGACTTTCCCTTTTATTGATAAGGACTAGACATGCATAGCTGACATTGGCCACTATATTACTAATGTAGCTAGTCCTTTTTAACATTGTATGAAGCAGTGATTCACCCCAACCGACATGTACAAATTGTCTCGTCTAACCTGTAACCCCGCATATTGACTTGGTACCGGTACCCCCTGTATATAGCCTCGCTATTTATTTAAAAAATAATAATATACTTTTAGTTTTTTGGTAAATATTCTTAATGAACTCTTTATTGAACGGCACTGTTGGTTAAGGGCTTGTAAGTACGGTCTACACCTGTTGTATTTGGGGGGGCATGTGACAAAGTTGCATAATAATCAGTAAACATACTCATGAGCTTGTCAATCAATAACCCCTCATTCTCAATCACATTCAGATAATCAAATGGATAGATGCTGTGATGGATTATTTATTGAGTTTACCTGATTTTTTTTTTTTGACTGACTAGCTGTGTACATAGCTGCTGCTCTGTATTTAGCTGCTGCTCTGTATTTAGCTGCTGCTCTGTATTTAGCAGTTGACTGACTGGATGTGTACCTAGCTGCTGATCTGTATTTAGCTGCTGCTCTGTATTTAGCAGTTGACTGACTGGCTGTGTTCCTAGCTGCTGCTCTGTATTTAGCTGCTGCTCTGTATTTAGCTGCTGCTCTGTATTTAGCTGCTGCTCTGTATTTAGCAGTTGACTGACTGGCTGTGTTCCTAGCTGCTGCTCTGTATTTAGCTGCTGCTCTGTATTTAGCAGTTGACTGACTGGCTGTGTTCCTAGCTGCTGCTCTGTATTTAGCTGCTGCTCTGTATTTAGCAGTTGACTGACTGGCTGTGTTCCTAGCTGCTGCTCTGTATTTAGCTGCTGCTCTGTATTTAGCTGCTGCTCTGTATTTAGCAGTTGACTGACTGGCTGTGTTCCTAGCTGCTGCTCTGTATTTAGCTGCTGCTCTGTATTTAGCAGTTGACTGACTGGCTGTGTTCGTAGCTGCTGCTCTGTATTTAGCTGCTGCTCTGTATTTAGCTGCTGCTCTGTATTTAGCAGTTGACTGACTGGCTGTGTTCCTAGCTGCTGCTCTGTATTTAGCTGCTGCTCTGTATTTAGAAATTGACTGACTGGATGTGTACCTAGCTGCTGCTCTGTATTTAGCTGCTGCTCTGTATTTAGCAGTTGACTGACTGGCTGTGTTCCTAGCTGCTGCTCTGTATTTAGCTGCTGCTCTGTATTTAGCAGTTGACTGACTGGCTGTGTTCTTAGCTGCTGCTCTGTATTTAGCTGCTGCTCTGTATTTAGCAGTTGACTGACTGGCTGTGTTCCTAGCTGCTGCTCTGTATTTAGCAGTTGACTGACTGGCTGTGTTCCTAGCTGCTGCTCTGTATTTAGCAGTTGACTGACTGGCTGTGTTCCTAGCTGCTGCTCTGTATTTAGCTGCTGCTCTGTATTTAGAAATTGACTGACTGGATGTGTACCTAGCTGCTGCTCTGTATTTAGCTGCTGCTCTGTATTTAGCAGTTGACTGACTGGATGTGTTCCTAGCTGCTGCTCTGTAAAGTGACATAATACATTCTAACTCCTTCCTCTCAATTAAGCTGACTGTGATTAGTGGGGTGACTTGTTGCCTTACATTACATGATTAGTTTACTTCGTGTGTCCCCCCCCTCCCCCACCCTAGGCCGACGCCTGCCATGCGTACCAGATCGTCCACAGAAATGGCATTCCTGACGAGCAGATTGTCGTGATGATGTATGATGACCTGGCGACCAATGAGCAGTGAGTATTTCTGTTGTCTACCTTGTTAAAAAGGTGAAGAACTAAGCAGACAACGTCCTAGGGTTGCTGTAATCCAGTACAGATTGTCATGAAGGACTACACATGGTCCTCTCCAGGATTATAAATGACAACAGCCTTATCTTCTCTTCAGATTTAGCCAGCTTTAGTCTGTTTTTATTATGGGTTGGTTCTGCAATATTTGCATTCCTGAGATGAGAGCAGAGCATATGTTCTCCTTGTTTTGGGTGCATGATGGGTCTAAAACATTTCCTCATAGTGCTGTGGCGTACAGGCAGCAGCCAGACCCTGTGCATCTATACGCCACTCGGGCTCTCGCAGCGGTCTAAGGCACTGCATCTAGTGCAAGAGGCGTCACTACAGTCCCTGGTTTGAATCCAGGCTGAATCACATCCGGCTGTGATTGGGAGTCCCGTAGGGCGGCGCACAATTGGTCCGGGTTTGGCCAGGGTAGGCCGTCATTGTAAATAAGAATTTGTTCTTAATTGACTTGCCTAGTCAAATAAAGGTTCCTTTAATTTTATTTTTTATAAACGATTCTAGAAGCAGTAGCTGTCAGACACCATCCAGTAAATTGAGTGTTTCTCAAAAGGTGCCCTATTCCCTATACAGTGCACTAGTTTTAACCAGAGCCCTATGGACCCTGATCAAAGGTATTACACAGTAAAGTGAATAGTGTCGCATTTGGAAGGTGGTCAGTTTTAGAGGCTCACTAAGACACGCCTGACTCTCAGTCACAAGGATCTAATTTAGCTGCTCTTAACACGCTGGGAATTATGGTGCCGGGATGGGCCATAAGGTTCAGGGTTTAAGGTGGAAGACAATTATATCTAATGAAAAGAATGTTCTCTCTTGTCCAGTAGCAACATCAGCCATTGGTTAATTCATACGCAGGTATTGGAACCAATCAATGACCGACACATTTGAAGTTGTACTCGTCTTACTGTAATCACTAGATACTCATATTGACCTACTTTGATGCAGGAGGTGTCTTGATGTAGGTAAAAAATCGAATGTTGTCATATATATTTGTTTTTAACTGTACAACAATGCTGTTTTTGTTTCGATCCTGTAATATTTCCTGCATCTAGATGCTGCTGGGATGTACTCTTCTAAGTAATACTTAAGTCTGAATTGAAACAAACAGAATCATGTGACGCTTTAGTTTTGTGCGTGTGAAAGTTTTTTTTTAAAAAATTTTTTTATTCAGTATCTGAGTTTTGAATTTGACTACTGTAGGAATAGATGATGGTGTGATTCCTGTCATTGGAGGATAGAGGAAGTGATACTGTGGTTTTAGTAATAAAAAAATACTTTTCGTCATTGCTCTTCATGATAATTCCAAACTGCCACACACTGAATGCCATTATATTACAGTGCTAATGTGTATTGTGATAGAATGCGTGTCTTGCCAAGACTGTAGACGGTCAACATTTTATTTGTCCAACTGTTGTGTCTTCTGCTCAGTTCTCAAACACACGGGCACAGGGTAGGCACATTACTAGCTGTTGGGTGGCGTAAAGGGGGGGGGGGGGGGGTGTCCCCTGTAGGGTTTTGCGGTCATATAATAAATCGTATGGCCTGTTTCCTCCAGGCACGTATCTGATTTAGGTTATTTACCCCCTTTGTTTTTCAGAAACCCCACCCCAGGGGTGGTGATCAACCGACCTAATGGGACAGACGTCTACAAGGGAGTCCCCAAAGACTACACTGGAGACGTGAGTGGATGGAAAATGGAACATTTCAAATGCTGTATTTGTATTATTATTTTTTTTTTGTCAGTGGTAATATCGTCACACAACAATCAATGCTTTATATAGTACTGTTCAAGAAGTTGAGACCCTTATTCAAGTTGCTCACATAGATCTGAAGTCAGAACTGTCCTCAGTGTCTGCTCTCTGTGTACCCTGCAGGCTGTGACCGCTGACAACTTCCTGGCTGTGCTGAAGGGTGACTCAGCCAGTGCTAAGGGGGGTTCTGGGAAAGTGCTGAAGAGGCAAGTGATTGGGGGGGGAAGCAGGTTGGACTATATCATAGGATTACCACAGTAGGGTGAAGTTATCCCAGAACTTTAAGGTAGTCTTCTAAAATGAAATGAAATAAATCATTTACAACAATGTATTGTCATAAAGTTTCTTGACAGAACTTTCCCTGGAAAAACAGTCTCACAGCTTGAAAATGTGATTGTGTCATATCTTTCAGTTCAAAGGAAAAACACCTGGTTTATCAATTTAATTTTTCTCTTCCTGTTGGCAGCGGTCCCAACGATCACGTGTTTGTCTACTTCACTGATCATGGAGCTCCTGGGCTGCTGGCCTTCCCCAATGATGATGTAAGCACTTTTACACTTCCTGCTCGTCTCCCAGGGTTATTTCTCTTCTCTGAACACTTGCTTGTTGGCAGAAATGGAACACTACCCTCTGGCCTAAAAGTAGTGCACTATATAGAGAATAGGGTCTAAAGGAGTGCACTATATAGGGTCTAAAGTAGTGCACTATATAGGGTGTGATTTCAGACAGCGCCTTCCTTTTCTGTCCATGGCTGGATGAACGACCTCGTTCTGCTCTCTGTGAAACAGAAAGCTACCATGTATTTGAATTAACATTCAGAACAGGTTATGAGTTACTGTTATGATAAAAAATCTCATATTTTTAAGCCTGGTCGAAAAAAAACCCTTATGTTCTGTCACTCAGCAGAAAAGTTTTGTGGCAGAGACTGAGTCACTGAACAAGATGAGGAATACTCCTCCCACAATGCCTTGGGCAACCTAGGATCTTGTGACTGACTCTTGTGGCTCTACCACATGGGGTCTAGTGCCTCTTTGTTTTAAAGTTAATGTACTGGAAGAAAAACAGAAATGAAACTATTTATGAAATGTTTTTTTTTTTTTTTTTCTACAGCTTCATGTTGCCGACCTCATGGCTGCCATCAACTACATGCATGAGAACAAGAAATACGGAAAGGTGCGGTAGTTAAACCTGTTTATTGTTTGTGGATGTGGAGCACCAATCACATGGTCATTAAATAACATTGATTTAAGACTGAAGTTAGAGGTGACAGTCCGGATGATAGTGTTATGTGACTTTCGCTATCAATGTTCACAAACTTCAATTAATCTACTCAGTCTGCAACCCAGAGTTTGTAAGATTCTGGTTGAATGAAACGGACGAGAGTCCCAGCTTACAATAGTCAAAATGTTTATTCACGAGAGTACTCTGAAGTCCATTATACAAAGACATCCATTTTATAGTTCACTTCATATCCTACGTGCATGCACACAAACAGATATCCTACGCACATACAAACAAACAAACAAACACTAGATATCCTACACACATACATACACACAAACAGTAGGTGAGTTGTGTGCTTCTCCAGAGTTTTCACCACTGTATCACTAGCCAGCGCTGTCTGTTCCCTTCCCCCGAGATTAGAGGAAGCTTGAGAAGTACTCCCTGTCCTATCATAAGTTTCTCAAGAGTTCTAGCCAGGTTGAGCCAAACACAGTTTTAATTATTCTCTGTATTTTCTTCGGGACACATTTATCTCCCTCCCAGTCCAACCAAGTTGGACTTATGTTTAATACTTTAATTATTCATTATACATGCTACATAAACAACTAATTAGTTATGTTTCAGGGTAGAATTATTTAATCATTATCTTTTAAACATAGTTTTCCCCTGACTGGACTTGTTGTGTTCCTTGATCTTCCCTGCTCTCAGTTGGTGTTCTATATCGAGGCCTGTGAGTCGGGATCAATGATGACCGACCTGCCTGCTGACGTCGATGGTGAGTGACGCTGCGCTTGAACCTCCCTGTGACTCCAATCACAGGGAGCTATCCCGAAACCCTGATAGGAAGAACAGGTTAATCACTGAAGGTATCAGGGGTGCGTTCAAGATACTCTTGACCGCTCTTTGACCGGCCAGGTCACCAGTGATGCGAGTCATTATTCGATGTCCGGCCTCTAGGGGGCAGCATTGAGCGCTGTTATCTTCAAGTAGATTTCGGTGAGCATCTGGCGCCAAAAGTTGCATGTTCGACTCCAATGATGGAAAGTTTATAATTTAAAAAAAATAAAAAGTATATTTTAGTTTTAACCCTTGTCCAATTGAAAGTTAATACCTAACCTTAAAACATTTGGAGTTAATGCCTAAGCTCAATCTTAAACACTTTGAAATTTGAGAAACATGGATAAATGTCTAATTCTGACGTGAGACTGTGAGAGCCAGTTGCTTTGACTCTATCCAACCCCTGACTCGGACAGGGCCCGTCCTGCCTCGGACAGGGCCCGTCCTGCCTCGGACAGGGCCTGTCCTGCCTCTTGACTCCTATTCAGCTCTCGTTAAGTCTGCCTACTCTTACTTTTAATAAAGTACGACTGTCATTTACATAGAAATACCTGAGAGATTTCCATTTTGGAGAATCTGCTAAAATGGGTTATGTGTAGTAACACTAGGTGTAAATAATGACTACTTCTCAAAGTTTTTAAATTGTTGGAGTAAAACAAGTTTGTCCACTATTGGCGTATCATCTAATTTATTATGGCCATTTGAAATGTTAAAATCATATCCAAAAATATCAAGGGGTTAGAAAACCCAGGGCTTAAAAACAAAGGTGTCATTGTACGCTGATTCATGTCGTCTTTTTTAAATCCACAATTAGGATCCCTCCTAGAGGATCTAGATACTTTTTTTTTCTTACCTCTCTGGATTAAAACCAAATTATAAGTGTACTATATTACCTATTGGCTCACAAAAGAATACAACTTTTACATTACCGTGTAGTTTACCAATTAAATGGTGTGACGGCGATGTGGACATACTCGCTATTCATATCCCTAAATAAATGATCTCACTCCAATACATTTTTAATAGAAAGTTAGCAAATAGATAAGATCTTGCTACTGTGGAAAGGAAAATGCCTGTCTATTTGTGGCAAAAAAAAATCACCCTGTATTTTATTTATTACTCTTTGGTCATATCCCAGTTTACCTATTTGCTTGTGGCCTTGCCTACACCCAGCCAGACAAAATGAAACAGGCCTATTAACATAATGAATATGAATTTGAAGGGCATAAATGATTAAAGCGTAAGACTATTGTGACCTCACTAAAGGCTTCAGTTATACTTGCATCCAAACTGGTTCAATAGTAGATTATAAACAATGTCTCACCCCATGTTCAACAATGACCCTTTTCCCTTCATTCAGATTACAACTGGTTATTTCAAAATTAAATTATCGCTATTTTGTTTTTTATTGGTGGGGGAAGTGATGCAGACAATTACATTGGAGCTTCCATCAATCTATCTGCAAAATTTAAAGCTGTAGCCGTTACTCCAAGCTTTAAATTTTGCAGATTGATGGAAGCTCCAATGTAATTGTCGGCATCACTCCACCCCCCCCCCCCCCAAATGTCTAGTCACCCTGAACAGGGCTGTTTTTTGGCCGCTCGCTAAATCATGCTCTGAGGTGAACTTTTCCCTACGTACATATCTAGGATCAGCTCTCCCAATCTAACCTTAACCATTAGTGGGGGGGGGGGGGGGGGAAATGCAACCAAAAAAATCTGACCCAAGATCAGCGTCTAGGGGCAATTTCAACCTACTTCTCAAATCAGCCCTTTTGTAAGGGTCTGTTCAGGCGGCCAATTAAGTAGAACCAGTCACATGTACATAAGTTTTCATACAAGCAGATGGCAGCTACATTGTGTTTTTTTTGTCACTGATTGTGTGAAAAGACCTTAAGGAGAGATGGTCTGTGCCAGACCCTTGGTTATTGTCATGCTCTGCTCCATGGGCCATGTAGATCCTTGTCTCTGTAGTCTACTGTCTGGACTAGATCCTAGTCTGTCTGGACTAGATCCTAGTCTGTCTGGACTAGATCCTAGTCTGTCTGGACTAGATCCTAGTCTGTCTGGACTAGATCCTAGTCTGTCTGGACTAGATCCTAGTCTGTCTGGACTAGATCCTAGTCTGTCTGGACTAGATCCTAGTCTGTCTGGACTAGATCCTAGTCTGTCTGGACTAGATCCTAGTCTGTCTGGACTAGATCCTAGTCTCAAGCAGTGGTGGAAAAAGTACCCAAATGTCATACTTAAGTAAAGGTATTTGGTTTTAAATATACTTTTATATTAAGCAAACCAGACGGCACCATTCTTTTTTTTACAGATAGCCAGGGGCATGCTGGAACCCTCAGGCATCACTTACAAACGAAGCATGTGACTCTGCCAGATCAGAGGCAGTAGGGATGACCAGCGACGTTCTCTTGATTACTTGTTTCATATTAGACCATTTTCCTGTCCTGCTAAGCATTCAAACTGTAACGAGTACTTGGTGTCAGGGGAAGGGGAAAAAAATACCCCCCCAAAATGACTTCAGTAGTATTTTGACTTAAGTACTTTACATTTGTAAGTCGCTCTGGATAAGAGGGTCTGCTAAATGACTTAAATGTAAATGTACATCCCGCTGGCCTTAGGTACTTTACATCCCGCTGGCCTTAGGTACTTTACATCGCGCTGGCCTTAGGTACTTTACATCCCGCTGGCCTTAGGTACTTTACATCCCGCTGGCCTTAGGTACTTTACATCCCGCTGGCCTTAGGTACTTTACATCCCGCTGGCCTTAGGTACTTTACATCCCGCTGGCCTTAGGTACTTTACATCCCATAACGTTATATTGTTACCCACAGGCCAAAGTCTTCATTGTCTACCGTCCAACATTAAACCATGAGGGTGTTTCTTTACTACTTTAAAACATATATATATTTTGTTCTTGTGTATAATCAATCAAGCTATGGATTTCCAACTGTGATCGTGTATAAGCAGTGTCCTGGATCCATAGATCCTGTTTTTAATGCTCTCTCTCTCTCCTTCAGTGTATGCCACCACAGCAGCCAACTCTCATGAGTCGTCCTACGCCTGCTACTATGATGACAAGAGGGAGACCTACCTGGGGGACTGGTACAGTGTTAACTGGATGGAGGACTCTGATGTGGTGAGTCTGGTACAGTGTTAACTGGATGGAGGACTCTGACGTGGTGAGTCTGGTACAGTGTTAACTGGATGGAGGACTCTGATGTGGTGAGACTGGTACAGTGTTAACTGGATGGAGGACTCTGACGTGGTGAGACTGGTACAGTGTTAACTGGATGGAGGACTCTGACGTGCTCCTTCACATGTCGGGACACAACTTCTGATTCCTTTAGAAAAAGCTAAACACAAAAACGTAAACGATGTCCTCGATTAACCGCAAGTCTTTACTGATTTGTGTTTCTGTAAAGAAATTACTGCTGTTGGCTATAGCTGTTACTCCAATGTGTTTCGCCCAAAATAGGGGGCCAGAACATCCTTAGCCACTCACTGTCAATTCTCTTTGTAATGTCTCTTTCCCCGACTGTTGTCCAGGAGGACCTGAGCAAAGAGACGCTGATTAAACAGTTCAAGATCGTCAGGAGCCACACCAACACCAGCCACGTCATGCAGTTTGGAAACAAGGTGAGGGATTCAGAGGGAAGACCTAGCTAATTCCTGTTGAAACGTTCAGCTGAGGAGTCACATGACGTTTTAGTGAAATGGGTTTTATCTGCTAAGATTTAGATGTAAAAAATTTTTTTTTTTTTTTAGAGGGTTAACAAACCTCGACTTCCTCACGTCTGTTCAGATGGCTAATGTTTATGTTCCAATAGACGATTTGAATGAACGAGACGGTACCGTCTCTAGACTCTGGCCTGTATGGTGGTTAACTAGCTGTATTTATCTGTTCTCTAGACTCTGGCCTGTATGGAGGTTAACTAGCTGTATTTATCTGTTCTCTAGACTCTGGCCTGTATGGAGGTTAACTAGCTGTATTTATCTGTTACCTAGACTCTGGCCTGTATGGAGGTTAACTAGCTGTATTTATCTGTTCTCTAGACTCTGACCTGTATGGAGGAGGAGGTTAACTAGCTGTATTTATCTGTTCTCTAGACTCTGACCTGTATGGAGGAGGAGGTTAACTAGCTGTATTTATCTGTTCTCTAGACTCTGACCTGTATGGAGGAGGAGGTTAACTAGCTGTATTTATCTGTTCTCTAGACTCTGGCCTGTATGGAGGTTAACTAGCTGTATTTATCTGTTACCTAGACTCTGGCCTGTATGGAGGTTAACTAGCTGTATTTATCTGTTCTCTAGACTCTGACCTGTATGGAGGAGGAGGTTAACTAGCTGTATTTATCTGTTCTCTAGACTCTGACCTGTATGGAGGAGGAGATTAACTAGCTGTATTTATCTGTTCTCTAGACTCTGACCTGTATGGAGGAGGAGGTTAACTAGCTGTATTTATCTGTTCTCTAGACTCTGACCTGTATGGTGGTTAACTAGCTGTATTTATCTGTTCTCTAGACTCTGACCTGTATGGAGGAGGTGGTTAACTAGCTGTATTTATCTGTCCTCTAGACTCTGACCTGTATGGAGGTTAACTAGCTGTATTTATCTGTCCTCTAGACTCTGACCTGTATGGAGGTTAACTAGCTGTATTTATCTGTTCTCTAGACTCTGACCTGTATGGAGGAGGTGGTTAACTAGCTGTATTTATCTGTTCTCTAGACTCTGACCTGTATGGAGGTTAACTAGCTGTATTTATCTGTTCTCTAGACTGACCTGTATGGAGGTTAACTAGCTGTATTTATCTGTTACCTAGACTCTGGCCTGTATGGAGGTTAACTAGCTGTATTTATCTGTTCTCTAGACTCTGACCTGTATGGAGGAGGAGGTTAACTAGCTGTATTTATCTGTTCTCTAGACTCTGACCTGTATGGAGGAGGAGGTTAACTAGCTGTATTTATCTGTTCTCTAGACTCTGGCCTGTATGGAGGTTAACTAGCTGTATTTATCTGTTACCTAGACTCTGGCCTGTATGGAGGTTAACTAGCTGTATTTATCTGTTCTCTAGACTCTGACCTGTATGGAGGAGGAGGTTAACTAGCTGTATTTATCTGTTCTCTAGACTCTGACCTGTATGGAGGAGGAGGTTAACTAGCTGTATTTATCTGTCCTCTAGACTCTGACCTGTATGGAGGTTAACTAGCTGTATTTATCTGTTCTCTAGACTCTGACCTGTATGGAGGAGGTGGTTAACTAGCTGTATTTATCTGTTCTCTAGACTCTGACCTGTATGGAGGTTAACTAGCTGTATTTATCTGTTCTCTAGACTGACCTGTATGGAGGTTAACTAGCTGTATTTATCTGTTCTCTAGACTCTGGCCTGTATGGAGGTTAACTAGCTGTATTTATCTGTTCTCTAGACTCTGACCTGTATGGAGGAGGAGGTTAACTAGCTGTATTTATCTGTCCTCTAGACTCTGACCTGTATGGAGGTTAACTAGCTGTATTTATCTGTCCTCTAGACTCTGACCTGTATGGAGGTTAACTAGCTGTATTTATCTGTTCTCTAGACTCTGACCTGTATGGAGGAGGTGGTTAACTAGCTGTATTTATCTGTTCTCTAGACTCTGACCTGTATGGAGGTTAACTAGCTGTATTTATCTGTTCTCTAGACTGACCTGTATGGAGGTTAACTAGCTGTATTTATCTGTTCTCTAGACTCTGGCCTGTATGGAGGTTAACTAGCTGTATTTATCTGTTCTCTAGACTCTGACCTGTATGGAGGAGGAGGTTAACTAGCTGTATTTATCTGTTCTCCAGACTCTGGCCCATATGAAGGTGATGGCCTTCCAAGGTAATGCCAAGCCTGCTCCCCCCATGACCCTGCAGCCCATAGCGGCCCCAGACCTGACCCCCAGCCCTGATGTACCCCTGGCCATCCTAAAGAGGAAGCTGATGAGGACCAACGACATCTCTGCAACCAAGAAATACTTCAGCCAGATCACGTCACACCTCAAGGTAACGGACAGGAAATGCGTTTACCTTATTTTTTTATTGTAATATATGCATTTTTTTCCTCCCCCCCCCCCCCCCCCCCAATGAACCTGGGATTTATTCAATTGGGCACACCGTAACAAACTGAAAACAAGTGTTCCTCAATGAAGTTCAGATGGTTTCGCTCTGTTCGTGTCTAATGAACATGACCCAGACTTTATCATCAGGTGCTTCTGTTATTTCATAAGTGGAGACCTTGGTGGTTTTTTTTATTTAATTTTTTTAATTCCCACTAGGTGCGCGAGCTGCTGGGAGAGACCATGCGCAGGGTGGTAGAGACAGTGACAGGAGAGGAGATCATGACCCAGAGGGTTCTGAGTGCCAAGCTGGATCTGACCCAGCACCAATGCTACCAGGCTGCTGTCAACAACTACAAGATGCGATGCTTCAACTGGCATATCACTGAGGTACAGTCCTGTCTGGCATATCACTGAGGTACAGTCCTGTCTGGCATATCACTGAGGTACAGTCCTGTCTGGCATATCACTGAGGTACAGTCCTGTCTGGCATATCACTGAGGTACAGTCCTGTCTGGCATATCACTGAGGTACAGTCCTGTCTGGCATATGTCTGGCAAATGTATTTATAGGACATGCTTTTTTTTTTTTTTTACATCAACAATTGTCACTTCACAGGAACTCGCCCTAAAGCAGTCCATGGTACCAACTGCCCCAGCCCAGAACTCTCCTTTTTAATTTCAATCATTTTGTTTGAAAAGGGACAGATACAATGACAGTATTGACCCATTTGAATACACAAGTCCGATGCACCATCACTTAAGCCTTCATTTATTTCAGGGTTTGTCCCCAAGATGACTGTCTCTAGTTGATTTGTGGTACTGTAGGTTCCTGTCAACGATGAGTTGATCTACTTCTCTCTCCCAGCCTGTTACTCATGTACTTCAGAGACTGAATAACATAAATACGTCACTGAAATCAAAGCATATTTTTACAGACCGATTTTTAGACGTGTTTACTGTTAAACTAGACTTCTCACATGACCACGGGACGTTTTTAACTTGACACAGAATGACAGACATAACACTGACTTCTGTACAGGACATGTGGAGGAAGTAGGAACATTATGACTTGTATGTACTTTCCATTTTGAAACGGTGTACAGTTTTTAATTTAATTTTTTTCCCTCCCAGTATGGCTCAAAGTACAGTGTATATAGAAGTTGTGATTGTTCTTGTGTTGCAGTATGAATATGCTCTGCGACACCTGTATGCCCTGGTCAACCTGTGTGAGGGAGGATACCCAACAGACAGGTACTGTACCAGTCCCAAGGCTGAGTCCCAAATGTCTCCCTATATAGGGAAGGGGTTCTCAAACGCTTTTCTGTGGACCCGGGGAAACTTTTTTTTTAAATGTTGTGATTGCAAGTTTATCAGGGACCCAATATGAGAGAGAGAGAGAGAGAGAGAGAGAGATGTATATTTATTTTAAACGTGCATACAAGGAGTTCCAAGGCATTCTGACTTTGGCTGCATGTTGCCAGATGAACCAGGGAAGGAACATTTTTTTTAAAGGCCCAGCTCTTGGCATCAAAGAAAATGCTTAAATTATACACATTTTTCCATGAGGAAGAAGGAACACTGCCGTTTTTAAAGCTTAAATTATAGTGCATTCATGTTTAAAGAAAGTACTTTTTTTTTTTTGTGGGGGGGGGGGATGTATAATTGGTGAAGTGTGGATACTTGTAGGGTGAATGAGTGAGAAAGTTACCCTTCTACCTTAACACTATCAATGTCAAGACGAGTTATTAAATAAATACAAAAGGCGCACTAATGCACGGTTGGCAAACACAGTAATATTTGGTATATTAATTGTTTTATTTAAGTTTCATTTAGTTTCCGGGGAGCTGCTTCCATATACTAACCATGTAATTTGTCACCCTGCTCAGTATCCTGATGGCAATGGAGAAAGTGTGTCACTTCAACTAGACGGATCTTTCTGAACGAACACCCCTCGGATCAGGTCGCTGCGCCTCCAGACAGGAGGGTCTGAGACGACAACCAGTCTTCTCTTTGAACTGACAAGGAATCAAGTTTGACAAATCAAATTTTTTTTATTTTTTTTCACACTGCTATACCACTTTTTCAAAAATGTTTGATTTTAAACTTTTATTCCCTGGATTTATTGAGACATTTTTAAAAATGTTTTTTTATGAATTGTACAATCACTGAGTGTTTTTGTTTCTTGTTTTACTCTGATTTTCTTTCATGAAAATTTAGCTTTTGGATTCAGTTTTCTCCCTCTGGTGCAGTGGTGCCTGAAATTAGTGGGTATACTGTAATTTTGCAAAACGGCCCTCCCAGTTAAGGAAAGGCGCCCTATGAGAAACAGTGACCTACGCTCTGAATGACCTAAAACTATGAATCCCATATTGGTCATTCACTGTCAGGCTAACCTAAGTTGTACTGTGGAAGTAGGCTAATAGTAAGTCTACTATTGGAACAGATCAAATGGGCTGTCAAATGACTCAGAAATTCACAGGTTTCAGACACACACACACACCCTGCACTTTTTAATAGAACATCAATTTCTTTTTAGTTTTTCTAAGTCCGTAACGATGCTTAATAAACCACATCAGATGACTACTTTTGAGGTCTGGGTAAAAATCTAAGGAATGTAGCTATTTTTTTTTAAGTGCTCAGGCACCTAGCACTGTTTGGTTAGTAGCGTTTCTGTAGCCACTGGATTAGCTTAACATTTTAAATTGAAGGTTTTTGGGAACATGTCTTTCCATCTACCAGATGACTGTTGGGCCTGTCATCAGCATTGCTATATAATTTTTTTTCCCCCTCTTCGTTAATTGTTTGATACCTGGACATTTTACTTGATAATATGAGGCACCTTGATTCAAAGTAGCCTATAGCCACAATCCCATTAGAAACATGGAGGAAATAATTGGATTTTCTTTGTTTGTCCAGCTTAATTATCCTAGTCATATTAGCAACCCATGATACGTTTTTCTAACGGATATTTCTGTCCCTGAAAACGTGCGCATGTGCGGTGCGCAGTTTTAGAAGGGTGGTTTCCCGCAAATTGTATTTTTAAACCTTCGCATGTAGGCCGTGTGCACATTGACGCACCGAAAAGGTGACGAAATGATAAGTAACATTCTGATCTGTTCCCTCAGCCTTATTCATTTATACGGCGTATACCTACACTACTTTGATAAGCATCGTGGCGATTTAAGAAGTGAGTATACGGTTTATACCCTCCACTACTGCTTGGGTGTTGGCTCTGCTATACGCCAACATGAGCCCGTTATCTGATAGTAGTAGTTAGTAGAACTTAGTAGTTCTAGAACTTCGCAGGTTGCTATGGCGAACAATGGTTGCTATGGCAAATGTATCTGAACTGGGAGTGACGGAGTAGGGTGACGATGCTGATCCTCGGGAAAAGTTCACCCCAGAAAGTGACTGGCCTGTAACAGGGTTGGTTGCTTAGAGGTTGAATCCTACAGCGTCATTAATAATACTCTCACGTTAACCTCCATGCAGACTCCTGTAAAGGCTCAGGATACTGTGTTGTCAC
This sequence comes from Salmo trutta, assembly GCF_901001165.1. Classification (NCBI taxonomy): domain Eukaryota; kingdom Metazoa; phylum Chordata; class Actinopteri; order Salmoniformes; family Salmonidae; genus Salmo; species Salmo trutta. The sequence continues at coordinate 4,257,624 of NC_042981.1, read as the reverse complement.
AGGGATGTTAAACTAAAACCTTGATAGTCAGAACAAACTGTAAAGGACTATTGTGCACTACCACGAGCCACAACGTGAAGCTGAGGTGTGTAGCCCACCACAGCCATGATAAAACTATGATAACACATGGACTCCAGATTATATTATTGCTTTTATACAACGGGTTACCAGTCTTAAAGCAAGATTCTTTCCCAAACCATTTTTTAAATTTAACAAAGCGTGATGCTACATTCATTAACACTCGTTGTCAAGTGCAATTTTTAGGTGTTCTCTGGTTGTTAGTTCTATTGTTATTGACGGGAATGTAAACAAAGCTGCCGGAACACACCGAGCGGTAGTTCTAGAACTTCGCAGGTTGCTATGGCGAACAATGGTTGCTATGGCAAACAATGGTTGCTATGGAGGCTCAATCACTACAGACCTGAAGCTGAAAATACTTTTAACTAGTTGCATGTGTATGTTGTCTATCATGGACTCTTATAATTGGGATTCCAAACCGAACATATAATATGAATGACCATAGTAGCTCTCCATCTAGTCTACCCCCCTCTGTGTCATAACTAGTTAAGGTTTAATCAAGATATTGCCAGAGTCAAATAATGGTTCCTCTTCTGTTTTGGGAGTAATTTGTCATATTAGGATTAAAACATTTTTTTTTTTTTTTTTTTTTTAGAGTGAAATGCTGTACCTGGTTTTTGCTGAGGAAAGGTAGAGGCCATAGACTGGATTCTATTTATATGTTAAACATCTAGCCACTGTATATTATCAAATGCAACTGTGATTTATCTTTAATTGTTTTATTTTTTTTAAGTTGCTAAAGTTTCTGTATGACTGGCTGTATCAGATGCCAAATGGGGCAGGACACAGTTTTTAGGAATGGAGAGCTGGACATGCAGTGGAGGATTTTAAGGTTGAGGAATGGACTGCAGGAGTAACATAGCAAACCAGAATGTATATGAAATGAATGTTCACTCTTTGGAAATTGAAAAATAAAACTGACCATGTTCACATGTGTCTTTTGTATGTGTGACTCTTTTAGATTGTCCTCAAATGACTGACTTTACAAACAATATAGAACATATTCTATATATAGATCATTTGTAAGTCGCTCTGGATAAGAGCGTCTGCTAAATGACGTAAATGTAAATATATCTCAGTGTATGAAACATTAAGAACACCTGCTCTTTCCATGACAGACTGACCAGGTGAAAGATATGATCCCTTATTGATGAAGGGGAGGAGACCAGTTAAACAAGTTTAATTTATTATTTTTTATTAAAACCTTCAGACATGGATTGTGTGCCATTCAGATGGTGAATGGGGCAAGACAACAGATTTAAGTGCTTTTGAACGGGGTGTGGTAGTAGGTGCCAGGAACCAGTTTGTGTCAAGAACTGCAACGCTGCTTTTATTTTTTTGACACAACAGTTTCCTGTGTTTCTCAAGAATGATCCACCCACCCAAAGGACATCCAGCCAACTGGACACAACTGTGGGAAGCATTGGAGTCAACATGGACCAGCATCCCTGTGGAACGCTTTCGACACCTTGTAGAGTCCATGCCCCAATGAATTGAGGGGGAGCTGAAATGTCTTGAGTCAATAAGTATTCAACTCTTATTATGGCAAAAAATGTGCTTAACTCACAATTTGTATGGACTCACTGTGTGCAATAATAGTGTTTAACATGATTTTTGAATGACTACCACATCTCTGTACCACATAATTATCTGTAACGTCTGTCAGTCAAGCAGTGAATTTCAAACACAGATTCAACCACAAAGACCAGGGAGGTTTTTCAATGCCTCACTGAGGGACCTCAGTGGTAGACGGGTAAAACATTTAAAAAGCAGACATTGAATATCCATTTGAGCTTGGTGGTTATTAATTACACTTTGAATGGTGTATCAATACACCCAGTCACTACAAAGATACAGGTGTCCTTCCTAACTCAGTTGCTGAAGAGGAAGGAAACCTCTCATATAAAAATGTTCCAAAACATGCATCCTGTTTGCAATAAGACACTAAAGTGATACTGCAAAAAAATGTGGCAAAGCAATGAACTTTTTGTCCTAAATACAATACAACAACTCTCCATATTTTCACACATAGTGGTGGCTGCATCATGCTATAGGTATGCTTGTCATCGTTAAGGACTGGGGAGGTTTTCAGGATAAAGAGAAACGGAATAGAACTAAGCGCAAAATCTAGTTCAGTCTGCTTTCCAACAGACACTGGGAGATGAATTCACCTTTCAGCAGGACAATAACCTAAAACACAAGGACAAATATACACTGGAGTTGCTTACCAAGAAGACAGTGAATGTTCCTGAGTGGCAGAGTTAATCAAAATATATTCATGTTTTTATTTTATTTTTACAAATTTTATCATGTTGCTTCCACTTTGACAGAGTATTTTGTGTAGCTTGTTCACCAAAAAATTACAATTAAATCCATTTCAATTCCACTTTGTCACACAACAGAATGTGGAACAAGTCAAGGGGTGTGAATACTTTCTGAAGGCCCTGTATATATACACACACACACACACACAGAGACCAGATGTGTGTTCTGAAGGCTCTCTCTGTCTACACAAACACAGACCCAGATGTTTGTTCTGAAGGCTCTCTCTGTCTACACAAACACAGACCCAAATGTGTGTTCTGAAGGCTCTCTCTCTCTACACAAACACAAACACAGACCCAGATGTTTGTTCTGAAGGCTCTCTCTCTACACAAACACAGACCCAGATGTGTGTTCTGAAGGCTCTGTCTCTACACAAACACAGACCCAGATGTGTTATTGTTCAGTTACCCATAAACCATCTCTTAATAAAAAAGGATTGTTCATGGTTTAAAAAAAATACAAATGTTTTGGGGCTCAGCTAAATAGTTTTCTGAAGTTTATGAAATGTATAAAAATGTTTAACAATCTACAGTTTGTTGGTCATCAGGTAGATTCAAAGATCATGGTCCAATAAAAAAAATGGTATAGTGAATGGGATACCATTTTGTTTCCCCTTTCCCCTCCTAATGAAAATGGTGTATGGCAGGAGTCGGCAAAACACTTGCCCTCGAGTGATTTTCTTTGGCCCCTCAAAGTTTTTAGTAAAAAAATTGGTTTTATCAAATTCAGCTAAAAATACATTTAATTCAGGAAATCTATTCTCAAGTATTCCCACAAATAAACAATGAAAGCTACTGTATGTGATCTGTGTTTCAATGTAATCAAGGTATGAAATTACTATTATTTTCCAAATACAATGTATTTTTGGGGCTTAGTTGAGGTCAATTTTCAGTGTACAAATGATTATAATTATGTTCCCGGCCTAATGACAATCTGCTCCGACAAAAATCATCCCGCTGCTGAATATAAACAAAAATATAAGCACAACAATTTCAACGATTTTACTGAGTTTACAGTTCATATAAAGGAAATCAGTCCAATTTAAATAAATAATTAGGCCCTAATCTATGGATTTCATATGACTGGGCAGGGGTGCAGCCATATTGGGTGCCAGGCCCAGCCAATCAGAATGAGTTCTTCCCCACAAAAGGGCTTTATTACAGACAGAAATACTTCTCTGTTTCATCAGCTGTCCGGGTGGCTGGTCTCAGACGAAGAAGCTGGATGTGGAGGTATTTGGCTGGCGTGGTTACACGTGAGGTCGGTTGGACATACCGTTATATTCTCTAAAACAACGGAGGCGGCTTATGGTAGAGAAATGAACATTCAATTCTCTGGCAACAGCTCTGGTGGACATTCCTGCAGTCAGCAAGCCAATTGCACACTCCCTCAAAACTTGAGACATCTGTGGCGTTGTGTTGTGTGACAAAACTGGACACTTTAGAGTGGCCTTTTATTGTCCCCAGCACAAGGTGCACCTGTGTAATGATCATGCTGTTTAATCAGCTTCTTGATATACCACACCTGTCAGGTGGATGGATTATCTTGGCAGAATGAGAAATACTCACTAACATGGATGTAAACAAATTTGTGCACAACATTTTAGATCATTAATCTTCTTGTATGGGAAAATTCTGGGATATTTTATTTCAGCTCATGAAACAAACACTACATGTTACAGTGTTGCATTCTGAGTTTAGGCGTTTCCATTGTGTTATCTTGCTGGAAGAGAGGAACAACTCGGTGGAAAATCTGTCTCTCTCCAGCAGGTGGCGTTTTTTTATCCTTGTTTCAACCACCAAGCAAGGAGTGTTTGTATGAAGGTCAATGACTGTCGAATTTAATAGCCCAGAAAACATTATGGCTTATTTGCAACGTGAGGTTTATTTGATCGAATAGAAGTTTCCTAATGCATAAGTTGTTACGAGAGTACTGATATAAGTAGGACACAAGACATCCCGGCAACTTTGATAGAAAAAAACCCACTTTATATTGGAGTTGTTTTGCTAGTAGCATTGTATCTCTCTACCATTGAATACTTCAAGAACCCAAAGATAGAATACCTGGGCGCTTTGTGGACAACGACTCCCATTGTTAGAGCGGAGAGACATGTACCTAGTCAGTATATCCATAATATTTGCTGGCCCTCTGACAGCAGGAAGACAGCCAGCTGGCCACAGGACTCTTCACGCCATTTCCCCCGCTGGGTGATGCTGTAGATAGGGCGTTCAACCGAGAACCCTCAACCTGGGTCCTCGTTAATTGTATTTTTTAATTGAACCTTTATTTAACCAGGCAAGTCAGTTAAGAACAAATTCTTATTTACAATAACGCCCCCCCCCCCGGCCAAAACCCTAATCAAATGATTCATTTATATATACGTCATTGTACCTCATTCATAACTTCTTACCGACATCACTGTGGGTTTATACTTTATAGTTTACAAATGCACTTTCATATCAATACATAATGCTGCTTTATTTGAACTAAACATAGCTAGCTACCAAGTGTCTGGGACAGTTTTAACCCAAAAGTGAACGATGTGTGACGTTAAGTTTCGCTTGCTATCCAACCAACAACTTCAAAGCTGCTGTCAAACCAATCTACTAATTACTAATTTTACCTGAAATATGAAACTGATCATGACTAGATTGAATCTACTTTCACTGCGATTGGTTAGTCAACGTGCAAAATATCTGGTCTCAGATGGACTGAGCCTAGCCTACCCTTTCTCTCTCCATTTTCAGTGACTAATCAATACTTCAGGTCAGTGTGATCAACAATGATCATACCTAAATATATTGATATGTATGCTGTGTGTGAGAGTTGTACAGGAGTTGTACAGGAGTTGACCTCTGCAAGCTGTATGTGTGTGAGCATTTCTGTCTCTCCCTGTACCAAATGAAATGTATGCATTCACTACTGTAAGTCGCTCTGGATAAGAGCGTCTGCTAAATGACTAAAATGTCAAATGTAAATGTTACTTCACAATATATAGACTTCTTCAACTACCAGAAAGACATCCATCTGAAGCCAATATGTGTATGATATGGTGTGAGTTTTACAGTAAACTGTATGTGTGTGATCCTCTCTCTCCCAATGTGATTTTATTTTATTTTTTTATCTTTAAAAAAAATGATTTTGGTATCAGCGTTGCTGGCTTCATTACAAACTGCTGAGCTGATGGATTTTGGATATCCTTGGTTTGAATCAAATGAACGAAATGAGTTGAAAGATTCACTTTTTTGACTGAACGAGTCGACTGGACGACTCGACTGGACGACTGAACGAGTCGACTGGGCTGATGTTATCTCTCTGGGCTGACGTTATCTCTCTGGGCTGACGTTATCTCTCTGGGCTGACGTTACCTCTCTGGGCTGACGTTACCTCTCTGGGCTGACGTTATCTCTCTGGGCTGACGTTACCTCTCTGGGCTGACGTTACCTCTCTGAGCTGACGTTATCTCTCTGGGCTGACGTTACCTCTCTGGGCTGACGTTACCTCTCTGGGCTGACGTTACCTCTCTGAGCTGACGTTATCTCTCTGGGCTGACGTTATCTCTCTGGGCTGACGTTATCTCTCTGGGCTGACGTTATCTCTCTGGGCTGACGTTATCTCTCTGGGCTGACGTTACCTCTCTGGGCTGACGTTACCTCTCTGAGCTGACGTTATCTCTCTGGGCTGACGTTACCTCTCTGGGCTGACGTTACCTCTCTGGGCTGACGTTATCTCTCTGAGCTGACGTTATCTCTCTGGGCTGACGTTACCTCTCTGGGCTGACGTTATCTCTCTGAGCTGACGTTATCTCTCTGGGCTGACGTTACCTCTCTGGGCTGACGTTATCTCTCTGGGCTGACGTTATCTCTCTGGGCTGACGTTATCTCTCTGGGCTGACGTTATCTCTCTGTGCTGACGTTACCTCTCTGAGCTGACGCTGACGTTTCCTCTCTGGGCTGACGTTACGTTACCCCGCCGTGACGTGGACCACCGCCCCGCTGTCAAAAGACTGTCCCAGCTAACCACTCCGCGGAGTGTTGAAAACACAAGACCAAGTTGACACCTATCCGGTCAGCTGTCTGAGAGTCAAACTCGGAATACTTTAAAGAATATCATCATCAGTAGGATTCAACCGTAAACCATAGCCACGTTACAAAATTGCTAGCTTGCTACCTTCTTTGTACACATCTTTTCGCTAGCTAGCGAGCTAATCTAAACCGCCGAACAAATTGTTAGCGTAGACATTTAGCTTCTGTGGGACTTTACAATGGGATCCAGAGCGTCGACGTTGCTGAGAGAGGAGGAGATTGAAGAAATTAAAAAGGAGACCGGCTGTAAGTTGAATTGTCCACTTTTACTAATGCCTGTTAACCTAGCTAGCTTGTTAGCTGGCCAACGGTGTGCTAGCTAACTCGCTAGGTAGCATTATTGGCTCTACTGTAGTCTAGCCAACTAGCAGTTAGATGACTAACTCCCACTCTACAGTAAACAAGGCGCATTGTTCCACCTAGATAACTATATATTTGTGTTGCTAGTTGGATTAGTGTTTGTACATTACGCCAGTACTAGTTAGTGTGTTGTGTTGTGGTATGTTTTTCTACTGTCCCTGGAAATGAGCTGATCTGTGGACTGAACAGAGAGACATGTCATTGTTGTGGTGTGACATAACATATACGTTATTCCAGTAGATCACAGCAAAGAAACTAACTCACGTTAAATTAACAACACATTTTGTTGATTTAAAAAGGGACAAACTATACATTTCCTTCTCAGTTACATTTTTGTTTTGGTACTTAGTTAGTTCACCCATCTAGGTGAGACAACCACATTTTGTTGATTTTAAAAAGGGACAAACTATACATTTCCTTCTCATTAACGTTTTTGTACTTAGTTCACCCATCTAGGTGAGACAACCACATGTAGTAAGGACGTTTTTTCCTCAAAAGTAGTGCTTAGTAAAGTCAGTGCTAGTATGCTACATTATTGTACTCCTTTGTGTTAAAAGGTTGTAGTAGGTTGAGACGTGGGGCATTTAGAAGCTTATTCCCAACAATCTTGTCACTTTTTTATGTTTCTTTGCAGTTTCCCACAGCCAGATCACCCGGCTCTACAGTCGCTTTACCAGCTTGGACAAAGGAGAGAACGGCACGCTCAGGTACAGTACCATCCAACAGCAGCACTGGCATACATACATATACACACATACGTGTGTGTGAAATGCTTTGTGAAACACTCAGTATAACCCACACTGAAATAACCAGAAAGTGGATATGAGATGTCTGCAAGACGTTTATTTTGACTTGGTTCATGATTACCCTTCCTCCCTACATTTGCTTCTCCTGTAACATCATCAGAGCCAACTGGGTAATATTACAATGAAACTGTCTGCATGCCAGTGAATATCGCTGAGAGGCAAGTGACCATTTCACCTACTTGAAAGTGGCAATGCAAGTATTTTCTGAGCAGGTGTGGTTTTGAAATTGTGTGTACATTTTGACGTTTGTAGCCTCCGTTCTGGGCACACAATTCCGCTGGCCGAAAGGCTTTCCTCTTGGCTCAGGCATAACCTACAGTACACACTAGTGGTTTATTTTTCCACTGGGTAAGAAGTCAAGAACTATATTTTTTTTGTCCTGGGTGTCGATCTAGTCTTACAACACTGTTTGCAATATCAACAGCAGCAGTTGCTTGAGTCTGTGTGACTAGACCTCACTATGTAGACATCTCTTACCGTCAGATCTAGCGCACGCGTCTTGACTGTTCTCAATGTTCTCTCCCTCTCTGATCTTCAGAGGAAAATGGCCACCTTTTTTAATCACAGCTCTTTTATCTCTCTGAGTGGGTTCTAAAAAAAGAACTTCCTAGATTCCAGCCACACATTTAACTCATTTAACCAGTGTCTTTGAAATGTTACTGACTATTAAGCTGTGGTGTGGGTCAGTTTCAGGTCACTACGTGACTGTAAACACTTGAATGTAGTCACACACAGCCAGTTCTGTATCCTCTGTCACTGAAGCAACCAGTCTGCATTATGGGATACAGTGGGTCTGGCTAAAGCCAATGTGGTGAATCCAAGGTGACTTGTCTTAATCATTCATCAGTTGACAAAACACTACAGCCACATCCGCTCCCCTGGGCTGAATATCTCACCCGCAGACACACACACACACCACACACACACACCACCTTGGCCACGTCCGTTCACCCAAGCACACTCTCAATGTTGCGAGTCAACATTTGGAATCAAATCATAAGGCCAAATGAACATTAGAATCATTGTCGTATCGTCACAGTGTCCTATCAGTGATATCTGCCGATTTTTATCAGGTAGTGTGACGTGGGGACTAATTCTTAACCTCTGAGACTATAGATCCACATTCCCTTTTGTTGTCATTGAGTTCATCCTAACTCTCCTCTTACTGTCTGTCTGGTTTGTGTAGTCGGGAAGATTTCCAGCGGATCCCAGAGTTGGCCATCAATCCTCTGGGAGACAGAATCATCAATGCCTTCTTTCCTGAGGGGTGAGTAGTCTCTGTGTCCTTCGCTGGTTTCCTCAAGGGTGCACATAGCCGGGAGTCACTACAACAACCGTTTTTAGTAATACATTAAACATATAGGTTAAACATTTATTTTGTTGGAACAGGGTTACAAATGAATGGTTTGTGTGTATTTGACAAAAATATTCTAATGTTTTAAAACAAACGGCCCATTTTTAAGCTAGTTTCTGTAAACATGATGGCTGTGGTTTTGGATCTTTGAAATGGACATGAAAGTTCCATGTTTTATTGATGGATAGGACTATATCATTACATTCCCAACACGACCAGTGTGTAGGCGACTTCATTTTAGCTGTGGTTTATAGTGGTTACTGATCCTCTGGACTCTAGAGATAGTCTGGTTCACAGCAGTTCCACTGCAGATTGTAGCCTGGTCCTAGATCTGTTTTGTGCTGTCTTGACCACTTGTATGGTTATTTTCACCATAGAATTTAGTAAGAAGGCACAAACAGATCTTGAACCAAGCTAGAGCATGACTGGAGGACAGGCAGGGAGCTGTTCGATCAGGACAGGAGTCTGTTGTCTGCAGTGCCCATGTGTACTATTACACTGTCATTGACTAGCTAAGATAAGTGGCATCACACTGACATGATTTTGTGTGTTTGTTCAAGGCACTTCTCAACGAATGACCCACGTCTGTCTGTCTGTCTGTCTGTCTGTCTGTCTGTCTGTCTGTCTGTCTGTCTGTCTGTCTGTCTGTCTGTCTGTCTGTCTCTGTCTGTCTGTCGTGAAGGACTGTTTTACTGTATGGCTAGGGAGCAAATGATACAGTTTAAGCTTTCACTGCCGTACCCTAGAAATGATGTTCAGTCTATATGTTAGGCCTCTGTTATAGCCTACCAATTTGACTGGTGGTTGACTGGAGTAATTGTTATTTGACTCTGATGTAGGATTATTTATTGATGGGCGTAAGTAATTGTTATTTTCACCCCACTGTGTTGGTCGGACAGGGAGGACCAGGTCAACTTCAGGGGCTTCATGAGAACGCTTGCTCACTTCCGTCCCATAGAAGACAACGAGAAGAACAAGGACCCCACTGCCTCCGAGCCACTCAACAGCAGGAGCAATAAGCTACTCTGTGAGTCAGAGGCTGGGGGGGTCTAGTCAGAGGCTGGGGGGGGTCTAGTCAGAGGCTGGGGGGGTCTAGTCAGAGGCTGGGGGGGTCTAAGTCAGAGGCTGGGGGGGTCTAAGTCAGAGGCTGGGGGGGTCTAAGTCAGAGGCTGGGGGGGTCTAAGTCAGAGGCTGGGGGGGGTCTAAGTCAGAGGCTGGGGGGGGTCTAAGTCAGAGGCTGGGGGGGGTCTAAGTCAGAGGCTGGGGGGGTCTAAGTCAGAGGCTGGGGGGGTCTAAGTCAGAGGCTGGGGGGGTCTAAGTCAGAGGCTAAGGGGTCTAAGTCAGAGGCTAAGGGACCTAAGCCTGGTCACAGGTGTGTTTGTACTGTCTTGCCAACTCCTTGTCAAGACGGTACAAACAGTCTGGGCACATCTAGCTTGGATCCCAGAACCGTTGACTATTTCCACTACTCGTTTCATTTAAAAGAGCTGGACTTTTTATTTTGATGATGGACATTTAAAATGCTTTTTGAAATGATGACTTAACATTAAATTCTTCCATCTCTTCTCCAGTTGCTTTCCGGCTGTATGACCTGGACAGAGATGACAAGATCTCCCGTGACGAGCTGCTACAGGTCAGGATGGGGATCAGGGTTCAAATTACACCCTCTTGGGGCTGCCCAACAAGTCTTTGATGTACGCTCAACAGCGTATTGTCATTGGAGAATCGGGGCTTTACTGTTGTGGACTATGTATCAGGATGTTAAATACATTTGGACCTACAATAGAGCTGAATAACCAGCTCCGAGGGAGATACTCCCTTTCTCTGCTTTTATTGAAAACACAGAGACCTTTGTCTTAGGTTTGTCACGCAAGTCATGTTGTAATCTGAGCCTACTATAGTAAATAAAGAGACTGTCAAAGAAGAAGAAAGGGGGGTATTTTAGAATATTTTATTATTGTAACTTCTTAAAGCATTTCACCTTGAAGGAAGGGGAAGTTACAATGTACTGAGAAAATTGTGTAACTTTCCAACCCCCAACTAAATGTTTTGGGCTACTTTTTGTGCAACCTTCCTCTTCTGTAATCTCTCATTGTATTGGCTGGGTAGTGCCCAATGTTATAGGACCTGTGTGTCTAGGTGGGCAGTGCCCAATGATATATGACCTGTGTGTCTAGGTGGGTAGTGCCCAATGATATAGGACCTGTGTGTCTAGGTGGGCAGTGCCCAATGATATAGGACCTGTGTGTCTAGGTGGGTAGTGCCCAATGATATAGGACCTGTGTGTCTAGGTGGGCAGTGCCCAATGATATAGGACCTGTGTGTCTAGGTGGGTAGTGCCCAATGATATAGGACCTGTGTGTCTAGGTGGGTAGTGCCCAATGATAAATGACCTGTGTGTCTAGGTGGACAGTGCCCAATGATATATGACCTGTGTGTCTAGGTGGGTAGTGCCCAATGATATAGGACCTGTGTGTCTAGGTGGGCAGTGCCCAATGATAAATGACCTGTGTGTCTAGGTGGGCAGTGCCCAATGATATATGACCTGTGTGTCTAGGTGGGTAGTGCCCAATGATATATGACCTGTGTGTCTAGGTGGGCAGTGGCCAATAAAACCGGTTTGTCGGACTGGACTGGGATGTGCCCAACAATCACTGTAATCTCAGGGTTCAATGACTCAGGAGAAGCTGATTTCTTGTTTTGAAAACAAAATGGCTGCCTAACATTCTTTCTATCATGTACATGCTTTGAGTGCTTACCCCCCCTACATTAACACTGGAATTTCAAGCCTGAATTATTTTTGCACTCTTTGTTACCAGAAACTTAAGTGGGTTTTTTTGTGGGTTGTTTTCACATATACTCAGTATTTATGTACAGTCGTGGCCAAAAGTTTTGAGAATGACACAAATATAAATTTTCACAAAGTCTGCTGCCTCAGTTTGTATGATGGCAATTTGCATATATATACACTCCAGAATGTTATGAAGAGTGATCAGCTGAATATCAATTAATTGCAAAGTCCCTCTTTGCCATGAAACCCCCAAAAACATTTCCACTGCATTTCAGCCCTGCCACAAAAGGACCAGCTGACATCATGTCAGTGATTCTCTCGTTAACACAGGTGTGAGTGTTGACGAGGACAAGGCTGGAGATCACTCTGTCATGCTGATTGAGTTTGAATAACAGACTGGAAGCTTCAAAAGGAGGGTGGTGCTTGGAATCATTGTTCTTCCTCTGTCAACCATGGTTACCTGAAAGGAAACACGTGCCGTCATCATTGCTTTGCACAAAAAAGGCTTCACAGGCAAGGATATTGCTGCCAGTAAGATTGCACCTAAATCAACCATTTATCGGATCATCAAGAACTTCAAGGAGAGTGGTTCAATTGTTGTGAAGAAGGCTTCAGGGCGCCCAAGAAAGTCCAGCAAGTACCAGGACCGTCTCCTAAAGTTAATTCAGCTGCGGGATCGGGGCACCACCAGTACAGAGCTTGCTCAGGAATGGCAGCAGGCAGGTGTGAGTGCATCTGCACGCACAGTGAGGCGAAGACTTTTGGAGGATGGCCTGGTGTCAAGAAGGGCAGCAAAGAAGCCACTTCTCTCCAGGAAAAACATCAGGGACAGACTGATATTCTGCAAAAGATACAGGGATTGCTGAGGACTGGGGTAAAGTAATTTTCTCTGAATTCCCTTTCCGATTGTTTGGGGCATCCGGAAAAAAGCTTGTCCGGAGAAGAAGAGGTGAGCGCTACCATCAGTCCTGTGTCATGCCAACAGTAAAGCATCCTGAGACCATTCATGTGTGGGGTTGCTTCTCAGCCAAGGGAGTGGGCTCACTCACAATTTTGCCTAAGAACACAGCCATGAATAAAGAATAGTACCAACACATCCTTCGAGAGCAACTTCTCCCAACCATCCAGGAACAGTTTGGTGATGAACAATGCCTTTTCCAGCATGATGGAGCACCTTGCCATAAGGCAAAAGGGATAACTAAGTGTCTCGGGGAACAAAACATTGCTTTTGGGTCCATGGCCAGGAAACTCCCCAGACCTTAATCCCATTGAGAACTTGTGGTCAATCCTCAAGAGGCGGGTGGACAAACAAAAACCCGCAAATTCTGACAATCTCCAAGCATTGATTATGCAAGAATGGGCTGCCATCAGTCAGGATGTGGCCCAGAAGTTAATTGACAGCATGCCAGGGCGGATTGCAGAGGTCTTGAAAAAGAAGAGTCAACACTGCAAATATTGACTCTTTGCATCAACTTCATGTAATTGTCAATAAAAGCCTTTGACACTTATGAAATGCTTGTACTTACACTTCAGTATTCCATAGTAACATCTGACAAAAATATCTAAAGACACTGAAGCAGCAAACTTTGTGGAAATTAATATTTGTGTCGTTCTCAAATCTTTTGGCCACGACTGTACTACATTTAGGTCATCTTGTACTTGACATCTCTGGTGTTAAGACTTAGATAACTGTACATTTTAGACCCTAAGGAACTTTGTCAACATATTCCAGGTTCTTAGAATGACGGTTGCTGTGAACATGTTTATTCCGGGTTCTTAGAATGACGGTTGCTGTGAACATGTTTATTCCGGGTTCTTAGAATGACGGTTGCTGTGAACATGTTTATTCCGGGTTCTTAGAATGACGGTTGCTGTGAACATGTTTATTCCGGGTTCTTAGAATGACGGTTGCTGTGAACATGTTTATTCCGGGTTCTTAGAATGACGGTTGCTGTGAACATGTTTATTCCAGGTTCTTAGGATGATGGTTGGTGTGAACATCTCTGACGAGCAGCTGGGCAGCATCGCTGATAGGACCATCCAGGAGGCCGACCAGAACGGAGACAACTCTATTTCCTTTAATGAGTTCATCAAGGTTGGAAACATCAACTATTACCTAACGTAGAATCAGTGTGAGTTATACCGTGGGGCTCAGGGCCGTTACTCTCAGCACAGGACCTCCTGTCTGCCAAATAGTGAAGATGCCATTAACAAAAAATAGATATAATTTAATTTGACATGAACACACCCAGTTAGGATGTTTTCATCTTTCTTTTGTTGTCAAACAAATCACTTTTTTTTCTCTTTTGTTTTTTTAAAGTAGCCTACCTGCACATGTTTGTCCACTCCAAAATAATTCCAGCCACCGAATGGAAAGGGACATCTGTTACAAAACAACAGAGTGTAATAACATTGGGAGATTGTCATTGGGTCTTACCTATACTCTTAGAATTACACTGAACAAAAGTATAAACACAGTGTTGGTGCCATGTTTCATGAGCTGGGGGGGGGGACTGACATTTTCCAGATGCACAAATCATATCAACAAGCTGATTAAACAGCATGATCATTACACAGGTGCACCTTGTGCTGGGGACAATAAAAGGCCCCTTTTTTTTTGTGCACTTTTGTCACAACACAAATGCCACAGATGTCTCACGTTTTGAGGAAGCGTGCAATTTGCATGCTGACTGCAGGAATGTTCACCAAGAGCTGTTGCCAGACAATGTAATGTTCATTTCTCTACCATAAGCCGCCAGGGAAACCTGAAAAGGGGCTTCGATACGGGACTCTCCAGGGATGACTAGTGTAGCCACACAGATTATTATGTTTGTAAAACTATGATAGAGGTGGGGATGTTCGTTTTAATTAGGAATACGTTTTTTGTACTAGCAGTACAAATTGTGTTTTAATCAAAGTTTGACTTTGTTGTATTTAGTGGGACCCATGTCTCATTCAGGGGAGACCCCGGGCCCCATCTAATTCACACTCTGCCTGAAATGTACATTATGTTGTCAGTTCTACAGTACTGACTGTGTTGAGTCCCCTGTTGGTATTTGTGCAGGTGTGTTTTGTGAGTTGTTAAACTGAGATGGTAATGTAGTATGATGTTAATCACTGCAGGTGTTGATGGCCTTGTTAGACCGAGGTAATGTATCATGTTGATGGCCCGTGTTGTTTTCGTCGTCCTCAGGTACTGGAGAAGGTGGACGTGGAGCAGAAGATGAGCATCCGCTTCCTGCACTGAGACACTAATGGGCTTCCTGACAGGACTGTCTCTGATTGGACCCCATTCTGACAGGACTGTCTCCGATTGGCTGGACCCTCCACCTTCACAATGCCCGTTGGACCAAGACACAAGCTGTGTCCCTACTGGCACCCTATTCCCTATGTAGTGCGCTACTTTTGACCAGGACCCATAGGGCTCTGTTATGTACTGCACTCATTTTGTTTAGGGCCCATCGGTCCCAAGTCAAAAGTAGTGCACAACATAGGAAATAGGATGCCGTTTCAGACGCAACCCCACTCCCATCTCAACACTATGCACTCTCTCTCTCTCTCTCTCTCTCTCTGACCCTCCTCCATACAGTACTATTCTCGCTCTCTCTGACCCCTCCTCCATACAGTACTATGCTCCCTCCCCCATACAGTACTATGCTCCCTCCCCCTCTCTCTCTCTCTTTCTGACCCCTCCCCCATACAGTACTATGCTCCCTCTCTCTCTCTCTTTCTGACCCCTCCCCCATACAGTACTATGCTCCCTCCCCCTCTCTCTCTCTCTTTCTGACCCCTCCCCATACAGTACTATGCTCCCTCCCCCATACAGTACTATGCTCCCTCCCCCATACAGTACTATGCTCCCTCCCCCATACAGTACTATGCTCCCTCCCCCATACAGTACTATGCTCCCTCTCTCTCTCTCTCTCTCTCTCTTTCTGACCCCTCCCCCATACAGTACTATGCTCCCTCACTCTCTCTTTCTGACCCCTCCCCCATACAGTACTATGCTCCCTCTCTCTCTCTCTCTTTCTGACCCCTCCCCCATACAGTACTATGCTCCCTCTCTCTCTCTCTCTTTCTGACCCCTCCCCCATACAGTACTATGCTCCCTCCCCCTCTCTCTCTCTCTTTCTGACCCCTCCCCCATACAGTACTATGCTCCCTCTCTCTCTCTCTTTCTGACCCCTCCCCCATACAGTACTATGCTCCCTCCCCCTCTCTCTCTCTCTTTCTGACCCCTCCCCATACAGTACTATGCTCCCTCCCCCATACAGTACTATGCTCCCTCCCCCATACAGTACTATGCTCCCTCCCCCATACAGTACTATGCTCCCTCCCCCATACAGTACTATGCTCCCTCTCTCTCTCTCTCTTTCTGACCCCTCCCCCATACAGTACTATGCTCCCTCACTCTCTCTTTCTGACCCCTCCCCCATACAGTACTATGCTCCCTCTCTCTCTCTCTCTTTCTGACCCCTCCCCCATACAGTACTATGCTCCCTCTCTCTCTCTCTCTTTCTGACCCCTCCCCCATACAGTACTATGCTCCCTCACTCTCTCTTTCTGACCCCTCCCCCATACAGTACTATGCTCCCTCTCTCTCTCTCTCTTTCTGACCCCTCCCCCATACAGTACTATGCTCCCTCTCTCTCTCTCTTTCTGACCCCTCCCCCATACAGTACTATGCTCCCTCCCCCATACAGTACTATGCTCCCCCTCTCTCTCTCTCTCTCTCTCTGACCCCTCCCCCATACAGTACTATCCTCCCTCTCTCTCTCTCTCTCTCTCTGACCAAGGATTTGGTAGAACGGATCATGTTCTAGTTTATTATTTCTGCTCTGTAAACTGAAGGGAATACATGCGTGCCTTGAGATGTTTTATGTTGACTCTACTACGTCTCTCAGAGATAGAACCTTATTTATTGTTTAGACCGTTCAAGGTTGAACTAGATCTCAATGTTTATTACCAAGGCTCTCTGTGTTATAACATGTTAAAAACATGTTTGGTGTCGTTCCATGTAAGGTAGGGCTTTATTGTGATGTTAGCCAGGGCAGAAAAGGCCAAATTTATCCTCTTTATTTAAGCTAACTTTTTAATCAACAAACAAAAAAAGTGTTTCTGCTTGCTTTGTCAGTATGAACATGCAGATGTAAAAGATATGTACATTTCTCTCTAGTAAGGTGTGATGTGTTATTACTAACAGGGAATGCTGTTCCTTCCTTTCTCACTGAGCAACAACTTGTTCTCCAGGGCAGGGTTTCCCAAACTCAGCCCCCTTCCTCTTGGGTACATGTTTAGGTTTTTTCCCCAGCTGCACTACACAGCTGACTCAAATACCCAACTCCTTATCAGGCTTTGATTATTTGAATCAGCTGTGTAGTGCAGCTGGGACAAACAACAAAACGAGCACCCAAGAGGGGGGGGCCCAGGACCTGACTTTGAGGAACCCTGCCCTAGATCAAGTCTGTGCTGCAAATGTCACCCTATTCCCTTCATAGTGCACTACTATAGACCAGAGCCCTATTCCCTATATAGTGCACTACTATAGACCAGAGCCCTATTCCCTATATAGTGCACTACTATAGACCAGAGCCCTATTCCCTATATAGTGCACTACTATAGACCAGAGCCCTATTCCCTATATAGTGCACTACTATAGACCAGAGCCCTATTCCCTATATAGTGCACTACTATAGACCAGAGCCCTATTCCCTATATAGTGCACTACTATAGACCAGAGCCCTATTCCCTATATAGTGCACTACTATAGACCAGAGCCCTATTCCCTATATAGTGCACTACTATAGACCAGGGCCCTATTCCCTATGTAGTGCACTACTATAGACCAGAGCCCTATTCCCTATATAGTGCACTACTATAGACCAGAGCCCTATTCCCTATATAGTGCACTACTATAGACCAGAGCCCTATTCCCTATGTAGTGCACTACTATAGACCAGAGCCCTATTCCCTATATAGTGCACTACTATAGACCAGAGCCCTATTCCCTTCATAGTGCCCTCCTTTTGACCAGAGCCCTATTGAGTGAATCTTGGCCATTTGGGACTCAGTCTAAGTTTCCTCAGTGTCTGTCAATAGGCCACGCTAGTATTGTCGGACACTATTTTGCAATTACCCTTTTTTTTTGTTTTTGATAATTCATTATTCTTTTTAAAATGTCTTTACCCACTAGTGCCATGGTATTGTTCTCCCATCCTTCCATATCATAAGGGTCAAATGGGTCAAATGGGTCAAATGGGAACTAAGTTATTATGTTTCTTTGTTTTTATTATGGTTCCACCAGCCTCGCTACAGCCAGGCAACCGTTAATGCCCATTTCTCATATACGTCCCAACTGGCGCACTATGCCCTATATACTGCACTACTTTTAACCAGAGCCTTATGGCCATTGATTAAAAGTAGTGCTCTGTATAGGCCCTATATAGTGAAGGGGGAAAAAAAAGCCTTATGGGCCCTGGTCAAAAGTATTGCACTACAGCGAATTGAGTGCCATTTGAGAGGCAGCCCTTGTGTTCGACTGTCTCAGACAGCCCTGACCCTAGCTGGTCTAATGACCTGGCTCAGACAGCCCTGACCCTAGCTGGTCTAATGACCTGGCTGAGACAGCCCTGACCCTAGCTGGTCTAATGACCTGGCTCAGACAGCCCTGACCCTAGCTGGTCTAATGACCTGCCTCAGACAGCCCTGACCCTAGCTGGTCTAATGACCTGGCTCAGACAGCCCTGACCCTAGCTGGTCTAATGACCTGGCTCAGACAGCCCTGACCCTAGCTGGTCTAATGACCTGGCTCAGACAGCCCTGACCCTAGCTGGTCTAATGACCTGGCTCAGACAGCCCTGACCCTAGCTGGTCTAATGACCTGGCTCAGACAGCCCTGACCCTAGCTGGTCTAATGACCTGGCTCAGACAGCCCTGACCCTAGCTGGTCTAATGACCTGGCTCATACAGCCCTGACCCTAGCTGGTCTAATGACCTGGCTCAGACAGCCCTGACCCTAGCTGGTCTAATGACCTGGCTCAGACAGCCCTGACCCTAGCTGGTCTAATGACCTGGCTCAGACAGCCCTGACCCTAGCTGGTCTAATGACCTGTCTCAGACAGCCCTGACCCTAGCTGGTCTAATGACCTGGCTCAGACAGCCCTGACCCTAGCTGGTCTAATGACCTGGCTCAGACAGCCCTGACCCTAGCTGGTCTAATGAACTGGCTCAGACAGCCCTGACCCTAGCTGGTCTAATGACCTGGCTCAGACAGCCCTGACCCTAGCTGGTCTAATGACCTGTCTCAGACAGCCCTGACCCTAGCTGGTCTAATGACCTGTCTCAGACAGCCCTGACCCTAGCTGGTCTAATGACTCTAGTCTATTGTGACACAAGCCTCCATGATCAATAGAAGATCTGAGTCATTGTGAATCAACCAAGAGAGACATTGTAGCCTAATATATTTAACATCCATGTTTTTATTGTTGATTTATCATCAGGTTAGCCAGGTACTTTTTGAATGGAGGTGAAAAAGCATTCTAATTCATGTATTTGAACCATAAATGCCAAATGTATGACAGTACAAGCGTTCATTTAGCTATATGTGATTGTGTACACAGGATGTTTGGTCAAATGTTAGCATTGTAATTTTAGAATGTTTATAATATACCTGGCGTAATAGTGGAATGACAGTGTTGAGCCTTTGTTTGTTTGTTTTGGTACACTAGCTTCAAACAGCTGTAAAAACTAGTATTGTTTTGTTATTGATGAGATATTTCAGTGATTTTTTTTTTTTAGACGGTATAATGATTAGACGCTATTCAGTGCTTGTTTTTGTACAAAACTAAAAGTGTAGAATTTTAGCAACCAGGAAATGAGAAGGATTTGTACTAGATGACAGCCGGAGTCAGAACAGCTTTCCCATTTTTGACAACCGATGTCGCTCCGGTGGGAGAAATCAATACGCCAATATCCACCATTGTTGTGATTTGGCTGTGATAAGTAACACTGGTGAAATACTCCTATTAGCGCCAGCTATAATATGAACGTTTTCTGAAATTATTAAAATCCTGTGTAGCACTTTTTATAACATGATAGATGGCAAGAGTTTTAGGTTCACCAGATCCTCCTCGATGCTGGACGTAGAGATTTATTATTCATCAATTAGTTATATTAATCAATGTGACCAATCAAGCATAACTCAAATGTATGATATATATATATATATATATATGTTTATCCTGTGAAATGTTAGGACAATTGTAAAAAATTATTTGATTGAAATAAAACAGGTGCCATGCTTGCTCAAAGTTACCTTTTTTTTTTTTTTTGTCTCGTTTCAAATCAAATTTTATTTTATTGGTCACATACACTTGGACAACCTAATAATATTTATCCATGTACGCTGTTAGTCTTTTTTAGTTTACGTTGCGCCAAGCGAGGTCTGGAATGTGCAAGACTAGCTATATAGATCGTCAGCTTGTAGTTCTAAAACCCAGAATTAAGTTACCTCAGGTTCGTTCAGCCATCCCTATAGGGAAAGAATAGGTTTTGGGGATTTAATGCCTGAAAATAAGGTCAGAGGTTAACACAAGCTTAGGAGCTCTTGTAAGTTTTATTTATTTTTTGTTCTG
Organism: Salmo trutta; assembly: GCF_901001165.1. Taxonomy (NCBI): domain Eukaryota; kingdom Metazoa; phylum Chordata; class Actinopteri; order Salmoniformes; family Salmonidae; genus Salmo; species Salmo trutta. The sequence continues at coordinate 4,237,192 of NC_042981.1, read as the reverse complement.
AGATGGTAGCAGTCAGTTAACATGACATTTATGAAGGCTTTGTTTTTATTACGTTTTTCAAAAATCACAAAGTGACGTTAGCTGATAAAGATTATCATAGGCTGAAAACATCTGATGCGTTCTGTGTTTACCACAGATCTTATTGTCGGTATTTATACAACAAACAAAAAAACGCCATTTATTTTCCACGTAGGCTTTGTCCAACAAACCATGGCGGAGTTAATGCCTACAAAAAGACGGCATTACGTCACAAAAATATAAACGCAGCATGTAAAGTGTTGGTCCCATGTTTCATGATGTAAAAAAAAAAGGAAGATCCCAGAAATGTTTCATACCACAAAAAGCTTATTTCTCTCATTCTGTGTACGAATCTGTTTACATCCCTGTTAGTATTTCTCCATTTGTCAAGATAATCCATCCACCTGACAGGTGTTGCATATCAAAAAGCTGATTAAATAGCATGATAATTACACAGGTGCACCTTGTGCTGGGGGCAATAAAAGGCCACTTTAAAATGTCAAGATAATCAATCCACCAGATAATTGAATGTTTATTTCTCTACCATAAGCTGCCTCCAACGTTGTTTTAGAGACTTTGGCAGTACGTCCAACAAGCCTCACAACCGCAGACCGTGTGTAACCACGCCAGCCCAGGACCTCCACATCCAGCTTCTTCACTTCCAGGATGGTCTGAGACCAGCCACCCAGACAACTGATGAAACTGTGGGTTTGCACAACCAAAGAATTTCTGCATAAACTCTCAGGGAAGCTCATCTGTGTGTTCGTCGTCCTCACCAGGGTCTTGACGTGACTGCAGTTCGGTGTCGTAACTGATTACAGTGGGCAAATGCTCACCTTCGATGGCAACTGGCACACTGAGAAGTGTGTTCTTCAGTGATGAATCCTGGTTTCAACTGTACCGGGCAGATGGCTGACAGCGTGTGTGGGCGAGCGGTTTGCTGATGATGTGAACAGTGCCCCATGGTAGCGGTGGGGTTATGGTATGGCGCAGGCATAAACTACGGACAACGAACACAATTGCATTTTATTGATGTCAATTTGAATGCACAGAGATACCATGACAAGATCTTGAGGCCCATTATCGTGCCATTCATCTGCCGCCATCACTTCATGTTTCAGCATGATAATGCACAGCCCCATGTCGCAAGGATCTGTACACAATTCATGGAAGCTAAAAATGTCCCAGTTCTTCCATGGCCTGCATACTCACCAGACATGTCACCCATTGAGCATGTTTGGGATGCTCTGGATCGACGTGTATGACTGAGTGTTCCAGTTCCAGCCAATATCCATTAACTTCACACAGCCAATGAAGAGGAGTGAGACAACATTCCACAGGCCACAATCAACAGCCTGATCAACTCTATGAGAAGGAGATGTGTCACACTGCATGAGGCAAAGGGTGGTCACACCAGATACTGACTGGTTTTCATATCTACACCCCTACCTTTTTTTTTTTAAGGTATCTGTGACCAACAAGATGCAGATCTGTATTCCCAGTCATGTGAAATCCATAGATTTGGGCCTAATGAATTCATTTCAAATGACTAATTTCCTTATATGAACTGTAACTTAGTAAAATCTTAAATTGCTGCGTTTATATTTTTATTCCGTGTATTTCTCCTTGTTTACTGTATTTTTAATAGGAGGAAAACTGAGGGGCGGGATTTAGGATTTTCGAGTGTCAGTTTTTCTGGGAATCTTCGTAGAAAGCTATGCCAGAGATATTAGAGCAAGGATGAGATTGGAGGAGATTGTTAACGATCTATTTCACTTGCGTTGTGCAATGTAGACATATGTTTCCCATGCCAATAAAGCCCTTTGAATTGAATTCATATAGGAATTCCATTGGGCAATGAATGACGGCCACCCAGCAGACTGTCGACCAATCGCGTTCACGTTATCCCGCTGTTGTTAAACTAATCGTCACTCAAATCCCTTCTCAAAGTCAAGGTATTAAATCGAGAAAGATGCCTATTTTCCTCGAAAGTATGTAATATCACCAATCCAGAGCTACAGTATTACAAGTTAATTATCTCACATCTTGGAAAATATTTTTTGTAATGTTGTACTTCTTGTTGACGAAATTTCTGCTAATGTTTTTTTTAAAGCTTTGAAGAGTCCTTGAAGGACTCATTGTCCCAGAATGCACCGCGCGGCCCCATTGGCCAACGTTACACAAATCCCCAGTGGAGTTTCCCATCTCCTCCAAATTATCTCTAAAAACAAAATGGCGTAGAGCGCTGGAGACCGGGGTGTTAGCAACAACAAAAAAACAACATCCACGGGACCCCTACAAACGACCGATGGACGACACCCGGGACATTAGCGTTTACTGATGATTTGTGGCGGCTTGGATGTCTTTCGGTGAGTACTTTTAATGAGTAATATAGTATTTAAACGTAGCTATTAGGTGGTTGTATGACCAGAGTTTTTCGAGATGGGCACTCAGTCCTTTGTTTAACTGTTAACGTTACTTGTATAGCCGCGGCATAGCTTAGCAGCGAACTAAACTCTACTCAATTGTGAAGGAAGTTTCTGATTAACTTCACCAGACGATTTTGTGCAATTTTATCTCCGACTACATCGATTCGTCCAAGGTCAATACTTACATTTTTTTAAATTAAAATGTAAATTACCATATGAACCGGCGACCTTGTACCTATGTTTGACCTCTGTAGTTTGCGTGCCTTACTTTGTTGGCTGAAATCCATATTTTCTCCCCCCGATAAACGTTAATATAATATCATTTCCCCACCACCGACTGACCGAGGCGCATAAAGATGGCAGAATGAATATGGCGTCGTTGTTTTAGGGCCATCCACTGACTCTAAACTATGGTGTGCGTGTGACATTTTTCAAAGTGCAAATGAATCAGCACAATTTACACTGATCAAAAATCCAAACTCAACAATCTTAAAATATTTTTTTTTTTACTAAGTTTCAGTTCATATATTTAGAAATCTGTCAATTGAAATTAATTAATTAGGCCCTACTCTATGGATTTCACATGACTGGGAATACAGATATGCATCTTGTTGGACACAGATACCTTAAAGGTAGGGGTGTAGATCAGAAAACCAGTCAGTATCTGGTGTGACCACCATTTGCCTCATGCAGTGTGACACATCTCCTTCTCATAGAGTTGATCAGACTGTTGATTGTGGCCAGTGGAATGTTGGTCCCAGTCCTCTTCATTGGCTGTGCGAAGTTGCTGGATATTGGCGGGAACTGGAACACTCAGTCATGCACGTCAATCCAGAGCATCCCAAACATGCTCAATGGGTGACATGTCTGGTGAGTATGCAGGCCATGGAAGAACTGGGACATTTTCAGCTTCCAGGAATTGTGTACAGATCCTTGCGACATGGGGCTGTGCATTATCATGCTGAAACATGAAGTGATGGCGGCGGATGAATGGCACGACAATGGGCCTCAGGATCTCGTCATGGTATCTCTGTGCATTCAAATTGACATCGATAAAATGTAATTGTGTTCGTTGTTTGTAGCTTATGCCTGCCCCATACCATAACCCCACCTCCACCATGGGGCCTATACCATAACCCCACCTCCACCATGGGGCCCATACCATAACCCCACCTCCACCATGGGGCCCATACCATAACCCCACCTCCACCATGGGGCCTATACCATAACCCCACCTCCACCATGGGGCCCATACCATAACCCCACCTCCACCATGGGGCCCATACCATAACCCCACCTCCACCATGGGGCCTATACCATAACCCCATCGCCACCATGGGACCTATACCATAACCCCACCTCCACCATGGGGCCTATACCATAACCCCACCTCCACCATGGGGCCTATACCATAACCCCACCTCCACCATGGGGCCTATACCATAACCCCACCTCCACCATGGGGCCTATACCATAACCCCACCTCCACCATGGGGCTCTCTGTTCACAACGTTGACGTCAGCAAACCGCTCGCCCAAACAACTCCATACACGCTGTCTGCCATCTGCCCGGTACAGTTGAAACCGGGATTCATCCAGCGTGCCAGTGTTCATCAGAGGTGAGCATTTACCCACTGAAGTCGGTTACGACTCCGAACTGCAGTCAGGTTAATACCCTGGTGAGGACAATGATCACACAGAGACTGTTTCTGCAGACATTCTTCGGATGTACAAACCCACAGTTTAATCAGCTGTCTGGGTGGCTGTTCTCAGTCGATCCCGCAGGTGAAGAAGCCGTATGTGGAGGTCTTGAGCTGGCGTGGTTACACGTGGTCTGCGGTTGTGAGGCCGGTTGGACGTACTGCCAAAGTCTCTAAAACGACATTTGTGGCAGCTTATGGTAGAGAAATGAACATTAAATTATCTGGCAACAGCTCTGGTGGACATTCCTGTAGTCAGCATGCCAATTGCACGCTTCCTCAACTTGAGACATGATCATTAAAACAGGTGCACCTTATGCTGAGGACAATAAAAGGCCACTCTAAAATGTGCAGTTTTGTCACAAAACTGCACATTTTAGAGTGGCCTTTTATTGTCCCCAGCATAAGGTGCACCTGTTTTAATGATCATGCTGTTTTAATCAGCTTCTTGATAGGCCATACCTGTCAGGTGGATGGATTATCTTGGCGAAGAAGAAATGCTCACTAACAGGGATGTAAAATAAATTTGTTCTTATGTAACATTTCTGGGACCTTTTTTATTTCAGCTCATGAACCACTTTACATGTTGCTTTTTATATATTTTTGTTCAGTATACTTTTTCAAATTGCCAGCGTCCTTAAAGCTAGAATTGGGATCATGTTTGCTCTGCGAATGACCGTACCAAAAAATAGTAGAGGAGAGCCATGTACAAAATGAGGAATTTGTGGTAAGTGCCTGACAGCCGCCATCTTTGACCTCCACATTTTTAGAGCAACAGCATTGAACAAACAGTCGGTGGTTGTATTTGATTAACATGTATTGAAAAGGTATGGATATCTGCAAACAAAGGCATGCAACTACAGAGGACAAACAAAGGTACGAGGTGGGCGTTTTTTCACAATTATTGACCTTGGGCGAATCGATTTTAGTCAGAGCTAAATTCCACAAAAAGACTGGTCACGGTCCCACTCCGTTGGTGAAGTCCATCAAACTACCTTCACCGTGGAGTTTCATTTGCTACTAGCTAGCAACTCAACTTAATTATTGGTTTCCGTTGTATTCCTGCTTTACGACGGGCATGTCACGGGTTTCTACATTTTGTTTTCCATAATAGATCATTTGGATGACATTTGGGAAAGGTTGTTTTGTGTAATTAAATAGCTAGCTAATTTCCTAGCTATATATATATATTTTTTAATTGGGTGTATTCTGTTTGTCCATCCAGTCTTTCTCTCCAGCTTCCAGACAAGATCTTCCCCTGACAGTGCAACATCTGAACATGTCCATAATTTGACAAAGGTCCGTCCTTTTTAAGCCATCATAATGATATGTAGCTAGCCATCATAATGATATGTAGCTAGCCATCATAAGCCATCATAATGATATGTAGCTAGCCATCATAATGATATGTAGCTAGCCATCATAATGATATGTAGCTAGCCATCATAATGATATGTAGCTAGCCATCATAATGATATGTAGCTAGCCATCATAAGCCATCATAATGATATGTAGCTAGCCATCATAATGATATGTAGCTAGCCATCATAATGATATGTAGCTAGCCATCATAAGCCATCATAATGATATGTAGCTAGCCGTCATAAGCCATAATGATATGTAGCTAGCTTTGTGCTTTTTCAGTGCACTATTCTCACATTTCTCAAATCCCAAAACAGATGCAAACTGAGTGCCAGACTGCCAGGTGTAGGGGAACTGTCCTGCGAACCACAGGTCTCCCATGCCAGACTGCCAGGTGTGGAGGAACTGTCCTGCGAACCACAGGTCTCCTGTGTGAGACAGGTCTGGATTTAGGGCATCATCACCCAACTGTCAAGCTCCACAGCTGTTGAAACCAGAGCTGGATCAAAGTCTGTGTCAACATCAATGGATCAAGATATCAACCTCGTCCTCTCTTTAGTGAAGAGAGGACCGCTCCGGGAATGTGTGGGTTACAGGAGAGACTGGCTACCACCTCTGTCTGTCTCTTCACCCCTCACCTAGCTGTCTGTCTGTCTCCTCTCTCCTCTCATAGCCGTCTGTCTCCTCACCTAGCTGTCTGTCTCCTCTCTCCTCTCCTCACCTAGCTGTCTCACCTCTCCTCACCTAGCTGTCTCACCTCTCCTCACCTAGCTGTCTCACCTCTCCTCACCTAGCTGTCTCACCTCTCCTCACCTAGCTGTCTCACCTCTCCTCACCTAGCTGTCTCACCTCTCCTCACCTAGCTGTCTCACCTCTCCTCACCTAGCTGTCTCCATTCCACCGCTCCTTATAGCCAATAATGATGATAACTGTAAGGTCAGGGACCGTATCCACAAAGTGTCTCTAAGTAGGGAGTGCTGATCTAGCATCAGTTTGACTTTTAGATCAGAATGAATCAGATTGTATAAACGGATCCTAGATCAGATTAAATCAGATTGTATAGATGGATCCTAGATCAGATTGAATCAGATTGTATAGACGGATCCTAGATCAGATTGTATAGACAGATCCTAGATCAGAATGAATCAGATAGCTCCTAGATCAGCATTCTTACTCTCCACCACTCCTTGTAGCCAATACTGATGATATATTTGAAGTTTGATCCAATTTCTTTCATAACTAGGGGGTCAAACAGAAATTGTGTCGTCTTACTGCCCAATTTGACCTCTACTCTTCTGTTGTCTGAACCAAGGCAATTCACCATTTTATAATCAATGTATCTAGTTATAGATGTACTGGGATCAGTGGTTTGTTGTTTTTCCTGAATGCCCTTATCCCCAACCTTTTACAAACGGAGTAAAACTTTTAGTAGACACTGTAGCAAAGATCTGGTGTAGCTCCCGTAGTCTCAGACATTACAGCCACAGAGTAAAGTTTTGTCTAAGTATTATGCAATATTCTGAGACACTCATCTGGCTCTGTGAGATTTAGATTAGCAATCCACATGATAGTTGAAAGATGGAAATAGCTCTCTACCTCATTGATAAGTTGGTGTTTTTCTACATGATGGAAATGCTGTAGAGGCCAACAGCAGAACACTAGTCCCCGTCCTACAGAGCTAGGCTAATGAATAACATATGCCTTCCCTTAGACTTCACGTCATATAAAGTACGTACCATAAAACCTACTGTGCCAAAATTTACAGGACACAATTCATACTTCGTTCAACCCCCCCCCCCCTCCTCCTATTTTTCCAGAATGATTTCAATAACCTTACCAACAGGGTGTATGAATGGTACAAACCAGATCAGGGTAAATGTAGTTAGTTAGGGCCAATCACTATGTTTTGTGCCCTCAGATAACCTTTTTGTTTTTTAATTTTGATTTGATTATGACCTGTTTTGGTTAAAACATTTTGTGATCCACCTTCCTTCCGGGATCTGTGCAATATGTTATCTCATTACCTGTCTTCTTTATCTAATATGTATATTGTATGAACAAGTGAACAAGTTGTTTTGAAAACAACAAAATCACCAACGTCTTCCATTTTTAAGAAACATTGTAGTCTTCATATATATAGAGGGATTGTGGTGCCCAATATAACTAGCCATGCATGAAAAGTAGCTAGTGATGCTTGCTTACTAAAAGAGAATTCTAGAGAAATTGATTTCTAAAAACAGACAGAACACGTTTGGCTACTAACTGGGAGCTTGAATTGAAAATATCTATTCAGACTGAGAGAGAGAGAGAGAAAAAATGGTATAACATCTATTTTCTAAACTGTGTTCTATAGAATGAACACTTAGGAATCAGACATGAAGCATTGATATCCAGTGGGTTAGTCATTGACCAATAAAATACCAATGTCTGAACTCTTCTATGGATGGACAGATTAAAAGGAATGTGTCACGAATTTTCAATCCCAATGATAACTAACAATTATTTAATATACCCGTAGAATAATACCTCAGTCTGGAATGCAAACTGTTGTTGTTCAGAATATATTTAGTAAAAAGCAAGCCATAACATGTATTTGATTAGACATTTTTAGAAGCAATAACAATTATGCATGATTTGTGTATTTTTTTTAAATCTATTATAATCTGTTTTTTAAAGGAATTTTTTGGATATTATTAGCTATAATCAACATTTTGTTTAGAGGGAAGCGTATTAAATATACTCCTGCTTCAGAATACAGTATGTTCTAAGGAAGAACCACTCAGCTGGACATAAAGTACAACACAGAAACAAAGGGAGGCAGGTAGCCTAGTGGTTAGAGGGGGGGAGGCAGGTAGCCTAGTGGTTAGAGGGGGGGAGGCAGGTAGCCTAGTGGTTAGAGGGGGGGAGGCAGGTAGCCTAGTGGTTAGAGGGGGGAGGCAGGTAGCCTAGTGGTTAGAGGGGGGGAGGCAGGTAGCCTAGTGGTTAGAGGGGGGGAGGCAGGTAGCCTAGTGGTTAGAGGGGGGGAGGCAGGTAGCCTAGTGGTTAGAGGGGGGGAGGCAGGTAGCCTAGTGGTTAGAGGGGGGAGGCAGGTAGCCTAGTGGTTAGAGGGGGGGAGGCAGGTAGCCTAGTGGTTAGAGGGGGGGAGGCAGGTAGCCTAGTGGTTAGAGGGGGGGAGGCAGGTAGCCTAGTGGTTAGAGGGGGGGAGGCAGGTAGCCTAGTGGTTAGAGGGGGGGAGGCAGGTAGCCTAGTGGTTAGAGGGGGGGAGGCAGGTAGCCTAGTGGTTAGAGGGGGGGAGGCAGGTAGCCTAGTGGTTAGAGGGGGGGAGGCAGGTAGCCTAGTGGTTAGAGGGGGGGAGGCAGGTAGCCTAGTGGTTAGAGGGGGGGAGGCAGGTAGCCTAGTGGTTAGAGGGGGGGAGGCAGGTAGCCTAGTGGTTAGAGGGGGGGAGGCAGGTAGCCTAGTGGTTAGAGGGGGGGAGGCAGGTAGCCTAGTGGTTAGAGGGGGGGAGGCAGGTAGCCTAGTGGTTAGAGGGGGGGAGGCAGGTAGCCTAGTGGTTAGAGGGGGGGAGGCAGGTAGCCTAGTGGTTAGAGGGGGGGAGGCAGGTAGCCTAGTGGTTAGAGGGGGGGAGGCAGGTAGCCTAGTGGTTAGAGGGGGGAGGCAGGTAGCCTAGTGGTAAGAGCGTTGGACTAGTAACCGAAAGGTTGCTAGATCGAATCCCCGATCTGACAAGGTAAAAAAATCTGTCGTTCTGCCCCTGAACAAGGCAGTTAACCCACCGTTTCTAGGCCGTCATTGAAAATAAGAATTTGATCTTAACTGACTTGCCTAGTTAAATAAAAACGGAAACAAAAGGCTGCAGTTTGGATTGACAAAAACAAGTGTGTATTCATGGGGAAACTCTATTCAGGCTTGTGTCCTAAATAGGACTCTGCATTTTTTTGGGGGGGGGGGGGGGGGGGGGGGGGGTTCTGGTCAAAAGTAGTGCACTTTTATACGGAATAGGGTCCCATTTGGGAAGTAGCATCATTCATACAGTAGTGTTGATTTTAGGTGGCCTATTTTATGCCTCTCATTTTTCCTTTCTGTTACATTGTTCCACCATTGTCCAGATCAAACTATCACATATATACATGTCTGTTATACATCTTTCCTAATAATTGAAAGCAATAGATGCCTCAAGGAGAACACTGTAAAGCATTTATTGCTACCATCCTCCTGTCTTGAATACTGTGTTTTAAAAAAAATTATAATTACGATTTGTAATGTGGCAATGGTCTGGATCAGTACATTTAGAATGCACAAAAAGATTATGCATGATTAAGTAAAAGTAATTCATTTGTATTGCATGCAATAATAAAACTTTTCATTTGTGTTGCTCAATAGAGCCATGATACTGAAATGTTTGCTGTTAGTAAGTTGACGTGTCTTGAATAACAGGGATTGTTGTTGACATTACAGGGAACACAATGTAAACCACTTGTTCTGATCAAAATTACTTTTGATGTTACAATGTTGATCATAGTACAACCTGACTGGATTTTAGGCTATCATTTCACACTGTGGAATGATGGCACAAAGACTGTATTGATCAACTCGTAACCAACAGAATGAGTGTACTGTGGTTTAACTATGCAGTCCAGAGGCCCTGGACATGCTGGAACCAGCCTCTGTCTCGTATCAACTGAAGAATCTGCAATAAAAAGCAACATGGTGCCAATGAACTCAGTTGCTGCCTCCTCCTTCATATCTTTTAATAGAATCCCCTACCAATGTCTGAACTCTTCTATGGACAGATTCAAAGGTAAAAGGAATGTGTCACGAATTTTCAATCCCAACGATGATAAATTATTTAAGCTTTGACCAATCCCCAAGGTTTGTAAGACCCTGGGTTTAATAATAATTAGGCAAAGACTCAGTTTATGCAAAAGGTCCATATAGTTTATTCAGAGAATGTTCTGAAGTCCAAAAATGAGAAGACATGTCATTTTATAGCTCTCATCCCCACACAAACAGTAGGTGGGATGCATCTTTCCCCACAGTCCTCATTTATCACTACCAAGCTGGCAGTTCCATCCTCCTGAGATTAGAGGGACCTTGACAGGACTCCCTTTCCTGTCGTAAGTTTTAGAGTTCTAACCAGGTCAGGTCATGAATAGTTTAATTGTCCTCTGTATTTTCTTGGTCACACACACACACACACACATTTCTTTCCCTTACTAGTCTCGACCAAACCTTATTGGACTTAAGTTTATCACTCTAATTATTCATGTTACATAATCTAATAATTTCGTTTCAGGGTGGAATTCTTTAGTCATTTCCTTAAAACATATACAATTCCCTTATCAGAATGATATGCCCATCCTTAATCCCTGGGCAAGAGATGCCTACCGACACTTCAAGAGAGCAAACATTCATTTATTACAGTGCAAGGTTTTACAAAGATGCAACATGGTCATAGAAGTATGGAAATTAAGACATTTATTGGTTTACATAAGTTTTAATACCTGAACACACACACAGTGCCATGTCTCATCTATGTGGAGCTTCACATTAGTAAACATTGATAAAGTATAATGCCATTTAGCATAAACTATGAGGCAAACACATTGAACAGTAGAATACGAGGTAGCTACTTTTTAACATCTCAAGGAGGGAACTCCCATTTTCACTCTAAATTGTCAATTTTTTGGTGGAACACCACACATAGGAATGTCCTCCATTCAGTCAAATTATTCTGAACTGTTTTTTTTTTGTTTTTTTTTTGCATGACAAAAGAGTGGCATGATGGCGCAAACAGACTGGCTCCCAGGCTACAAAAGGGCCCTTCAAAAAACAGAGAACAGAGAACTAGAGAATAAAGTGCAGTTGACGGAGGATTGTCAAACAGAACAGGCTCTTCGTGTTCAATAGGCACAAAAACAGAAGAAAATACTTGAAACTTGTCCAATAAGAAAAATGCACATTTTCTGTTTTTAAAACATTTTGCTATAATGTGCCCTTATGAACACGACCCAGATAGGATCAGCTTGACTACTGGACAGATGAGGTTGCTTCATTCGTGCGGGTGTCATCCATCACTGCTGACACATTGCTAAGATGACTTTCCGTTTCCTGGATCAATTGTTTCAGCTGGCAGGAAGAACAGACGAGACAGAGCCAGGGTCAATTCATTTTACATTACATTTTAGTCATTTAGCAGACGCTCTCATCCAGAGCGACTTACAGTAGTGAATGTATACATCTCATACATTTTTTCCCCTTGTGCTGGCCCCCCGTGGGAATCGAACCCACAACCCTGGCATTGCAAACACCATGCTCTACCAACTGAGCTACAGGGAAGGTGATTTGAATTTTCAGTTTATTTCCTGAATTGACAGTCTTCAATTTAAAATTGACCCCAACCCTGAAGAACACCATTCACTGGAATGGCATCAGTTCAATGTAACATTCATGGCTAGAGACGAAACGTGGTTTGACTACTATTGGTGGAAATATTGTCAGAAGAAGGGTGTTAACATGCAGGGTAAAAAAAAAAAAAAGTTGTCGTCTTACCTCACTTACACGTTCTCCTAGTGGTGCTACACTAAAGTTCAGCGTAGAGGCTTTCACCATTTGGCCAGTGCTGAAAATATAACTAAAAAGGGCAAGAAATAAAACAAATCCATTCTGGACAGCTATCCCCGACCACTTGAAATCGTGAGATAAAATCTGTGTATGGCAGGTTAAACCAACAATGGCAACTAAAAACAAACAGAAAGGTAACCGTGTAGGTTTACTACTTACCAATACATCTCGTCTTTCTTGAGGAGAAAGAGGTTGCGCAGAGCAGACAGGTGCTGTGGTGTTGAGTAGAGGATTACACCCATGAGGCAGAGACAGCCGGCGCATTGGAGAGTGTTGTACACACTATACATGGAGGGGGAGGACAGACACACTGAGTATACAAAACATTAAGAACATCTGCTCTTTCCATGACAGGTCTGACCAGGTGAAAGATATGATCCCTTATTGATGTCACTTGTTAAATCCACTTCAATCAGTGTAGATGAAGGGAAGGAGACGGGTTAAAGAAGGATTTTAAAGCCTTAATACAATTAAGACATGGATTGTGTCTGTGTGCCATTCAGAAGGTCAACGGGATATATTAGTAGGTGCCAGGTGCACCGGTTTGTGTCAAGAACTGCAACGCTGCTGGGTTTTTCACACTCAACAGTTTCCTGTGTGTATCAAGAATGGTCCACCCGCCCAAAGGACATCCAGCCAACTGGACACAACTGTGGGAAGCGTTGGAGTCAACATGGACCAGCGTCCCTGTGGAACGCTTTCAACACCTTGTAGAGTCCATGTCCTGACGTATTGAGGAAGTTCTGAGGGGGCGCAACTCAATATTAGGAAGGTGTTCCTAATGTTTGGTATTCTCAGTGTATAACTGTAGTAAATAAATAAAAATGGCACATTGATCCTACCATGCACTGAACAGACCATCCAGGCTCCACTCACGTTCACTATTGATGGTCACATCTTGGGTTACCTCTGAAACGAGAGGACATCATTACAAAGCTTTATCCCATGTGTATCCCATCCCCGACGCGTACTGCCTCTGCCAAGAGGTCAGGTCCTTAATGGTGTAACAGTATTCCTTCCGTCCCTCTCTTCGCCCCAACCTAGGCTCGAACCAGGGACCCTCTGCACACAACTGACACCCTCTACGAATCATCCGTTACCTATCGCTCCACAAAAGCCACGGACCTGCAGAGCAAGGGAAACAACTACTTCGAGGTCTCAGAGCAAGTGACATCACCGATTGAATTGGCTATTGAGAGGCTTTGATGCCACCGGTCAGCCATATTGCTTCTGCCCAGTAGGAGCAGTCCTCCATAGGAATTAATGGAATTCTACAGTATTTCAATTATGTGTCTGAAGGACAAAATTACATGCATGTAAGTATTTTTGCAGATATTTTTTTTTTGTCCTCGCGCTACAGACTGGTCCGCTAATACAGGACTAGTAAAGGACCATTAAATTACTTCAAAAAAATAATCACTAATCAGATTTTTCTGATTAGCACCCTCAGCACCCCAACTTCCTGCAGCTATGTTTCTATGCACCGAATGTTCTAACGTTGCTATGGGCACAGCCAAACAATGGAAGTGATGGATTCCACTTCCTCTTTACTTCCTATGGCAAACTTGCCACAGTACATTATTTGAAGGAGTCAATTTCTAAGTAAAGAAGTATGTGTATTAATATCATTCAAGTTAGCTAATGTTACTGTCCCAAAGGTGTTCGATGGGGTTGAGGTCAGGCCTCGGTGCAGGCCTGTCAAGTTCTTCCACACCGATCTCAACAAACCATTTCTGTATGGACATCGCTTTGTGCACGGGGGCATTGTCATGCTGAAACAGGAAAAGGCCTTCCCCTGTTGCCACAAAGTGGGAAGCACAGAATCGTCTAGAATGTCATTGTATGCTGTAGCGTTACAATTTCCCTTCACTGAAACTAAGGGGCCTGAACCATGAAAAACATCCCCAGACCATTATTACATTTGGGCAGGTAGCGTTCCCTGGCATCCGCCAAACCCAGATTTGTCTGTCGACTTACTGTTGTTTTATTTCTTTATCTACCTATTGTTCACCTAATACCTTCTTTGCACTATTGGTTAGAGCCTGTAAGTAAACATTTAACTGTAAGGTTAAACCTGTTGTATTCAGCGCACATGACACCGATGCACTTGCTAATAAACTCGCTCACCGAATCAGCGTATTCATCAATGTTATTGTCTGACGCTGTGTGGAACATATCCCAGTCCACGTGATCGAAGCAATCTTTTAAGTGTGGAATCCGATTGGTCGGACCAGCGTTGAACAGACCTGAGCATGGGCGCTTCCTGTTTTAGTTTCTGTCTATAGGCTGGGAGCAACAAAATGGAGTCGTGGTCAGATTTTCCGAAAGGAGGGCGAGGGAGGGCTTTATATGCGCCGCGGAAGTTAGAATAACAATGATCCAGGGTTTTGCCTGGACAAAAGAAACATCTATGTGAGAATGCTATTCATTGACTACTGGTCAGCGTTCAACACCATAGTACTCTCAAAGCTCATCACTAAGGATCCTGAGACTAAACACCTCCCTCTGAAACTGGATCCTGGACTTCCTGACGGGCCACCCCCAGGTGGTAGGTAGCAACACATCTGCTACGCTGATCCTCTCCTGTACTCCCTGTTCACCCACCCACGACTGCATGGCCAGGCACGACTCCAACACCATCATTAAGTTTACATAACAGTGGTAGGCCTGATCACCGACAATGACGAGACAGCCTATTGGGAGGTGGTCAGAGACCTGGCCGGTTGGTGCCAGAATAACAACCTTTTCCTCAACGTAACCAAGACTAAGGAGATGATTGTGGACTACAGGAAAAGAAGGACCGAGCACGCCCCCATTCTCATCGACGGGGCTGTAGTGGATCAGGTTGAGAGCTTCAAGTTCCTTGGTGTTCACATCACCAACAAACTAGAATGGTCCAAACACACCAAGACAGTCGTGAAGAGGGCACGACAAAGCCTATTCCCCCTCAGGAAACTAAAAAGATTTGGCATGGGTCCTGAGATCCTCAAAAGGTTCTATAGCTGCACCATCGAGAGCATCCTGACTGGTTGCATCACTGCCTTGTACGGCAATTGCTCGGCCTCTGACCGCAAGGCATTACAGAGGGTAGTGCATACGGCCCAGTACATCACTGGGGCTAAGCTGCCTGCCATCCAGGACCTCTACACCAGGCGGTGTCAGAGGAAAGCCCTAAAAATTGTCAAAGACCCCAGCCACCCGTCATAGACTGTTCTCTCTACTACCGCATGGCAATCGGTACCGGAGTGCCAAGTCTAGGACAAAAAGGCTTCTCAACAGTTTTTACCCCCAAGCCATAACACTCCTGAACAGGTAATCAAATGGTTACCCGGACTATTTGCATTGTGTGCCCCCCCCCAACCCCTCTTTTTACGCTGCTGCTACTCTCTGTTTATCATATATGTATAGTCACTTTAACCATATTTACATGTACATACTACCTCAAATCAGCCCGACTAACCGGTGCCTGTATATAGCCTCTCTACTGTATATAGCCTCGCTACTGTATATAGCCTGTCTACTGTATATAGCCTGTCTTTTTACTGTTGTTTTATTTCTTTACCTATTGTTCACCTAATACCTTTTTTGCACTATTGGTTAGAGCCTGTAAGTAAACATTTCACTGTAAGGTCTACTACACCTGTTGTATTCAGCATTTCACTGTGAGGTCTACTACACCTGTTGTATTCAGCATTTCACTGTAAGGTCTACTACACCTGTTGTATTCAGCATTTCACTGTAAGGTCTACTACACCTGTTGTATTCAGCATTTCACTGTAAGGTCTACTACACCTGTTGTATTCAGCATTTCACTGTAAGGTCTACTACACCTGTTGTATTCAGCATTTCACTGTAAGGTCTACTACACCTGTTGTATTCAGCATTTCACTGTAAGGTCTACACCTGTTGTATTCAGCGCACATGACAAATAAACTTTGATTTGAAATTTGACAAACTGACTTGTTGGAAAGATGGCATCCAATGACGGTGCCACGTTGAAAGTCACTGAGCTCTTCAGTAAGGGCCATTCTACTGCCAATGTTATACTGTGGAGATTGCATGGCTGTGTGCTCAATGTTATACACACCTGTCAGCAACGGGTGTGGCTAAAATAGCCAAATCTACTCATTTGAAGGAGTGTCCACATACTGCTGTATATATATAGTGTAGGTTGTGATATGGCTGGGTTTTTTTTTTTTTTGTCTTCCCCAGTCATTTCACCCACACACCGCTACTGGATGTGACGGAGTTAATAAGCCTAAGTTTGTAGACAAGAAAAATCCTTATACCTGGGCTAAAACACAGTGAGCATCACAATATCAAGTGAGCATCACAATTAAAATGTAAAATGCAGTGATGCAGGGTAATTTGATTCTTTTTTTTTACACTCAAACAGCCTGCTTTGAAATGGCCTACACACTAGGCCTGATTATGTAACCATTTGGATCGGTTTGTATCTGCAGTGCATTCTACAACTTGTTTAGATTCCACCTGTGGTAAATGCAATTGATTGGACATGATGTGGAAAGGCACACACCGGTCTATATATATATATATATATATAAAAAAAAAGGTCCCACAGTTGACTGTGCATGTTAGAAGAAAAAAAAAACAAGCCATTGGGGGGGGGGGGGGGGGGGGGGGGGGGTTGAAGGAATTGGCCGTAGAGATCCGAAACAGAATTGTGTGAAGACACAGATCTGGGGAAGGGTAACAAAACATTTCTGAAGCATTAAAAGGCCAAGAACACAGTGGCCTCCATCTTTCTTAACTGGAAGAAGTTTGGAACCACCAAGTCTCTTCCTAGAGCTGACCGCCTGGCTAAACTGCTCAATCAGGGGAGAAGAGCCTTGGTCAGGGAGGTGACCAAGAACACGATGGTCACTCTAACAGAGCTCTGGAGTTCCTCTATGGAGATGGGAGAACCTAAAGGAAGGACAACCATCTCTGCAGCACTTCATCAAATCAGGCCTTTATGGTAGATTGGCCAGACGGCCGCTTGGAGTTTGCCAAAAGGCACCTAAAGGACTCTGACCATGAGAAACAAGATGCTCTGGTCTGATGAAACCAAGATTCAACTCTTTGGCCCGAATGCCAAGCGTCACATCTGGAGGAAACCCGACGCCATCCCTACGGTGAAGCATGGTGGCGGCAGCATCATGCTGTGGAGATGTTTTTCAGCGGCAGGGACTGGGAGACTAGTCAGGATCGAGGGAAAGATGAAAAGAACAAAGTACAGAGAGATCCTTGATAAAAACCTGCTCCAGAGCACTTAGTACCTAAGACTTGGCAAAGGTTTACCTTCCAACATGACAACAACCCTAAGCACACAGCCAAGACAATGCAGGAGTGGCTTCAAGTTTCTGAATGTCCTTGAGTGGCCCATCCAGAGCTCGGATTTGGAACATAATCAAACATCTCTGGAGAGACTTGAAAATAGTTGTGCAGCGACGCTCCCCTCCAACCTGACAGAGCTTGAGAGGATCTGCAGAGAAGAATGGGAGTAACTCCCCAAATACAGGTGTGAAAAGCTTGTAGCGTCATAACCAAGAAGACTCTAGGCTGTAATCTCTGCCGAAGGCGATTCAACATAGTACTGAGTAAAGGGTCTGAATAGTTATGCAAATGGTATATCCATTTTGTCATTATGTGTGTAGATTTGTCATTGTGTGTAGATTGATGAGGGGGGAAAAAAAATGTAACGTAACAAAATGTGGAAAAAGTGAAGGGGTTTGAATACTTTCCAAATGCACTCTATTCTCGACACTTTAGAAGGTCCAGAAAGATACATTAGCAGGCCACTCGTGATTTATTTTGTCCGGATGTAGCCCCAGTGTTATGATAGGCCTATTGGAAAATATGGGCTTCTTCTTTCCAACTAACCCGCCCGAAGTAAGTGTCCAACAAGCTTTTGTAGTCTTGCTTTTCCTGGGCCTCTACAAACATGTAAAAGTTATAACCGTTGCAGCGTAAAGGCCAGGTGCGTAATTGCACAACAGATTAAAGAGACAGTCTGGAGATGTAGCCTATAGCCTAAATGAGAAGCGTATGCATTATAGCCCATAATTCACAAGCTCAATGTAAAGCTTAATACTCCAGTGAATATATCCAGTCAGTTTACACAGCGAAAGAAAAAGTTGATTCGATAATTAAAAAAATATATATAATAATAATCCGTAGCCTTCACTATGCAGCTCGAAAATACACCCTTGTTTCAGGGACAACAAATGTATCCTACAACAACACAATGTACTGATGAATGTGATTGTTGTTAAGTGAGTACAAAACTCATGTCTAGGCTGTAACCCGCAGTGAATAGCCTAAGTGATTTGAATAATCGCTCAAAAAGCATGGCGTTTTCAATGCATATTAAATGTAAAAAATAAGACATGTAACCCGCCTGATTGAGCATCCATTTGGCCATGCTGCTGCTCCAGTTTCAACTGTTCTGCCTGCGGCTACGGAACCCTGACCTGTTCACCGGACGTGCTTGTTGCACCCTCGACAACTACTAAGATTATTATTATTTGACCATGCTGGTCATTTATGAACATTTTAACATCTTGACCATGTTCTGTTATAATCTCCACCCGGCACAGCCAGAAGAGGACTGGCCACCCCTCATAGCCTGGTTCCTCTCTAGGTTTCTTCCTAGGTTTTTGGCCTTTCTAGGGAGTTTTTCCTAGGGAGTTTTTCCCAGCCACCGTGCTTCTTTCACATGCATTGCTTGCTGTTTGGGGTTTTAGGCTGGGTTTCTGTACAGCACTTTGAGATTTCAGCTGATATACGAAGGGCTATATAAATAAATTTGATTTGGATCAGTTTTTATGGGCCTTTTCACGGCACTTTAGCAGGCCAGTAATTAATGTGTATTTTTTCCCCATGTAGGGCTTTCTAATGGCGACTTATGAATTATGATCCATAGTTTCCGCGTTTGGCTTCCGTGTTTTAAAAGCCGATGAAAATGTGAATCGCTTCCAACAATATTTTGAGGCTTCAACACAGCGCCCCCTATTAGTCATCTAGTGTGTGTGTGTGTGTGTGTGTGATATATATATATATATATATCATTGGTTACGATTTCTTGTTAGAAAAAAATAATAAATTGAACACCTAATTAGCTAGCTAGATCCAATGAAGTAACTTACCAAGACAAATCAGCGAGTTGACAGATGTTGCTTCTCCACAGATGCCTCGGGAATCAGCCCACACGGTGTTGCATCGTCCACAATGAAAAGTCACTGGATTCTCGACGATGGCTTGATTCACTGACTCATTCTCCAGCTTTTGGTCATCTGTATCGCAGGACTGAAATGACTCAAAATCATACATTATTATTGTTGTTATATTATGTTCTTTCAAAATGCCAAGTTGTTCAACTTCAGTGATAACCGCTTCTGTTACTTTCAACTGTTTTCTGTGGTAGTTTCCGCCTCGCCCCTCTTGGCGCCAATAATAATCATTTTTAATTGGTCTAAAGGTACTTCCGTATACATCTACCAGCCAATCAAATGGCCTGTACTCCAGTTTTTTGAATCTCCGTATTTTAACGGTCAGGCGCGACAAGCTGACTGTGTTTTTGTGTTTAACGTTACTCGTTCAAGTAAACGGGAACCGATTCATTGAACGTGTTTCAGTGACAGTGACATTTGTTTTGTTTTTTTAGCTAAAACAAGGAAAAAATGGACTTGGATTCCATGAAGTATGTTGAATTGCGCAGTCTTGCAAAGGAGGTTGGGCTCAAATCTTCAAAACTGAAGGTAAAATCGCAAACATTATAGCGTTCTTTCATTCGGTTGTTTGTTTGTGTTGTGAGTGGTTTGTTAGTTAGTTACACTAGCTAGTTAGCGTTAACCAACTAGCTATCCATCTCGTTTGTTATGCAGTGTTAACCTTGCTAACTGTGTTCGGTGTTAACTAATACACAGGCTGATAAACTTCTGAAGGCGCTCAGGGAGCATTTCCAACAACAACAACAAACACAGGAAGATGTTGCAGTGGACGTAAGTTCTGGCTTGAATTTCCTTCCCACTTCTGTTCAAATGATAAAACTTAAATGATCTCCTATGTATATTTGAATTTCTTTTGAACTTGTTTTGTTTCTTTTATGTCTGTAGATCTATTTTGCATTGTAATTATAGCTAGTAATAGCAGACTTGTGATGGTCGTGTATTTAGCAGGGAGATGAGACTGGTGTTGATGCACAGGATAACACGGTTAAAAGTAACTCAACCCAGGATGAAAACAATTCAGCATTGGTTGATGAGCTGTCACCAAAACCTTCAGCTCAGGAGTTTGTGACCAAACGTCGTGGTAGAGGGCAACCGAAAATTAGGAAGGAGCCTGAAGATGAGGAGGCAGAGGGTGAACCTGCCAAAGCGCCACTCACCCCAGCTGAGGTATGGGACCACTATGAAAAATGTATGCACTCACTCTTGTAAGTCGCTTTGGATAAACGCTTCTGCTAAATGACTAAAATGTAAGAGGTGTGAGAAGCGTTTCTTGCACTGAAATACTGCTGTGCATGTATCTCTGACAACCCCCCCAAAAAAATGAATTTTTGCTTTATATTTTATTGAGGAATATCAAACTAAACTAGTGTTTTCAATATAGGTTGTTAACAAGGTGACTGAATCCATCATCGACAAGGGGAGTGCCAAGAGAAGGAGAGTGTCTGCTGCTAAGGAATCCGGGGTGGCTGAACCTGAACACAAAGTTGCAGCAGTGATGTTTGGTTAGTCTGGAGAACTCTAAAGGCCATGATGATTTGTGTAGACACATTTTTTATTTTTTTTGCAGAAGTCTTACGTAGGGGTGTGTCTCTGGCCTTTTGTTTATGAAATAGGTGACTACATGAGCATCAACTCGGGTTATAATAATACTATTATTGATCACGTTCTCATATTGCTTTGCACAGGAGTGGGACAGAAAGTGAAGCCCGTAGGAAAGATCCCTCGCCATGAGGGGCTCCTGAAGAGGACTAAGTCGATGTTGAAGCCTACGACACCAAGTTAGTCGTCTGAATCATATTTGCTATAGCTACATGATCTTAATAACATGCTCAAACTCTCTTGTTCTGTTATGAAAAAATACTAATAACCACATTCTATTGTAGACTTCAGAAAGCTCCACGAGGCGCATTTCAAAAGGATGGAGTCAATTGATTCATACGTGGAAAGGAAGACCAAGAAAATGGATTCGTTCAGAAATTTAGTGAATGAATTGAAGGTAAATAATTGTATATAACGTTATAATGGAGATCGTTGAGATCTGG
This sequence comes from Salmo trutta, assembly GCF_901001165.1. NCBI lineage: Eukaryota > Metazoa > Chordata > Actinopteri > Salmoniformes > Salmonidae > Salmo > Salmo trutta. The sequence continues at coordinate 4,215,789 of NC_042981.1, read as the reverse complement.
CCACTGTGTGGTTTTCATTAAGTAATAAGCCCATTCAACATTGCAACCATTTTTTATTGTAGTCATCAATTTATAAATTTTTGCAAGTAGTTAACTATAAACACTTTATTCTTCAGGTTCTTTCGGATAAAACTCTTTTGACACCAACTGAAGGAAAAACTCAAGCAGTAAGTACACTTTTTGGTTTCCATAGTTGTTAAAGGTAAATTGCTACCACCAATGAAACATTTTTCCTTTCAAATGTAAAACCAGATGGCTATTTTGAGAGGGATGATTCCCAAATCTAATGTGTTGCTCGGTGTGGTCAATGTATTGTTGTGTTTTTGCAGAGCTCAACCTCGAGCCGCGCCTCCCTGTTCAGCCCTGCGTCCCAGAAACCAGCTACAGACAGACGCAGACTTACCCTGGTCTCAGCCAGCAAACCAGCTACTGACAAACGTAGACTCTCGGCCAGAAAATCCCCCAAGAAGGAGACGGTTGTCCCATTCAGACCCACAGTCCTGTCCACTCGCCGGATCAACGTTCGGTGAGACACTCAAACATTATTTTGTCTTGAGTATTCTTAATTATTTTAGCAGTGCTGAAGCTTCTAGTTGTCTGTTGATTTACCACTTCTGATTTAACATTCACATCATTAAACAAGATGCGCTGTCATGAGTTGCTAACTGGCTTTGTTCAGGTGACCACTATGAATTAATATTTCTTGGGAAGGATTTAGTTACTTCTGAATACTATTGCCAGTTTGTGGAATGAAACCTGTATAGTCAGTCCAACGGTTGGTTTGTGTACAGGTTCTCACAAGCTACTCAGGATAATGAGCACAAGAAGACTATGGTGAAGACGCCATCACGCATGGCACCCCGCGTGGACCTCCTCACTCCTGGGAAAGAGACTACATTTGGAGGGAGACTTGAAGTCAACAAGACCTTAGTTCTCTCCAGCGCTAAGATACCAGGTAACCTATACTGAACAAAAATATAAATGCAACATGTAAAGTGCTGGTCCCATGTTTCATAAGCTGAAATAAAAGATCCCAGAAATGTTCCATACACACAAAAAGCTTATCTCTCTCACGTTTGTTCACATCCCTGTTAGTGAGCATTTCTCCTTTGCCAAGATAATCCATCCACCTGACAGGTGTGGCATATCAAGAAGCTGATTAAACGGCATGATCATTACACAGATGCACCTTGTGCTGGGGACAAAAAGGCCATTCTAAATTGAGCAGTTTTGTCACACAACACAATGCCACAGATGTCTCAAGTTGAGGGAGCGTGCAATTGCTGACTGCAGGAATGTCCACCAGAGCTGTTGCCAGAGAATTGAATGTTCATTTCTCTACCATAAGCCGCCCCCATTGTTTTAGAGAATTTGGCAGTATGTATAAAACATTTCTAAAAAACGCAGACCATGTGTAACCATGCCAGCCTAGGACCTTCACATCTGGCTTCTTCACCTGCGGGATCGTCTGAGACCAGCCATCCAGACAGCTGATGAAATTGAGGAGCATTTCTGTCTGTAATAAAGCCCTTTAGTGGGGAAAAACTCATTCTCATTGGCTGGGCCTGGCTCCCCAGGCCCACCCATGACTGCGCTTCTGCCCACCCATGGCTGTGCCTCTGCCAAGTCATGTGAAATCTATAGATTGGTGCCTAATTTATTTATTTAAATTGACTGATTTACTTATAAGAACTGTAAATCAGTAAAATCTTGAAATTGTTGTATGTTGCATTTTATAGTTTTGTTCAATATACATCCTGCTAAATCGAAATCTAATTTAAGTAGTCTTTACTTATTTTCTGTGCATTGCTCTACTGAATGGATCCCTTACTGGCTTTTATTTTGTTTGTTTTATTCAGCGTTTGTGTTTAATGCAAACACCAGTGTTCTTTCTAACTGTCCTGAAACCAACAAGAAGACCAACTTTGATCTGAAGGCCAGTCTCTCGAAGACTCTCACCTATAAGCCTCATAAGGGTAAGATATATATATATATATATGTGTCAGCATTCAGATTCTGGCTGTATACCAGTGCGTTCAGCACGAACCTGGTTGTCTGTAGGCTAATTAAAAACATTTATTTTACTGGTCATCGTTTCTGGTCTGCCTGTATATAGGAAAGCTGAAGCCATTCATGGTGGCCAAAGAGAACACAGTGTACCAGTCTCAGACTGTTTCCTCACACCAGAAGAATTACAAACAGCATCCGGTTCAGGCAAGGTCAGTATCCGGAACAACCGGTTAAAAGTGGAGGGGGAATCGTATTGAATTCCTGGCTCTTTCTCAATTCACCTATCCTTGATTCCTCTAAACATATTGGAGAGGAATGCCATAGAAGGGACTTTTTCCATCCACAAGATGGTGCTGACAGACATGGCAGCTCTGCTTCTAGCTCCTAAGCAACTTTGCAGTATTTTGTATTTTTTTTGGTATGTTATTTCTTACAATATTAGCCTAGAACTTTTTTGTTATTACATACAGCCAGAAATAACTTTTGGATATCAGAGCGGCAGTAACTCACCAGCATTATAACCAGAAATGCAATTTAACTTATCTGAGAGGCTGCTACCATGACACCTCCGGCGGAAAAGAGGTATTCGGAGTGGACTTCTAGTCCGACTCAGGAGGCGTGCACACCATCCACCGCTTCTGAGTATATTACTCGCTAATGTTCAGTCCCTGTTCAATAAAGTAGTTGTGCTCAGGGCGAGGATCTCCTTCCAGAGAGACATCAGGGACTGTAACATACTTTGTTTCACGGAATTATGGCTCTCCGGATATACTGTCCCCTCCATACAGCCAGCTGGGTTCTCAGTTCATTGTGCAGACAGGAATAAAGAACTCTCCGGGAAGAAGAAAGGCCGGGGTGTTTCATGATTAACTACTCATGGTGTGATTGTGATAACATACAGAAACTCAAGTCCTTTTGTTCACCCGACCTAGAATACCTCACAATCTAATGCCGACCGTATTACCTCCCAAGACAATTCTCTTCGGTTATAGTCACAGCCGTGTATATTCCCCCTCAAGCCGGTACCACGACGGCCCTCAAAGAACCACACTGGACTTTGTGCAAACTGGAAACCACACATCCTGAGGCCTCATTTTATTGTAGCTGGAGATTTTAACAAAGCAAATCTGAGGAAAACACTATCGAAGTTATATCAACACATTGCCTGTTACTCTCCCTTCCGGGATGGCTACAAGGCCCTCCCTTCGGCAAATCAGATCACAACTCCATCCTGCTGCTCCCTTCCTATAGGCAGAAACTCAAACAGGAAGTACCCGTGCTAAAGTCTATTCAATGGTGGGTCTGACCAATCGGAATCCATGCTTAAAGATTGTTTTGTTCACGCGGACTGGGAGATGTTCCGGGTAGCCTTTGAGAATAACATGGACGTATACACGGACACGGTGACTGAGTTCATCAGGAAGTGTATAGGGGATGTTGTTCCCACTATGATTATTTAAAACCTACCCAAACCAGAAACCGTGGCTAGATGGCAGCAATCACGCAAAACTCAAAGCTCGAACCACCGCATTTAAACACGGCAAGGTGACTGGGAATATGGTTGAATACAAACAGTGTAGTTATTCCCTCGTAAGGCAATCAAACAGGCAAAGTCAGTACACAGACAAAGTGGAGTCGCAATTCAACAGCTCAGACACGATATGTATGTGGCTGGGTCTACAGACAATCACGGATTGCAAAGGTAAAACGAGCCATGTCGCGGACACCGACATCTTGCTGCCGGACAAGCTAACCTTCTTCGCCACTTTGAGGATAACACAGTGCCACCGACGCGGCCCGCTCCCAAGGACTGTGGGTTCTTGTTCTCCGTGGCCGACGTAAGACATTTAAGCGTTAACCCTCGCAAGGCTGCTGGCCCAGACGGCATCCCTAGTTGCGTCCTCAGATCATGTGCAGACCAGCTGGCTGGAGTGTTTACGGACATAATCAATCTCTCCCTATCCCAATCTGCTGTCCCCACTTGCTTCAAGATGTCCACCATTGTTCCTGTACTCAAGAAAGCAAAGGTAACTGAACTAAATGACTGTTGCCCCGTAGCACTCACTTCTGTCATCATGAAGTGCTTTGAGAGGCTAGTTAAGGATCATATCACCTCTACCTTACCTGACACACTAGACCCACTTCAATTTGCATACCGCCCAAATAGATCCACAGAAGATGCAATTGCCGTCACACTGCACACTGCGCTATCCCATCTGGACAAGAGGAATACCTAATGTGAGAATGCTGTACATTGACTATAATTCAGCCTTCAACACCATAGTACCCTCCTAGCTCATCATTAAGTTTGGGGCCCTGGGTCTGAACCCTGCCCTGTGCAACTGGGTCCTGGACTTCCTGACGGGCCTCCCCCATGTGGTGAAGGTAGGAAACGCCACCTCCACTACGTTGACCCTCAACACAGGGGCCCCACAAGGGTGTGTGCTCAGCCCCCTCTTGTGCTCCCTGTTCACCCATGACTGCGTGGCCATGCATGCCTCCAACTCAATGTAGTAGGCCTGATCACCAACAATGACAAGACTGCAGACAGGGAGGAGGTGAAGAGCCCTGGCGGAGTGGTGCCAGGAAAATAACCTCTCCCTCAACATCAACAAAATTAAGGAGCTGATCGTGGACTTCAGGAAACAGCAGAGGGCGCACGCCCCTATCCACATCGATGGGACTGCAGTGGAGAAGGTGAAAAGTTCCTCGGAGTACACATGACTAACAATCTGAAATGGTTCACCCACACAGACAGTGGTGAAGCAAGGGCAACAGAGTCTTTTCAACCTCGGGAGACTGAAGAAATTTGGCTTGGCACCTAAAACCCTCACAAACTTTTACAGATGCACAATTGAAAGCTTCCTGTTGGCCTGTATCACCACCTGGTACGGCAACAGCAGGGGCTCTCCAGCGGGTGCCTGCTCTCCAGGACACCTACAGCACCCGATGTCACAGGAAGGCCAAAAAGATCATCAAGGTCAACAACCACCTGTGGCATGGCCTGTTCACCCCGCTATCATCTAGAAGCCGAGGTCAGTAGAGGTGCATCAAAGCTGGGACCAAGAGACTGAAAAACATCTATCTCAAGGCTATCAGACTGTTAAATAGCCATCACTAATAATGATTTCATACTGCTTTACTAATTTCATATGTGTGTGTATATACTGTATTTTAGTCAATGCCACTCCGACATTGCTCATCGTTATATTTATATTTTAATTCCCTTCGTTTACTTTTAGATGTGTGTATTGTTGTGAATTGTTAGATACTACTGCACTGTTGGAGCTAGAAACACAAGCATTTCACTACATCCACAATAACATCTGCGGGGGGAAAGAATTACAATTTTTTAAATAAAATGTAACCTTTATTTAACTAGGCAAGTCAGTTAACATCTACAGTATTGTTGGGCCCCCCTTGGGACGGTTGAGCTAAAAGTAGGCTAATGCGATTAGCATGAGGTCTGTCCTGGGAATTTTTTTTGTTACTTTCAACCTATCTAATATTGGCAGAAAGCTTAAATTCTTGGTAATCTTACTGCACTGTTGAATTTATAGTAGCTATTACAGTGACATCATACCATGCTATTGTTTGAGAAGAGTGCACAATTATGAACTTGAAGTTGTTAATAAACCAATTGGTCATCCTTGATGCAAAATTTTGAGCAGAAATGCAATGATTCATTGGATCAGTCTAAAACTTTGCCCATACACTGCTGCCATCTAGTGGCCAAAATCTAAATTGCGCTTGGGCTGGAATAATACATCATGGCCTTTCTCTTGCATTTCAAAAACGATGGTACAAAGAAACCAATGTTTTTTTCGTTGTATTGTCTTTTATCAGATCTAATGTGTTATTCTCCTACATTAATTTCACATTTCCACAGACTTCAAAGTGTTTCTGTTCAAATGGTATCAAGAATATGCATATCCTTGCTTCAGGTCCTGAGCTCCAGGCAGTTAGGTTCGTGTATGTCATTTTAGGCGAAAGTTGAAAAAAAAGGGTCCGATCCTTAAGTTATTGCACAGAACAAAACGTAGTTAAGAACAAATTCTTATTTACAATGATGGCCTACCCGTCATTGTAAATATGTGTATGTGACCAATAAAATTTTATTTGAAAAGGAGATGAGGAATCAAGGAAAGACTAATTGAGAGAGCCTCTGTTTTGAAACTTGTTTTCTCTCCGAATGATTGGATGTGTAACCTGTTATGTTGATTTCCATATTGCTTTTATTCTAGGGAGGAAAGGAGGACAAAACAGACTGAAGTCAGGAAGCAGAAGAAAGAGAAGATGCTTGGAGCCAGACGAGGCCTCGTCATCACCTGATTATTCTATACTTACTTTTTGCTCTTGTGAAGTTTAAACTCTTGTCATTTCAGACCTGCTGATTGATGCCTGTCTCACTTTACCCTTTTCCTCTACTTTGACTTTCAGTTCCAACTGAGTTTTTTTTGATTGTTCGATTTTTAGATTCACTTATAACAACGTTTAATAAATGTTTTTTTTAAACTTTAGTATGGTACAAATAATGTTTTTTCATATTTTGTATACCTGTGTTGTTTTTGTCGACATTTTACATTACATTTTAGTCATTCACGCTTCGAACACACCGACGGCATCACTGCGCAAAATGGTACGCAGCATCATCTGGTTATGTACGTAACAAAAGGTCAACATTCTCCTTCTTCTACCATTTATGTCAAGTCGTCTACAAGTGAAGTGAAATGTAATGTAACATGTTAGCAAGTCTGGTTCTGGCAAATCTCCTGTAAAGCACATGCTTACATTTAAGTCATTTAGCAGACGCTCTTATCCAGAGCAACATACAGTTTGACAAATCCAACGTAGGCACCACACCTGAACGCACTTCACCGCAAATGCTGCAAGGCAAACGCAGCGTTTTCATTGGAAATGAATGTAATTCTGGTGTCCCAAAATGCAATGCCCGCTGTTGGTGTGATCGAAGCATATGCAGATGGTCTTATCCTGAGCGACTTACATTTTTGTATTTAAAAAAAAAAAAAAAAATCCCCTTCTCCGTGCTGGCTCCCCCCCATGGGAATCGAACCCACAACCCTGATGTTGTAAGCGCCATGCTATACAACTGAGCCACACGGGACGTTAGTCCTAAATATTTTGTACAGTTTGGTCATATTTTGTTATTCATGTGAATTGTATTTTTTATTTTTTTTTATACCATTTTTGAACTTAGCTGATGTAAAGGCAATGTAAATACCAGTAGTAAAAAAAAAAGAATTTCCCCAAGTAACGTTTCTTGTTTTTATTGAGGACAGATGGATGATGCTTGTATACCTCATATGCAGTCGTTAGATGGCTTTGAAATCAATCTCCAGTTGAAAGGGACCCATCTGCCTTATCACATTTTAGTCATTTAGCAGACGCTCTTATCCAGAGCAACTTACAGTAGTGAATACATACATTTCATTTCATGCCTTTTTTTTTTTGTACTGGCCCCCCGTGGGAATCGAACCCACAACCCTGGCGTTGCACACACCATGCTCTACCAACTGAGCCACAGGGAAGCTAATGTGATTCCAATGGTGTTGACTTAAGAACAGAAAATAAGGCATTAGAATTGTTTTGTCTGTTTACTTGCTTGTATGCCTCTCAATAAGCATATTTGAAACATAATTTTAGTTAGCATAACGTGTCGTGATACAACGTAGTACTGTAAGAAAATCCATCCAATACCTTGTCTAACCAGAGGGGATTTTGATCAGCTTGTATCCTACAGTGACTAGAGGAAGCATTTTTGAGAATGGAATTTGTAAAGGAATAATCAGATGTTAGTCTTGGACCCAAACACTTCTGGAACACATTAAGCTCTCACAAGATCACATAGTGATACCAGAAATTGGAAACGAGTCACGCAAGTAGTTAGCGTTGTCCCAGATCTGTTTGTGCTGTCGTGGAAACCTATTTGGCGTTGGCATGACGGCACAAACAGACTGGTAGCCAGGTTAACATGTACTGTGTGGGACTCAAACCACTGAAGACAGTTCAGAAACTCTGGACACCTGGCTATACTTCACCTTGACAACTTGCCAGTAAGACCCTCCCCCCGTGTGTACAGGAAGTAACTGTACATGTCATCTTTCTGGTGGGAGAAGTAGGTCTCGGCCCTGACGTTGATCATCCATGGACACCTGGCAACACGGATGTTGAAACTGGACCAATCATGATGCTTACTGTCAAACGGACCTGTTTAAAAAAAAAAAATAAGGTTTAGGTTTAACATAAATGCATACTTTATTTAAACTAATTCTGTTACATGGAAGGACATGCTCATCGTTTGGGGGAGGAAAGACAAGCCTGAGTGCTAGTCTATCTGCGATCACGCCAACTTGTTGTCATTCCAGATTTACGCCGATCTAATGTCCATTGCTTGTGTTTCTTGGCCCAAGCAAGTCTTTTCTTCTTATTGGTGTCCTTTAGTAGTGGTTTCTTTGCAGCAATTTGACCATGAAGGCCTGATTCACGCAGTCTCCTCTGAACAGTTGATGTTGAGATGTCTGTTACTTGAATTGTGTGAAGCATTTATTTGGGCTGCAATTTCTGAGGCTGGTAACTCTAATGAACTTATCCTCTGCAGCAGAGGTAACTCTGGGTCTTCCTTTCCTGTGGCGGTCCTCATGAGAGACAGTTTCATCATACACTTGATGGTTTCTGCGACTGCACTTGAAGAAACTTTCAAAGTTCTTAAAATGTTCTGTATTGACGGACCTTCATGTCTTAAAGTAATGGACTGTTGTTTCTCTTTGCTTGTTTGAGCTGTTCTTGCCATAATATGGACTTAGGTCTTTTACCAAATAGGGCTATCTTCTGTATACCCCGCTACCTTGTCATAACACAACTGATTGGCTCAAAAGCATTAAGAAATTCCACAAATAAACTTTTAACAAGGCACACCTGTTAATTGAAATGTATTCCAGGTGACTACCTCATGAAGCTGGTTGAGAGAATGCCAAGAGTGTGCAAAGCGGTCATCAAGGCAAAGGGTGGCTATTTGAAGAATCTAATACATAAAATATGTTTTGATTTGTTTAACACTTTGTTTTGGTTACTACATGATTCCATGTTTTATTTCATAGTTTTGACGTCTTCACTATTATTGTACAATGTAGAAAATGGTAAAAAATGTAAAAACTCTGGAATGAGTAGGTGTGTCCAAACGTTTGACTGGTACTGAATATGTAATAATATTCGACTAGTATTGGACTTGATAGACTACAACAAGCACATTATGGAAGATAGCATTATTTTATTTGTAAACTTTTACAAGGCTTTTGATTTTAACATTATTTCATTTTTTAGAATCTTAATTTATTTATTTTTTCTATATTTTGAAAGTGTAATTAAGACACTTTACAGTAATAGAAACAGCTCTGTTAAATTCGATATTAGACGTGGAATTAAACAAGGATGCCCGATTTCTCCTTTCTTATTTTTATTGGTCACACAAGTTATGGCACTTCATCTCAATAAGGATAGTTTTAGGGGTATTCAGATACAAGATAAAGAGAAAATATTCACAATTGGCTGACGACACCACCCTTTTTTTTTTAAAAAGATCATAATGAAGCCAGGAAAGCTATTGAGTGTATTAGTCAATCAAATGTATTGATAAAGCCCTTTTTACATCAGCCGATGTCACAAAGTGCTATACAGAAACCCGGCATAAAACCACAAACAGCAAGCAATGCAGAAGCACGGTGGCTAGGAAAAACTCTCTAGAAAGGCAGGAACCTAGGAAGAAACCTAGAGAGGAACCAGGCTCTGAGGGGTGGTCAGTCCTCTTCTGGCTGTGCCGGGTGGAGATTATAACAGTACATGGCCAAGATGTTCAAACGTTCATAGATGACCAACAGGGTCAAATAATGCCTTCTCACATGTTTCTCGTTTTTCTCCGAATATTAGAAACTGTGAATTATTTGCATTGAAAAGATGTGACTTAAACTCAGTATGTAATACCCCTGTAAAAGATGTGTACTTCTGTCAAAGTCTGAAGGTCTGTCCAGATTAGTTTATACCTCCCTTGCCTTCGATGTTCCTCTGTCAGTAACTGAAATGGTTGATACTAAATTATTTAACTTCATATGGAGGAATAAACCTAATTATTTAAGAAAAGCGGTAATATGTAGCACCCAAAGTAAGGGAGGTTTGAATGCTCTGGATTTTAAAATCCAGACCATCTTTAAGATCAAATGGATACAAAACTATTTAAGAAATAAGGATTGTATTTGGAATATAATCCCTAATTTAACATTCCAACAGATTGGTGGTCTTGAATTCTTTCTCTTCTCTCTCAAATGCAACTTGTGGGTAAGATCCCTATTAAGCTTGCTAACTTTCATAAACAAGTACTTCTAACTTGGAACTTTATATACAAACATAATTTTCCCCCACATAGATATACAATTTGGAATAATAAAGACATAAAATACAAAAACAAGTCTTTATTTTTCCAGAACTGGTTTGACAACAACATTATCTGGGTTAAACAATTATTGAATAATGATGGACCACTATATGATTATCCAGAATTCATGATAAGACACAACGTTACGTTCACACCTGAGGAGTTTTAAATAGTTGTTAGAGCTGTCCCTAAAGGTGCTATTCTTCTTTTAGGAGAATATAACAGTACTACCAAGTGCAACTGTTACAGCTAGAAGGAATTTACATGTTAAACTATACATGAAATAACATGTATATAAGAAAACTATGTCAAGATGTTACTATTCCCTCTGCTAGAATATACTGGAATACAGCCCTAGGACAAGTGAACTGGAACAAAGTCTCGTTGTCGTCTGGTAAATATTGTATATCTAATAAGGTGAAAGAAGAATCATACAAACTAATTTGTAGAATCTACCCTGTAAATACCTTTATTATACAGGTTCAAAATAGCTATTGATAAAAAAAATGTGTATTTTGTGGTTGTGACCCAGAGACTATTGACCATTTATTTTTGGGACTGTTCTTATGTCATAACATTTTGGAGTGAGTTACAATATTTTATTTTAAAATAAACTACTATTAATGTTCATTTGAAAAACTCTGATATGTTTAATTTTGATCCAAATGATATATACCCTGATTTAACTTTAATATTTGATTTGTTTTATTTTTCATGGATTATTTATCCATTTAATAAGTGGCTGGAGAACAAACCCCACTTCACATTGTTTAAGATAGAATTCAAATATTGTTTTGAAATTATCAATACGTTTAAAAACAAAAACGCAAAACCATAAAACTTTTTGACAAATTTAAAATCTCGATATGTTAGGTTTATGTAATCTTGTTTGTATATATATATATATATATTTTTGCATTTGTTTTAAAGTTCATAATAATAATACAAAATAAACTAGATGGATTTATGTTTCTAGAACCGTACCGCAATTGAGAATCGATTCACGTTTAGTTGGAAGTATTTGGCTGCTTTGGCTTCCAGAGCCAATTCACCTTTAAACAGAACTTGTAAAGTCCTTGGTCTATAAGGACTAACGTTAGGTTCCTTTAGGCTACATTACGGGGCTAAGCAATAGGTAAACGGCCACAACATGTAGCAGGGCATTCTGGTTCATAGCCACGACGACAAGCTATTTGATGGAAGTGAATCACAGAATGTACACTATCAATAAACTAGTTTTGACACCGACAGTACATAGCAGGAAACTCAATGTAGTTACTTAATGTTACTCAGTGAATGATGGCTTTAATGTTACTCAGTGAATGATCTGTCTCTTGAATTGATTTAGAACTGGCCTTTGATAGATAGCATTGTGTTCATCACTCACGGCGTAAAATACATATGATAACATTTGTATAATCTCTAACAGATTTATACATGTGTAATCATTAAAGAAATAGAGTACAGTTCCCATACCCAAGGTTGTGGTCCGTGTGTAGATTAAATGTCCTCCCTGGAATCACCGCTGCTATTTTCGGTTCCACTAGTTTTGTTGTTGTTGTTGTTGTTGTGTTGTTGTTGCGCCGTTTGTCATCGAGGCGCATGCTCAGTGGTCCTCTAGCGCCTTTGTGTGGCTCAGGACCAGTTCAGGTCTTGCGGTGCTAAAAAAAAAAACTACTTAGCTACCGCCGTTTCGCTCCTCTTCAGCGACACACGGCCCGGTAAGCCGAGCTCATCATGGTGAATGTAAAGAAACGGAAAGGTCGAGTCGTTATCGACTCTGACTCCGAAGACAGCGCCAGCGATGATAATTTAGATCAGGTGAGGTTACACCTTGTCCGGTTTGAATTTTGTTTTGCGCTACTTAGCTCAAAAGGAGAGAGAGAGAGAGGGGGGGGGTTTGACAACCGGACGAGAACAGTTTGGGTTAGCTAGCTAATGTTAGCATGCTGGCTGTGTCTTGAGGAAAACACCGCGCCGTAGGCCTGAAGTTTTATTGGCGTTATTTAAATACTAGTATAATATCATGTGGAAACATTAATCTAACGCGTTGTGATAATTTGGTCGTCAGATATTACATTATATCATATCCTGCACGACGTAATGGGCGCTGCTAAAGTTATATTTAGTTAGCTAGTTAGCTAGCTTAACCGTAAGCTAAAGTTAGCTTCGGAGGAATGTGTTGAAAGATAGCATGTCATGTTACTTACTTCACAGACAATGTTGTGTTATTAAAAATACGCCAATCGTAGATTTAACATCACGTAACTTGCCGCAGTTTAGTTGCTAACTAGCTAGTTATCTTTGATAGCTTGGTGTTAAACTTAATACTAGTCAGTTAGCAGCTAATTTGATATCATAATGCTGGTGTTGGTAGTTAACAATTCGGCCTATTGGTTAACATAAACAAACATAGTTACAATTTAAAATTTGACGCACACTGCAACAGAGAGATTTATTACCTATTGATGTCTCATTTAGTTGTTTACACAGGACCATATTGAAATACAATAAGTTAAGTTGCACAACCTAATAAAATAAAAGATGACAATAAAAGTGTGTGACTGATAAACTATGAATAATTTACTACTACGGTACTATAATGCTTTCTAACATGCAGCAACCACTGTAAATATGCTGTAAAGGAGATTGTCAGTCCACTGAAACGTTAACTTTTACACATCAGCTGTCTCTCCTGAGCAAACCATGCAGCATTCATCCTGTAAAAATCTATTCATATTAACTATTGATCTATGATGTTACAGGATGTCAGTTCCTCTACTATTGTGCCTTTTTTGTATTCACAATATCTAATAATATCTATATCGTAACATAATATGTGCTCCTCAACTTTGGCCTCTGTTTCCCTAATCACTGTACGTTCACTCACCCATGCTTTAAACACACCTCTGTTTTGTCTCTCTCACCGTGTGGCCCCCCAGGAGCTACTGTCTCTGGCCACCAAGAGGAAGAGAGTGGACTCAGATGACCAGCAGGACGACCAGCAGGATGACCAGCAGGACAACCAGCCAGTCAGCAAGCCTGCAGCCTCATCAGACTCAGAGACATCAGACAGTGATGATGAGGTATGTCACAGTAACGTCCTCTCTCCATATTGTTGGATCTTCTTAGGGCTGGTTTCCCGGACTAAGAAGCATGCCCAGTGTAGGGTCACCTTTGAAATAACTTCTTAATTCCAGACTAGGCTTAATCTGTGTACAGGAAATCAGCCCTTACAGTAGTGGCATGAAAGAGACACTGTATTAGTTAACATACTTTCATACCGTCCTTGATGCTTCACATGATAATGTTCTGTTTTTGTGTTGTTTTCACGTAGTGGACCGCCGGTGGTCCTAAAGTCAAGAAGAAGGTCAAGCCAGGAAAACCGACGGCAACAGATAAGAAGAAAGAGGCAGCGAAGAAGAGGGTTCATAAAGCTGCATCGTCCGGGAGTTCTGGTGGAGACAGTTCAGCTGACAGCTCTGCCCCTGAGGAGGGTACGTTTTAAGAAGAAAAAAATGGTTGTAGCCCGATTCTACACACTTTCTTACGAAGTGTGAACTTGCATACTCCCTCTCATGGGTTTAATAGTGGAGACTCCCTCCAGCCAATGCTGGAGGCGGCGGCAGGTAGCCTAGTCGTTAGAGCATTGGGCCAGTAACCGAAAGGTTGCTAGTTCGAATCCCAGAGCTGACAAGGTAAAAATCTGTCATTCTGACCCTGAACAAGGCAGTTAACCCACTGTTTCTAGGCCGTCATTGTAAATAATACTTTGTTCTTAACTGACTTGCCTAGTTAAATAAAGGTTTAAAAATAAATAAATAAACATGCTTACAACAATCTAATGCTTTAACGTCCATGGTGTGGAGTGTGCAAGTCCACACTTCAGGAGGTAACCCAAGAGAGTGGTAGCTGTCAGTGGTTCCACTAACAACAGTAAGTTCTCTGAAGGTCCGGGCTCATTCTGGAATCCTCTGTCCTTGGCTCCTTCTCAAAACACATACGGTTGAGAAGGTGAGGAGATGGGATGCAAGGAATCATATAAAGACGAATTGAGACAGACCCCAAGAGTGGTTAATTGCTGTGACCAATAATTGATTTGAGACTCGTATCGAAAGGTGCATTAACACAGACAAAATATGTTGCTATAGAGACGACACTACTGCCTTGGCCGTATCGTCGTATAGATGCAGTCTAAAAGAGTTAATTTATGCCGTCTCTCTCCACAACAACGCTAACGCCATATAATGTTCTCCTCCACCAGGTGAGGTGTCTGACTCGGAGAGCAACAGCTCTGCCTCCAGCTCAGACTCCTCGTCGGAGGACGATGTGTTCAGGGACGGCTATGGAGAGGACCTGATGGGAGACGAGGAGGACAGGGCTCGGCTGGAGCAGATGACTGAGAAGGAGAGGGAGCAGGAGCTCTTCAACAGGATAGAGAAGAGGGAGGTGCTCAAGAGGAGGTGAGAATAGGACAAGCAGGAGAGTTGTTTCCGTCTGTCTGGAGCCATAAGAGTACAGAACCAGGGGGTGTGTTCAGCAGGAGAGTTGTTACTGTCTGTCTGGAGCCATGAGAGTACAGAACCAGGGGTGTGTTCAGCAGGAGAGTTGTTACTGTCTGTCTGGAGCCATAAGAGTACAGAACCAGGGGGTGTGTTCAGCAGGAGAGTTGTTACCGTCTGGAGCCATAAGAGTACAGAACCAGGGGGTGTGTTCAGCAGGAGAGTTGTTACTGTCTGGAGCCATAAGAGTACAGAACCAGGGGGTGTGTTCAGCAGGAGAGTTGTTACCGTCTGGAGCCATAAGAGTACAGAACCAGGGGGTGTGTTCAGCAGGAGAGTTGTTACCGTCTGTCTGGAGCCATAAGAGTACAGAACCAGGGGGTGTGTTCAGCAGGAGAGTTGTTACTGTCTGTCTGGAGCCATAAGAGTACAGAACCAGGGGGTGTGTTCAGCAGGAGAGTTGTTACTGTCTGTCTGGAGCCATAAGAGTACAGAACCAGGGGGTGTGTTCAGCAGGAGAGTTGTTACCGTCTGTCTGGAGCCATGAGAGTACAGAACCAGGGGGTGTGTTCAGCAGGAGAGTTGTTACTGTCTGTCTGGAGCCATAAGAGTACAGAACCAGGGGGTGTGTTCAGCAGGAGAGTTGTTACTGTCTGTCTGGAGCCATAAGAGTACAGAACCAGGGGGTGTGTTCAGCAGGAGAGTTGTTACCGTCTGGAGCCATAAGAGTACAGAACCAGGGGGTGTGTTCAGCAGGAGAGTTGTTACTGTCTGGAGCCATAAGAGTACAGAACCAGGGGGTGTGTTCAGCAGGAGAGTTGTTACCGTCTGGAGCCATAAGAGTACAGAACCAGGGGGTGTGTTCAGCAGGAGAGTTGTTACCGTCTGGAGCCATGAGAGTACAGAACCAGGGGGTGTGTTCAGCAGGAGAGTTGTTACCGTCTGGAGCCATAAGAGTACAGAACCAGGGGGTGTGTTCAGCAGGAGAGTTGTTACTGTCTGTCTGGAGCCATAAGAGTACAGAGGCTTGTTGGCTTGTGAACATTATTCTAGTTATTTTGTTCATATAAAGAATTTCCAAGACAATTTAATGAATAGAGTTTTACATCCCTGTGGTTGTTATACTTGTTCAGTTGACCAGTTGGAGATTTTATTCATCTGTTTTTAGGTGATTTGAAATGAATATCCTGGGGGGGTTATTACTATGCATCTCGTCATCGAACACCATTTGCCTGACACTGTCAATCTTTCTGTCAGATTTGAAATTAAAAAGAAGCTGAAAACGGCGAAGAAGAAGGAGAAAGAGGAGAAGAAAAAGAAGCACGAGGAGGAACAGAAGAAACGGGATCGATCATCCAGCAGTCATCACGAAGACAGAACTCATCAGGACCAGCAAGTGGTGAGGTTCATCTTTTAAATCCCAAACCAAAAAAACAACACACCACTTTGTGTTCCATAGTCCCCTTTTACCCGGTACATTGTGACTACGTTCTCCTGTAGGTTATGTCTCACAACAAGGAGAGGAGGACTAAACGGGACGAGAAGCTGGATAAAAAGTCTCAGGCCATGGAGGAACTGAAAGCAGAGAGAGAGAAGAAGAAAACCAGGACAGGTATGTTGCTTGTGTAGTGTTTGTCCTCCACATTTCCATTGTCATCAAGCAATGCATGTAGTCAATAGATTGCATGTATGGACCGGGTCAACGGGTGGTATTGAAACGAGGTGTTATCTATATTTCTCCAATAAGAAAGGTTGGTTTTTTGTTTTCCTTTGTAAAACATTTTGGTGAGTCTTCCTGTGTATTGACCTTTGATCTCTGTTGGTAGAACAGAAGACAAGTTTGTGAAATGTACTTTTAAATAAAGTTTGACTTGTTTGCTAAATGACAAAAAAAATTTGGGACAGCGGAGCTCCTGGCGAAACGGCAGCCCCTGAAAACCAGCGAGGTTTACTCGGACGATGAGGAGGAGGAGGAGGAAGAGGATGACGACAAATCATCCGTAAAGAGCGATCGCAGTTCACACTCTTCATCTTATTCCGAAGACGAAGAGTGAGTATCTTTTTGTCTATCCGCTGCAGATAATGATAGATAGATAATGATAGACAGATAATGGTTTGATTGATAGACAGATAATGGTTTGATTGATAGACAGATAATGGTTTGATTGATAGACAGATAATGGTTTGATTGATAGACAGATAATGGTTTGATTGATAGACAGATAATGGTTTGATTGATAGTTGTACTGTTGTTCAGTGTCAGGCAACGTTTTCATCATAGCTCTCTATATGACAGTTTGTTCCATTCGGTCTTGTAAGTTGTTTTTCTGGAGATAAGGAAACACTTTTTATTTTTTTACCAACAATTTATAACCTTTCTGCATGACCAACGTTTCTGTTTCCTGTCTTGTGGCGTTCCAGGAAAGAGGATACGCCACCAAAGTCGCAACCCGTGTCACTACCAGACGAACTGAACCGTGTCCGTCTGTCCCGACACAAACTGGAGCGCTGGTGCCACATGCCGTTCTTCCAGAAGACTGTCAGCGGCTGCTTCGTACGGATAGGCATCGGAAACAGTAGTAGCAAACCAGTTTACAGGGTATAACGAGATGCATTTATTGGGACGGTTTCCTGGACCCAGATTAAGATCACAAATCAAAGTTCAATAGTGATTCTCTATTGAAAGTGACTAGGACTTTATTCTGTCTGGGGGAAACCAGCCTGAGTCCATATTCCTATTTAACTTTGGAGATTGTTCCTTGGCAATGTTGCTGCAGACCTTTTTTTTTTCTATATGTTTCATTTGAATTTTCACTTAGCTATGTTCAGTAATGAGTATTTCTTGTAATTGCCTGTGATAAGGTGGCTGAAATAGTTGACGTGGTAGAGACGGCTAAAGTGTACCAGTTGGGAACGACCCGGACGAACAAAGGACTACAGTTAAGGTAAGACTACTCAGCTCTTACCTGCTACTACCCTTGGCTTCTCCTCTGCCTGTTTCTCTACTCCTCCTGCCCGTTTCTCTCCTGCCCGTTTCTCTCCTCCTCCTGCCCGTTTCTCTCCTGCCCGTTTCTCTCCTCCTCCTGCCCGTTTCTCTCCTCCTCCTGCCCGTTTCTCTCCTCCTGCCCGTTTCTCTCCTCCTCCTGCCCGTTTCTCTCCTCCTCCTGCCCGTTTCTCTCCTCCTCCTGCCCGTTTCTCTCCTGCCCGTTTCTCTCCTCCTCCTGCCCGTTTCTCTACTCCTCCTGCCCGTTTCTCTACTCCTCCTGCCCGTTTCTCTCCTCCTCCTGCCCGTTTCTCTCCTCCTCCTGCCCGTTTCTCTACGACTCCTGCCCGTTTCTCTATGCCGACTAAATGTTTCTCTGTGCTCTGTCCCATATTTCTCCTCTAGGCATGGTGGTGACACCCGAGTCTTCAGACTGGAGTTTGTGTCCAATCAGGAGTTCACAGAAAATGAGTTCATGAAGTGGAAAGAGGCGGTGAGTTGACTGGAGGAGCGTGCTGATGGGATGGTTGACTTGAGGAAGTGGCAGGAGGAGAATGCTGATTGGATGTAGACTGGAGGAAGTGGTGGTGGGAGCGTGCTGGTTGGATGGTTGACTTGAGGAAGTGCCAGTGGGTGCGTGCTGATTGGATGAGGCATAGTTGCTTTAATTCCACCACCTGGTAGATGGCAAGATTTCAAACAACAGACCAGTTGAATAACGAGAGTGAATGTTGTGGATCTAAGGTGGATCTAAGGTGGATCTAAGGTGGATCTAAGGTGGATCTAAGGTGGATCTAAGGTGGATCTAAGGTGGATCTAAGGTGGATCTAAGGTGGATCTAAGGTGGATCTAAGGTGGATCTAAGGTGGATCTAAGGTGGATCTAAGGTGGATCTAAGGTGGATCTAAGGTGGATCTAAGGTGGATCTAAGGTGGATCTAAGGTGGATCTAAGGTGGATCTAAGGTGGATCTAAGGTGGATCTAAGGTGGATCTAAGGTGGATCTAAGGTGGATCTAAGGTGGATCTAAGGTGGATCTAAGGTGGATGGGTGACTGGCTGGCTGGTTGGTTGGTTGGTTGGTTGGTTGGTTGGTTGGTTGGTTGGTTGGATGGCTAGTTAGCCTCACGGGTTATGTCAGGCCTGTTGTAGAGCAGTCTCTCTTGTGGAGTATTGAACGTGTTTGATATGTCTCTTCTCTCTGTCTACAGATGATCATAGCCAGTATGCAGGTCCCTACTCTAGATGAGATCAATAAGAAGGAGCAGGCCATCAAAGAGGCTTGTAACTACAAATTCAACGACAAAGACATAGAGGACGTAAGTACATTTTACATTTTAGTCATTTAGCAGACGCTCTTATCCAGAGCGACTTACAGTAGTGAATGCATACATTTCATTTCATGCATTTTTATTTATTTATATTTTTTTTGTACTGGCCCCTCGTGGGAATCGAACCCACAACCCTGGCGTTGCACACACCATGCTCTACCAACTAAGCCACAGGGAAGACTAAGTACACTACATGACCAAAAGTATGTGGACACCTGGTCGTCCAACATCTCATTCCAAAAATCAAGAGCATTAATATGGAGTTGGTTCCCTCTGCTGCTATAACAGCCTCCAGTCTTCTGGGAAGGCTTTCCACTAGATGATGGAACATTGCTGTGGGGACTTGCTTCCATTCAGCCACAAGCGCATTAGTGAGGTCGGGTACTGATGTTGGGGCGATTAGGCAAATTCATCCCAAAGGTCTTCGATAGGGTTGAGGTCAGGGCTCTGTGCAGGCCAGTCAAGTTCTTCCACACCGATGTCCACAAACCATTTCTGTATGGACTTCGCTTTTTAAAATGGGGGCATTGTCATGATGAAACAGGAAAGGGCCTTCCCTAAACTGTTGCCACAAAGTTTGAAGCACAGAATCGTCTAGAATGTCATTGTATTCTGTAGCGTTAAGATTTCCCTTCACTGGAACTAAGGGTTCTAGCCCGAACCATGAAAAACAGCCCCAGGCCATTATTCCTCCTCCACCAAACTTTACAGTTGGCACTATGCATTGGGGCAGGTAGCGTTCCCTGGCATCCGCCAAACCCAGATTAATCCGTTGGACTGCCAGATGGTGAAGCGTGATTCATCACTCCAGAGAACGTGTTTCCACTGGTCCAGAGTCCAATGACAGCGAGCTTTACACCACTCCAGCTGATGCTTGGCATTGCGCATGGTGATCTTAGGCTTGTGTGCGGCTGCTCGGCCATGGAAACCCATTTCATGAAGCTCCCGACGAACAGTTCTTGTGCTGACATTGCTTCCAGAGGCAGTTTGGGAACTCTGTAGTGAGTGTTGCAACCGAGGACAGACACGTTGATGTGCTTCAGCACTCTGCTTGTGTTCCTAGTTCCAACAGTGCAGTAGTATCTAACAATTCACAACAATACACACATCTAAAGTAAAATAATGGAATTTAAGAAATATATAAATATTAGGACAAGCAATGTTGGAGTGACATTAACTAGAATACAGTAGAATAGAATACAGTATATACACATGAGATGAGTAATGCAAAATATGTAAACATGATTAAAGTGACTAGTGTTCCATTATTAAAGTGATCAGTGTTCTATGTCTATGTATATAGAGCAGCAGCCTCTAAGGTGCAGGGTTCAGTAACCAGGTGGTAGCCGGCTAGTGATGGCTATTTAACAGTCTGATGGCCTTGAGATAGTTTTTTAAATTTTTTTCAGTCTCTTGGTGTCAGAGTTGATGCACCTGTACTGACCTCGCCTTCTGGATGGTAGCGGTGTGAACAGGCAGTGGCTCGGGTGGATGATGTCCTTGATTATTTTTTTGGCCTTCCTGTGACATCGGGTGGTGTAGGTGTCCTGGAGGGCAGGTAGTTTGCCCCCGGTGATGCATTGGGCAGACCGCACCACCCTCTGGAGAGCCCTGAGGTTGCGGGCGGTGCAGTTGCCATACCAGGCGGTGATACAGCCCGACAGGATGCTCTCAATTGTGCATCTGTAAAAGTTTGTCAGGGTCTTAGGGGCCAAGCCAAATTTCTTCATCCTCCTGAGGTTGAAGAGGCACAACACCACATTTGTCTGTGTGGGTGAACCATTTCAGATTGTCAGTGATGTTTATACTGAGGAACTTGAAGCTTTTCACCTTCTCTACTGCGGCCCCATCGATGTGGATAGAGAGGTGCTCCCTCTGCTGTCTCCTGAAGTCCACGATCAGCTCCTTCATTTTGTTGACGTTGAGGGAGAGGTTATTTTCCTGGCACCTCTCTGCCAGGGCCCTCACCACCTCCCTGTAGGCTGTCTCGTCATTGTTGGTAATCAGGCCTACCACTGTAGTGTCGTCTGCAAACTTGATGGTTGAGTTGGAGCCGTCCATGGCCACGCAGTCATGGGTGAACAGGGAGCACAGGAGGGGGTTGAGCACACACCCTTGTGGGGCCCCTGTGTTGAGGGTCAACGTAGTGGAGGTGGTGTTTCCTACCTTCACCACCTGGGGGCGGCCCGTCAGGAAGTCCAGGACCCAGTTGCACAGGGCCGGGTTCAGACCCAGGGCCCCGAGCTTAATGATGAGCTAGGAGGGTACTATGGTGTTGAAGGCTGAGCTGTAGTCAATGAACAGCATTCTCACATAGGTATTCCTCTTGTCCAGATGGGATAGCGCAGTGTGACGGCAATTGCATCTTCTGTGGATCTATTGGGGCGGTAAGCAAATTGGAGTGGGTCTAGGGTGTAAGGTAGAGGTGATATGATCCTTGACTAGTCTCTCAAAGCACTTCATGATGACGGAAGTGAGTGCTACGGAGCGGTAGTCATTTAGCTCAGTTACCTTAGCTTTCTTGGGGACAGGAACAATGGTGGACATCTTGAAGCATGTGGGGACAGCAGACTGGGATAAGGATTGATTGAATATGTCCATGCTCTGAGGGACGCGTTAGGGATGCCATCTGGGCCTGCAGCCTTGCGAGGGTTTAAAACACTTAAATGTCTTCCTCACGTCGGCCACGGAGAACGAGAGCCCACCGTCTTTGAGAATCTGTGTGGCCTACCACTTTGCAGCTGAGCCTTTGTTGCTCCTAGACGTTTCCACTTCACAATAACAACACTTACAGTTGACCGGGGGCAGCTCTAGCAGGGCAGAAATTTGATGCACAGACTTGTTGGAAAGGTGGCATCCTATGACGGTGCCGCGTTGAAAGTCACTGAGCTTTTTTTAGTAAGGGCCATTTTACTGCTAATGTTTGTCTCTGGAGATTGCATGGCTGTGTGCTCGCCCGTCCGTTGCTGACAGGTGTGGCTGAAATGGCCCGAATCCGTTCATTTCAAGGGGTGTCCACATACTTTTGGTCATCTGGTGTATCTGTGTGGGTCCCAAGTAACACCCTTATTCCCTATGTAGTGCACCCTTATTCCCTATGTAGTGCACCCTTATTCCCTATGTAGTGCACCCTTATTCCCTATGTAGTGCACCCTTATTCCCTATGTAGTGCACCCTTATTCCCTATGTAGTGCACCCTTATTCCCTATGTAGTGCACCCTTATTCCCTATGTAGTGCACCCTTATTCCCTATGTAGTGCACCCTTATTCCCTATGTAGTGCACCCTTATTCCCTATGTAGTGCACCCTTATTCCCTATGTAGTGCACCCTTATTCCCTATGTAGTGCACCCTTATTCCCTATGTAGTGCACCCTTATTCCCTATGTAGTGCACCCTTATTCCCTATGTAGTGCACCCTTATTCCCTATGTAGTGCACCCTTATTCCCTATGTAGTGCACCCTTATTCCCTATGTAGTGCACCCTTATTCCCTATGTAGTGCACCCTTATTCCCTATGTAGTGCACCCTTATTCCCTATGTAGTGCACCCTTATTCCCTATGTAGTGCACCCTTTTTCCCTATGTAGTGCACCCTTATTCCCTATGTAGTGCACCCTTTTTCCCTATGTAGTGCACCCTTATTCCCTATGTAGTGCACCCTTATTCCCTATGTAGTGCACCCTTATTCCCTATGTAGTGCACCCTTATTCCCTATGTAGTGCACCCTTTTTCCCTATGTAGTGCACTATCTGTTTCTCATCTGTACAGGCTTATTTTCCTGCCATACCTATTTAGCGAGTATTAATTATGCTGTATACTAGGCTTGGGCGAAATACCGTTCATATAAGGGGTATTTCGAAAAATAGCAACGGTATGATTTTCAATACCGTTAAATTTTATATATATATATTATTATTATTATTATTATTCTTTTATTTTTAAATATGAAAACGCTGCCTCCTGGGGCTGAGGGCTACGCCAGTGCTTATAGTTAAAGTTATAAGAAATCCTAAGAAGAAATCGAACGTTGTCTCAAATGCATTCTATCCAGCTCAGGGCTCCAGCTATGATCAAACTTGTTGGTTACAGCAGAGACATTCTGTCCCCTCCTGGATCGAGATCCATGTTGCCTAAATTGTTTAGTGGGTAAAAAAATTTTTTTTAAAAGAAGGTATTTACAAATGTTTTTTTGTTTTTTTGTGGGGGGGGGTGGGAAATAGTGCCCCTTGTGTGCACTTCCGGTAATACCATATACTCCGGTATGGTACAGAAACAACATGATGGAATACCAATCTGGAGACTGCCCAACCCTGGTGTCCAATGTGGAATTTCAGCCCAGATCTGATTGTTGTTTATTTGTTGATTCACAGATCGTAAAAGAGAAAGACAGATTCCGAAAGGCGCCTTCCAACTACGCCATGAAGAAAACATCACTACTCAAAGATAAGGTACGTTAGAGAAACGTTTCTTAACCCAGAAAGTTGTTTTTTCGTTAGCTGTGTGTACCGTGTACTTGTTTATACTTGTGTATGCTACTGCTGTGTACACTTCTGCGTGTACTGCTGTGTGTACTGCTCTGTACTACTGTGTGTACTGCAATGTACTATGTGTGGTCCTGCCCTTCCTCTGAGGAGCCCCCACTGAGATATATATATATACATACATACATACATACATACATACATACATACATACATACATACATACATACATACATACATACATACATACATACATACATACATACATACATACATACATACATACATACATACATTATAACATGTGTGTTCTCACCTCCAGGCCATGGCAGAGGAGAGTGGAGAAGGAGACCGAGCCAAAGAGATCCAGGACCAGCTGAATGAGTTGGAGGAGAGGGCCGAGCATCTGGACAGACAGAGGACCAAAAACATCTCTGCCATCAGGTGAGACCATCGCCCGTCTTCCCCGTCGCCGCCTGTCTTCCCGCCAGTTGGTGTTGTTATAACGTTGTTCTTTACCTGATGCGTAGTTTGCTGATCAGGAAAATTCTGTTCTGTAGTTTGAAGTAGGTGATTGAATGTTTTTCTACCTTTTTTTTATTTTATTTTTTACGTTTGAGTCATTTCGCAGACGCTCTTATCCAGAGCGACTTGCAGTAGTGAATGCATACATTTTTATACTTTTTCCCCATTTAGGTCCACTGTGGGAAACAAACCCAACAACACTGACGTCTTTAGGATCAATTTCAAAAGACCCAAAAAAATACAGATTTATGTTTTTTTGGAGGGGGGGGGGGGGTGTCCAGTCACTCAAGTAGCCCGTATCGGCAAACGTTTTTTAGATTGGTAAGTTAGTCGAGCGGACCAGCGATCTAAACTTAGATATATTGTCAAATTACCGACCGTGGGCCCCCATTTTTTAATTTTGTTAGTCACTCAGATATCATATGAAAAACATTTCTCTCCGCCCCCATGGCAAAATGTGTAGAATTGCATGAAATTAAATTAATTATAACATTTTTTTTTTAAATCTTCTCTTCATCCTATGGCAAAATGTATAGAATTGCAGGATATTCAAAAATTTTGATTTGGGCCCCCCAATAGGCTAGTGTGTGGGTACGCAAACCTCTGCAAGCCCCCCCCCCCCCTCCCCAATTGATGAGTTCAGATCAAAGTTTCCCATACCTGCGCTACCAACTGTTGCTCTCTCGCTCTCACCCTCTCTATATCTCTTTTTGCGTCTCTCTGTCTATATAAACCTCTCTGCCTGTCCATCTGTTTTCTCCAGCTATATCAACCAGAGAAATCGGAGCTGGAACATTGTGGAGTCTGAGAAAGCCTTAGTGGTAAGAATCCGTACTACAGATGTAGTATCTTAATTTGATCACTGTTACGCAGCAGGAAATTCAAATGAGCCTTGTGATTCACTGAACTTGCAGTTCTCTTTCTGTCATTTAGATCTCACACCTGATCTACTGTAGCCTATCAAAACATTTTTTCTCGAAAAAAAAAAAGGGAATTTCTTCTATATATATATATATATATATATATATATATATATATATATATATATATATATATATATATATATATATATATTTATATTTATATTTATATATATATATATTTATATTTATATTTATATATATTTATATTTATATATATATATATTTATATTTATATTTATATATATATATATATTTATATTTATATTTTAATACTATTTCTGTTAGGCTGAGGGACAGAATGCCAAGATGCAGATGGACCCGTTCACCAGACGGCAGTGCAAACCCACCATGGTGTCTAACGTAAGTCTGAGATCCTCTCTCTCTCAATTCAACTCGAAGGGCTTTATTGGCATGGGGAAACATTATGTTTACATTTGCCAAAGCAAGTGAAATAGATAATAAACAAAAGTGAAATGCAAAAATTAACAGTAAACATTACACTCACAAAATGTTACAAAAGAATAGAGACATTTTCAAATGTTATTTAATTGTCTCTGTACCGTTTTGTAACGATGTGCAAATAGTTAAAGTACAAAAGGGAAAATAAACATAAATATCGGTTGTATTTACAATGGTAAATGTTCTTCACTGGTTTCCCTTTTCTTGTGGCAACAGGTCACAAATATTGCTGCTGTGATGGTACACTGTGGTATTTCACCCACAGTGGGAGATATGGGACTTTATCAAAATTAGATTTTTTTCTAATTCTTTGTGAATCTGAGGGAAATATGTGTCTCTAATATGGACATACATTTGGCAGGAGGTTAGGAAGTGCAGCTCAGTTTCCACCTCATTTTGTGGGCAATGTGCACATAGCCTGTCTTCTCTTGAGAGCCAGGTCTGCCTACAACGGCCTTTCTCAATAGCAAGGCTATGCTCACTGAGTCTGTACATAGTCTTTCCTTAAGTTTGGGGCAGTCACAGTGGTCAGGTATTCTGCAACTGTGTACTCTCTGTTTAGGGCCAAATAGCATTCTAGTTTGCTCTGTTTTTGGTAAATTCTTTCCAATATGTCAAGTCATTATATTTTGGTTTTCTAATGATTTGTTTGGGTCTACTTGTGTTGCTGTCCTGGGGCTCTGTGGGGTCTGTTTGTGTTTGTGAACAGGTCCAGCTTGCTTATCGGACTCTTCTCCAGGTTCATCTCTCTGTAGGTGATGGCTTTGTTACGGAAGGTTTGGGAATCGCTTCCTTTTAGGTGGTTGTAGAATTTAGTGGGTATCTGCCTAATTTTGCTCTGCATGCATTATTTGGTGTTTTACGTTGTACGCAGAGGATATTTTTGCAGAATTCTGCATGCAGAGTCTCAACTTCCTGTTTGTCCCTTTTTGCGAATTCTTGGTTGGTGAGCGGACCCCAGACCTCACAACCATAAAGGGTTCTAAACTCAGCAAAAAATGAAACGTCCCTTTTTCAGGACACTGTCTTTCAAAGATAATTTGTAAAAATCCAAATAACTTCACAGATCTTCACTGTAAAGGGTTTAAACTCTACTTCCCCATGCTTGTTCAATGAACCATAAACAATTAATGAACATGCACCTGTGGAACAGTCGTTAAGACCTAACAGCTTACAGACGGTAGGCAATTAAGGTCACAGTTATGAAAACTTAGGACACTAAAGAGGCCTTTCTACTGACTCAAAAACACCAAAAGAAAGAATCCCAGGGTCCCTGCTCATCTGCGTGAACGTGCCTTAGGCATGCTGCAAGGAGCCATGAGGACTGCAGATGTGGCCAGGGCAATAAATTGCAATGTCCGTACTCTGAGACACCTAAGACAGCGCTACAGGGAGACAGGACAGACATCATCCTCGCAGTGGCAGACCACGTATAACAACACCTGCACAGGATCGGTACATCCGAACATCACACCTGCGGGACAGGTACAAGATGGCAACAACAACTGCCCGAGTTACACCAGGAACACACAATCCCTCCATTAGTGCTCAGACTGTCCACAATAGGCTGAGATAGGCTGGACTGAGGGCTTGTAGGCCTGTTGTAAGGCAGGTCCTCACCAGACATCACTGGCAACAACGTCGCCTATGGACACAAATCCACCGTCGCTGGACCAGACAGGACTGGCAAAACGTGCTCTTCACTGACGAGTCTCACCAGGGGTGATGGTCGGATTCGCGTTTATCATCGAAGAAATGAGCGTTACACCGAGGCCTGTACTCTGGAGCGGGATCGATTTGGAGGTGGAGGGTCCTTCATGGTCTGGGGCGGTGTGTCACAGCATCATCGGACTGAGCTTGTTGTCATTGCAGGCAATCTCAACGCTGTGCGTTACAGGGAAGACTTCCTCCTCCCTCATGTGGTACCCTTCCTGCAGGCTCATCCTGACATGACCCTCCAGCATGGCAATGCCACCAGCCATACTTCTTGTTCTGTACGTGATTTCCTGCAAGACAGGAATGTCAGTGTTCTGCCATGGCCAGCGAAGAGCCCGGATCTCAATCCCATTGAGCACGTCTGGGACCTGTTGGATCGGAGAGTGAGGGCTAGGGCCATTCCCCCCTAGAAATGTCCGGGAACTTGCAGGTGCCTTGGTGGAAGAGTGGGGTAACATCACACAGCAAGAACTGGCAAATCTGGTGCAGTCCATGAGGAAGAGATGCACTGCAGTACTTAATGCAGCTGGTGGCCACACCAGATACTGACTGTTACTTAGGATTTAGACCCCCCCCTTTGTTCATGGACACATTATTCAATTTCTGTCAGTCACACGTCTGTTGAACTTGTTAAGTTTATGTCTCAGTTGTTGAATCATGTTATGTTCATACAAATATTGACACGTTAAGTTTGCTGAAAATAAACGCAGTTGACAGTGAGAGGACGTTTCTTTTTTTGCTGAGTTTAAAACTACATTTTTTTCACAAATCCTAATTGGTATGTCAAATTTTATGTTCCTTTTGATTGCATAGAAAGCCCTTCTTGCCTTCTCTCAGATCGTTCACAGCTTTGTGGAAGTTACCTGTGGTGCTGATGTTTAGGCCGAGCTATGTATAGTTTTTTTGTGTGCTCTAGGGCAACAGTGTCTAGATGTAATTTGTATTTGTGGTCCTGCCAACTAGACCTTTTTTGGAACACCATTATTTTTGTCTTACTGAGATTTACTGTCAGGGACCCAGGTCTGACAGAATCTGTGCAGAAGATCTAGGTGCTGCTGTAGGTCCTCCTTGGTTGGGGACAGAAGCACCAGTTTGTCGAAAACTGTAGACATTTGACTTCAGTTTATATACAGAACAAAAAATATAAATGCAACTTGTAAAGTGTTGGTTTCAGGAGCTGAAGAAAAATATTTCAGAAATGTTCCATACGCACAAAAAGCTTATTTCTCTACAATTTTGTGCACAAATTTGTTTACATCCCTGTTAGTGAGCATTTCTCCTTTGCCAAGATAATCCATCGACCTGACAGGTGTGGCATATCAAGAATCTGATTTAAACAGCATGATCATTACACAGGTGCACCTTGTGCTGTGGACAATAAAAGGACACTCTAAAATGTGCAGTTTTGTCACACAACTCAATCCCACAGATGTCTCAAATTTTGAGGGCGCGTGCAATTGGCATGCTGACTGCAGGAATGTCCACCAGAGCTGTTGCCAGAGAATGGAATGTTAAAAATAAAAACATTGCAGCTTGCAGGTAGAAAATATCCTGATTTTAAAAAATCCTTTAAATCACATGGCCTATTAACTTGGGTTTCGCCCAAAGCTTTTTTATTATTTTTATTTAACCTTTATTTAATTAGGGAAGTCAGTTAAGAACAAATTCTTATTTACATTGACGGCCAAACCCGGACGACTCTGGGCCAATTGTGTGTAGTCCTATGGGCTGGTTGTGATACAGCCTGGAATCGAACCAGGGTCTGTAGTGACGCCTCTAGCACTGAGATGCAGTGCCTTAGACCGCTGCGCCACTCGTGAGCTTAAAGCATCAGCCAAGCTCCATGTGTATATAGTTCATTTTAACACACAGGGTGTGTCTATATATAGAAAAATACACGTTTAAAAATGAAGGAAGGGGTAGCCAACCTCATCAGTAAGGGCTACAAAGTATATCTTCAGAGCCAGGGTGAGGGTTTGCATGGTTTGAGTGCTGAGATAAAGTATCCTGGAGCAACTTTAAGGGTTTTCTACACGTATAAAATTCTGAATAACTTGCCTGTCTGCAGTATTGACGTTTTGGGTTTTGTGTTCCCACAGGCCAGAGACCCTTCAGTCCATGCAGCTATCCTCCAACACCTCAATGAGAAGTACGGAGAAGGGTCAGGCAAAGAGATGGACTTGGAGTTTGAGATGGGCAGGGGAGCGGGACAGGCTGCTCTGAAAGTCATCGACCCTACTAAGAACACCAGCGATCTATCAGAGGACCTCTTTAAAGTTCACGACTTTGACGTCAAGATAGACCTACAGGTTCCCAACGCAGGTGAGACGGACAGTTTCAAATGTGTATGTGACATGCACAAAGTGGTGGGTCCGATCCCTGCCTCCAGCAGGGTAGTTCAATGTGCAGTAACGATACCGATTGACGTGGCTCATGTATGTATCTCTCTCCAGGGTGAAGTTTCCCCTGGGCGCAGGTCAGGGTTTCCTTTATGCGCAGATCAGGGTTTCCTTTAGGCGCAGATCAGGGATTCCCCTGGGCGCAGATCAGGGATTCCCCTGGGCGCAGATCAGGGATTCCCCTGGGCGCAGATCAGGGATTCCCCTGGGCGCAGGTCAGGGGTTTCCCCTGGGCGCAGGTCAGGGGTTTCCCCTGGGCGCAGGTCAGGGGTTTCCCCTGGGCGCAGGTCAGGGGTTTCCCCTGGGCGCAGGTCAGGGGTTTCCCCTGGGCGCAGGTCAGGGGTTTCCCCTGGGCGCAGGTCAGGGGTTTCCCCTGGGCGCAGGTCAGGGGTTTCCCCTGGGCGCAGGTCAGGGGTTTCCCCTGGGCGCAGGTCAGGGGGTCCATTAGACATGACTCATGCATGTAAATGTGGCGCCGGCATCATTTTAATTGACCAGACATTGGAGAAAGTTGAGTCAGTCACATGATGAATCTTACCGTAGTTCCCCAGAACAGTTGAGTCAGTCACATGTTTGTTTGTAAAATACACAGCGGGAGCTGTAATTAGTTTGTTAGTTTTCGCTCGTTAGCATTTAGCTAACAGCGTCTATGTGATTTTGCTATTAGTTTGTGCTCATTTTCTTCGGATTCTGGTAAGAGGCCAAATGGGCTTTTCTTGGGATTTTAGCGACCCCTTGTGTGCTATGCCGGTAATCCTATAAATCCCGGGATGAGAGAAGGATGGTATGAAGATATGATAATCTGGATACCGCCCAAGCCTAATACTCACTATTTTCCACCACTTTACATACGCAGCGCCACTTTCAGAGGAAATTAAAAATGCAATAAGTAAATTACTTGTATGTCAGTGTTGCCTGCCCAGTTAGATTCTGTTTGTGTGGGAAAAGGTTTGTTGTCCAAGTCTCTATTGTCAGTAATGCTGAGGCCAGCAGACCGAAGGAGCTAAACCCACTTATTTTTCTCTCAGTCCAGGAAAGTAGTCTCTTACAGCTTTTCCCTGCAGTGAATTCTTCCTCTGATCCCGGCCCCGGGATGGATTGTGATCTCAGTCAGTTAGTCTTGAATGAGCAACCAGTTCATTCCACATGATCATTTTTGTTCAAACTGGCGTGGCCACACACCGCAAATAAACTTTATCTACCTGTCTGGTTGACAAGTCCTGTAATTTATAGGGATACTCACAGAGCGCGGAGCTGATAAGGCAGGGTGTCACGAAACCACCCTGTTGATTCTGAGAATTCAGCACAGTTATGTTAATTTTTCATAAAGGTATACACAGTATGTTTCAGCTGTACAGAACACGGTTCAACAGTCCCTAGGATGAAATACATAGCCTGTAGGTTCTAAACATGCCTTGAGTAAAATACATATACTTCATGTTACAGCAAATACACATTATAACCCCTTTTTGTTTTTTTTAAGACATTTTAAATATCACAGTATGTTTCTAAGTTATACCAACATGTCACGAGTCCTTCAGTTTCATACATTGTTCAGAAACGTGTTTAAATATCGCTGCCACAATTGTTATTTTTCCTTCTTCTTACAAGGATTCTCATAGCCTAAACCCCCCCCCCCCCTTCTTGGAATCCACATGTATGGTACCCGGAAGTCTAGTTGGTAGTCCGGGGTAACACATTAAGATCGTAAAGATGGCCTGCTGATCTGCAGAAAGTGTGTGTTCTTTGTCTCTCTTGACACTCAGTCGTAAACGGGGGAAAGGGAAAGGGGTGTCTTGTAAGCCCTTTTCACCTAATTTGTTTCGTGCCGGCGAGCATTTGTTCCTTTTGTCATTCATAGCTTTAGGAAGCGCTGTCAATAACAGAACACTTACTCTGGCCTGGAATGCAGTACATAGGGGGGAAATCTGTTCTCCACTGTTTGTAAGTGAGGGGCATTTGTCAACAACAAAATTACATATTTGCCTGGAGGGTGTGTGACCTCACTCGTGGGCTCTCGTTACAACATTGGGCAATGATTGGGCTTATAAAAGCACGTTCACTCCAGCAGCAACAAACAACAAGCTGTTTGACCTGTAGCAGCAGCTCTCACACGGTCTGCCAGAAGTCTCTGTCGTCCTCATCCACAACCCGTCTCTCCTCCGCTGATTACCCAGCATGCCTGTAGTAGCAGCTCTCACGGTCTGCCAGAAGTCTCTGTATCTGTATGCTGTGCGCATGTAATAAATAACATGCTTAACGAATATACACGTGCGCCAATAAATGATGCTGAATAAACCTATAGACCGATAAGAATGACTGGTCAAATGGATTTACATCAATTCATAGGCTAAAAAGACTTATTTCGCAATGTTTTTCATTATTCTTCTCTCGGACAATTGGCCAATGGCAAATTTTTATTTATCTGCTTTTTTTTTTATTGGCCAAACGCCGGCTATTACCAGTTAATGGATCAGCATCCCCTCCCCGAGTCCTAACCTTAACCATCTGTGAGGGGAAACGCTAAACTCACTCAAGGTCAGCGTCTAGGGGCACCTACACCGGTAACAACAGATATGTGTCAGACTAATGTTGTTAATAACAACTAATGTTGTTCCTCTGGTGTGTTTCAGAAGCCAAGTCTCTGTCAGTGAGCGCCAACACCCTGGCAGTGAAGGACGGTGCTCCACGTAGGTCTCTCAACCTGGAGGACTACAAGAAGAGGAGGGGCTTGATCTAAAGAACTACAGGAAGTAGATGAGGGGCTTGATCTGAAGAACTACAGGAAGAAGATGAGGGGCTTGAAACGAATGATCAAATGGCCTAAAACCTCAGTCAGTCAGAACCTCCTGCATGTTGGTTGGCCATTCGCCCCAGGGCACGTGTGTGTGTGTGTGTGAGAGAGGTGTGAGTGAGAGAGAGAGGTGTGTGTGTGTGTGTGTGTGTGTGTGTGTAAGGGAAGAGAGAGTGAGTGTGAGAGAGATGTGACCGTATGCTTGAGTGTGTTTGAGAGAGGCTGTCCACCTTAAAACGATAGGAAATATTAATTAAGAGAAGACAGCTTTTTTCTCTCTCTAAGGTTCTCTCTTAGAAGACAGTTCTCCACCTTTTTTTTTGTCTCATTATTATGTGGTAAAAATCGTACTTGGAATTGTGTTATTTTTCTTTTGTAATTTCTAAGTTTTTATAAATAAATCTTAACGTTGGTTCTCCCTCATATGGATCTGAAGTTCACTCTTTTGGTGTCCAGTTCTTTTGCAAGGACATAGTGGTTGTGGATTCTTACCTTGACCAACACTGTCTTGTAAGATACAGAATGACATGATTTGAGGTTATTGGGACTGTCAACATTTTATTGGGGTAAAATCTTGATTTTTTTCCCCCCCCTGTCATAAGACACGGACTGTATTCTCTTCGTACATGATTTAGGTTTTCCCCTGACCTAAGAGTTGAGGGCAGTACCACCTGCCCTGTTCTCCAGCTGACCTGTCCTCCTCCTCTCAGACAGCAGGGCTGGCTCGTTATCTGCCTGGCTACTGGACAGCACTTTGTAAAGTCTACAACAAAAAAAAAGAAATTAGATTTAAAAATGAATTTACATGGATCACAGAGAGAATTGTTTATTTTCTTTTTAATATCTTTTTTTTTTTGGTACCATTATCTCTCTTTTCCAGAGCAGATTCTAAGTGTTATCGATTGTGTCCTTAGTCAGTTCCTGTATTGATGTGGCATGCCATGTAAATAATACCAATTTGCAGTGCGGCAGAATAAAGAGAGGCACTGTTTCGTAACATCTGTGTTCTCTTTGTGTTTTGTCTTTCTCTCCCCATTTACCAGTGGTTGAGATACCTTTTGTGTGTTGGAACTATCCACATGAGTGATTTTTGGTCTATGATCTTTTTTTTTATAGATATCTATCCCATTATTCACAAAACATTCTGTCAAGTTTAGTTTAATTTATTTTGTGCATGTTGTAGGGTCACGAATACACAACACCTTACAATATCACATGTTTTCTGGAAACTAAAACAAAGGTACTCATGCATGGATAGGTACATCACTAGTTACCACAGTCACAAAGTCATAAACCCTGCCTATTTATACAATTTATCATCTTTAAAAATTAAAAATAAACACACTGCTAATCTTAAATTAAGAGCAAAAAGCATTTTTTTTTTTTTTTCCTATATTTTTACGATATAGCCATTTTGACTTTGTGCCTGTGCTATCTAATGGAAACCCACAAATGGAGAAGATGGCTACAAATAATTTCAAGAAAACAGTTTGAAGCACAGTCTTTCACAATGAAACATATTGCACACCGAAGAAGAGTGATGCTCCAGTAGCTTTACCAGGGGGGCTGTTTAAAAAAAATTATAATAAAGTATTTAACTAGGTAAGTCAGTTAAGAACAAATTCTTATTTACAATGACGGCCTTCCCCAGCCAAACCCGGACAACGCTGGGCCAATTGTGCACCACCCTATGGGACTCCCAACCACGGCCCGGATGTGATAGCCAGGATTCGAACCAGGGACTGTAGTGATGCCTCTTGCACTGAGATGGGGAGCCCTATTTGTTTAGCGAATCTTAAATTGTGAATTTGAAGATGTGTTTACAGTCATGACAGACGATTGTTTTTATTAAAGCGGCAGTGAAGTTAAATTAGATTTTCCTTTTTAGATATATATATATATATATACTTCCACACAATTGAAAGTTTGAAATGACACACAAAATTGTGAAAATTATGATAATGCCCTTATTGTGTAACAAATGTTTTGAAGGGGAAAAAAATCTGGAATTTCATGCTGTTTGGGATGTAGTTTTGAGACCGTTGCTCTCCAGGAAACGGGTTGGAGAGCCCTGGTCTACTCAGTACACAAGTGTTTTTTTTCCCCCAACGTCCTCCTCAGAGTTATCAGGCTCCAAAACATCCAAGTTGTATTGTTTTTCCTCTGGAATAGTGTTCAATACACATAGCAGGTTGTCAGGTACAATAAATGTGGCTCAATTCACATTTTTTTTTTGTATTTCTTTATTTCACCTTTATTTAACCAGGTAGGGCCAGTTGAGAACAAGTTCATTTACAACTGCGACCTGGCCAAGATAAAGCAAAGCAGGGCGACACAAACAACAACACAGAGTTACACATGGAATAAACAAACGTACAGTCAATAACACAATAGAAAAAGTCTATATACAGTGTGTGCAAATGGCATAAGGAGGTAAGGCAATAAATAGGCCATAGTAGCGAAGTAATTACAATTTAGCAAATTAACACTGGAGTGATAGATGTGCAGATGATGATGTGCAAGTAGAAATACTGGTGTGCAAAAGAGAGAAAAAAATAAATTAAAACAATATGGGGATGAGGTAGATAGATTGGATGGGCTATTTACAGATGGGCTGTGCACAGCTGCAGCGATCGGTAAGCTGCTCAGATAGCTGATGCTTAAAGTTAGTCTGGGAGATAAGCAGCTGTGCTGAAGTAGAAAAAACATAAATACATTGGCTATAGGAAGAGAAGACGACACTTGGTTCCAAATAAGGCAACAGGCCACTGTGGGTTGAATAGTGGCCTGACAACTAGACTTGAGTTATGTAGAAAAGGCCATAAATACATTTAGGATGGTCAAACAGAAGGGCACAGAGGAAAGGATGGCAGCAAAATGACCAAACATGCATTATTTTTGTACCACACGCGGGGGTTTCAGCCACCATTATGATATAGTCAGAAGCAGATATAGGCGTTATCCTCAAATATGGGCGTTATTCATCGGGTTGAAAGATAACGGTGGCAGAAGACCTAAGACAAATGACTTCATTTACATAAGGGATGTGCCTATGCAATGTATGGATATAAAGGCAGAGCCGGGGCTTGGGAAAGGCAGTTGTTCCGTGGACCGGCTTGGCTTTGTTACTCTGTATTAAAGTCTATATTGAATTTACAAGTTCTTGTAAGAGTGTTATATTTTTAAGACGATTTTCCACGACATTAGTGAGGGAGATATAAGTCTCCAACTTCAGCGATTTTTTTTTTGCAATTCGTTCCAGTCATTGGCAGCAGAGAACTGGAAGGAAAGGCAGTGGTTTCAGAGTCCCGCAATAAGCTAATACTTACATAGATTCCTAAATCCTTGCTAAGAATGATGAAAATGACTGCAGATTGTTTTCAGGCAGGTTACATTGGTGCTAGCTAGGTAACGTTACCAAGCTAAAGTTAGCTAGCTATCCCAGAAGTTGCTAATAACATCTGTATTTTGATCCGGCTCGTTTGATTCTAATCTAATTTCAAATGCTCACACAGATGTTTTCCCATTTGATGGAAGAAATAATGCCTTATTATCAACACAGTATAGTACAGCTTGATCGGAATGGTGGTGATTGGCTTGCACGTGCAAATTCTATAATATAATTGTGTTATTTGACGTGTCAAATTAAAAGCTTATTTGACGTGTTTTTTTTTTTTGACAATCAAAGACCCAAACGGCGTTCCATAGATATGCGTGTGAACAATAGGTACAACTAAGGCATTGCCAGAATGCCACATGCATCCACTTTATATCAGTACGTTTGTAACAGCCTAAACATTACGAAACTTCTATTCGATTAAATAAGCCTCACGCAATTAGACACTCTCACATAGACCTCCATACAGAAAAAAGGGTTTATCTCAAACGGGATTTGATTTTTAGTATCAAATCAAATCAAATTGTATTAGTCACATGCGCCGAATACAACAGGTGTAGACCTTACAGTGAAATGCTTACTTACGAGCCCCTAAACAACAATGCAGTTTAAAAAAAAATACAGATAAGAATAAGAGATTAAAGTAACAAGTACCAAGATCACACAGTCTTCTGGAACAGCTGGTACTCTCATGCATGTTTCAGTGTTATTTGCCTCGAAGCGAGCATAGAAGTAGTTTAGCTCATCTGGTAGGCTTGTGTCACTGGGCAGCTCTCGGCTGTGTTTCCTTTTGTAGTCTGTATTGGTTTGCAATACCTGCCACATCCGATGAGTGTCAGAGCCGGTGTAGTACGATTTGCCTCTTTTGATGGTTCGTCGGAGGGCATAGCGGGTTAGAGTCCCACTCCTTGAAAGCGGCAGCTCTAGCCTTTAGCTCAGTGCGGATGCTGCCTGTAATCCATGGCTTCTGGTTGGGGTATGTACGTACAGTCACTGTGGGGACGACGTCATCAATGCACTTATTGATGAAGCCAATGACTGATGTGGAGTACTCCTCATTGCCATCGGAAGAATCCCCGGAACATATTCCAGTCTGTGCTAGCAAAACAGTCCTCTAGCTTAGCATCTGCTTCCTCTGACCACTATTTTATTGCTCTAGTCACTGGTGCTTCCTCCTTTAATCTTTGCTTGTAAGCCGGAATCAGGAGGATAGAATTATGGTCAGATTTGAAAAATGGAGGGCGAGGGAGAGCTTTGTATGCGTCTCTTTGTGTGGAGTATAGGTGGTCCAGAGTTCTTTTTCCTCTGGTTGCACATTTAACATGCTGATAGAAACTTGGTAAAACGGATTTAAGTTTCCCTGCATTAAAGTCCCCGGTTACTAGGAGCGTTCTCTTGTTTGCTTATGGCGGAATACAGCTCATTCAATGCTGTCTTAGTGCCAGCTTCTGACTGTTGTGGTATGTAAACAGCTACAAAGAATACAGATGAAAACTCTCTCGGTAGGTAGTGTGGTCTACAGCTTATCATGAGACACTCTACCTCAGGCGAGCAATAGCTCGAGACTTCTTTGTACATCATGCACCAGCTGTTGTTTACAAAAATACATAGACCGCCGCCCCTTGTCTTACCAGACGCCGCTGTTCTATCCTGCCGGTACAGCGTTTAACCAGCCAGCTGTATGTTGATGTTGTCGTCGTTCAGCCACGACTCCGTGAAGCATAAGATGTTACAGTTTTTAATGTCCCGTTGGTAGTTGAATCTTCCCAATAACTCGCCCATTTTATTGTCCAAAGATGTTTGCGAGTAGAATTGAGGGAAGTGGGGGTTTATTCGATCGTCTGCGAATTCTCAGAAGGCACCCCGACCTTCGCACCCTCTTTCTCTGCCTCCTCTTCACGCAGATCATGGGATCGGGGCCTGTTCCCGAGGAAGCAGTGTATCCTTCGCGTCGAGCTCGTCGGAGTCGTGAAAGGAAAAAGAGGATCCTGCTAGTCCGTGGTGAGTAATCACAGTCCTGATGTCTAGAAGTTATTTTCGGTCATACGAGACGGTAGCGGCAACATTATGTACAAAATAAGTAACAAAATAAGTTACAAACAACGCAAATAAACAATTTTAAAAAACACATTGGAGGCATGTAAAACGTCTGCCATCCTGTCCAGCGCCATCTTACAATTATTTAGATGAGGGATTTGGACTACTGATATTGAAATAAAAATGAATATGACACATTTTTCAAATTAATATTAAGGAAATAGTAATAATCAAAGCCCAATGCAATATTTATATAACCATTATTTAACTAGGCAAGTCAGTTAAGAACAATTTCTTATTTACAATGACATCCTACCCTGATCAAACTCGTACAACGCTGGGCCAGTTGTGCACCGCCCTATGGGACTCCCAATCACAACCGGATGTGATACAGCCTGGATTCGAACCAAGGACTGTAGTGATGCCTCTTGCACTGAGATGCAGTGCCTTAGACCACTGCGCCACTCGGGAGCCCTAATATAACAGTGGTCAACAATTTCTCTCCTGAAATGTGTTCAAAACCAATTATTTGTTATAACTAAACCAAGATAGACAATGGCCTGTCGTTTCCAATAGGAGCAAATGAATCCTAGTGGGCAGACCCAAGTACGAGTTATCGAGATCCTATTGGTGCGTTCTATCATTATTTGCATATTTCAGTTAGGGAACGCCAACACTGAAGTGCCCTTGCACTCCATCTAAACAACAAACACATTTTAAACTTTGGAAAATGGTAAAGTCTACAAATTTAGCCCCTCTCTGTTCGTAACATATTGTAGTTTTGGGAACACAAAACAGTATTGAGATCAAATGTTTCATGATGAGAATATTTGTAGAAAGTCTGCCAAATTGCATCACATTCAATATCCCCCCGCCCCTCCACTTGGATTCATCTCATCACCTTGGTGTTGAGTGGAAATGCCAACCGGATACTTCAGATTTATACATTCGGTGAAACATCTGGTTTTACTGTTCTATCTGTGTTAAAATTCTTGACAGCTGGGTTGTATTTTAATCAGGCATTAAGATAGGCGTTCTGTTTTTTGGGGGGGTCCTTGCGGTAGTTCCTGGTCCACGTATGAGACAGATCCAAACGCAAATATTTAGCTAACAAAGATTTACCAGATAATGTGTAAATGTGACACTATAATCTATCTGTTGATGATTCATCCCGGTCTATAAATTGTCTGGGATATTTTTAGTTTTGGACGTCGTCGTCGTTGTTATACGGTAAGTCGACTAGCTAGTTAGCGCTAATGGATACTAGTATGTTAAGATAGTTTAGTTGTCGAAACCTGTGTAATCCATCCCTGATTTATGCTGAAAGTTGATATCTCACTATGTTGTTAAACCTACCCACACAGACCATTTATACTATTTTGAGGGTTAACTTGAGGGTTGAGGGTTAACCCGGATTTCTAGCTAGGCTTCAAAGATGTTAGCCATAACATCAACAATCTTGCTATCTGTTGGACGGTAGAAGCTATGTCATCATAACATTTTGCATTATCTTTTGGTTTTAGGAGACGGTCTTTTGACATGAGATTTTGTCACAAAAGCTATTTTGTTATTTAATTTCTGAATCTGACAAACTGATTTAATTTGTGTTTCTAGGATGCAGAATGTCTTGGTTGGCCGACCTGGCAGGGAAAGCTGAAGACTTCCTGAATAAAGTGGATGCAGGAGCTGCCAGCCTGACCAAACCCCAAGGCCGCACCTCCTCCTTCTCCTCGGCCTACGATGCTCCTGACTCCACCGAAACCTCTCAGTACAGTAGCACCGGCTACAGCACCAACACATCAGAGACACAGCAACACCCCTATGGGAACTCCACCTCCCACAATGCACCAGGATCTGGTTTCATTACTGCAGCTGCTGGCAACATCAAAAAATCCAAAGGGTCCCTGTTGACTAGCTCAACCACAGTCTCCACTACCAGCACCCTTCCCCTGGGGTCTTCCAGCACTGCCTCCTCCTCCAGCTCCATCAAACCCTCCTCCAGCTTTGTGAGGCCCAGTAAGAAGAGTCAGAGTGAGCAAGATGTGGATGATGACCTGTTGTTTGACTTCCTTAACAGCTCAGATCCTCCGGCGGCCAGCGAGAGGAGGGAGGTCAGACCAAGAGAACCTCTCAGAGTGTCTCCTGAAGGATCAGGCTCCCCACAGCCAGCACCTCCTGCCTTGGCTGCTGCCCCCCTCATGGTCCCCTCAGCCCCCTCCACGCCCCCCTCCCTACGGGGCATGTCTCGTACCTCTAGCTACAGCTCTCTATCCACCAGTACTCACAGTGCCAAAACAGGGGGTTCAGAGGACGGCTCTGCCAAAGAAAGTCAAGGTACTGACACTTAAACTGGTAATGTTAATGTCCTGGCACATACGTGTATGCCTTTTTTGTTCTTTTATCTCAATGTTTGGTCGACATCATACAAGTTGCTGAAATAATCGACACAGTGTTCTAGTTACAATTGCTAATTTAAGTCAGCTCAATGTTCCCTCCTTTATATGTATTCTCTCTTTCTCCCAGACACACCTGATGGTTCTGACTCTGGGTTGGCTGTTCCCCAGTCTATCACCTACATATCAGAGTCTCCGGCCACATACGAGGCCCCTCCCCCAGCCCTGGCCCCGCCCCCTATAGAGGAGCAGCAGAGTCAGATGATGTCCAGTCTGCGTTTGGAGAACCAGCTACTGAGGTCAGAGGTCACCTCCCTCAACCAGGAACTGGCATCCATCATCCAGAGAGCCAAAGACACTCAGGAGGGTGAGAGAGCTGAGAGAGAGAAGACTCATGTCCGGTACCAAATCTGTTTATGCTGTCTTGCCAACTCCTATGGTCGTTGTCATGCCGATGGATGTTGTCTTGCCAACACAGCACTGACAGATCTGGGACCAGGTTATGCTCATGTATGTGTAGTAGACACCTAAATAATGTGGGTTGGTTATGTCTGTCGTGGGCGTAACTATGGTCATAATCTCTTTCCTACAGAATTGAACCAGGCACGGTTACGCACAGAGAAGTGGAATTCGGACCAGTCTCGCACAGACCGCACGGTCAGGGAGCTGCGGTCGCAGGTTGATGACCTCACGGAGGCCCTCGGTGCTAAGGACGGGCAGTTGGCCGTGCTGAAGGTCAGGCTAGATGAGGCAGATCAGTTACTGAAGTCACGGAGCTCTGCTCTGGAGGAGGCACAGACTGAGAGGTCCCGGTATGTTTACAATCTTTGTAGAAGTACTAAATCTGTCTGCTTCATTCATTATTAGTTAAAGACAACTACATTTGTCAGAAGGTATGTTTAATTAACCAAATCTTTGTGAATGA
This sequence comes from Salmo trutta, assembly GCF_901001165.1. Taxonomy (NCBI): domain Eukaryota; kingdom Metazoa; phylum Chordata; class Actinopteri; order Salmoniformes; family Salmonidae; genus Salmo; species Salmo trutta. The sequence goes on along the minus strand of NC_042981.1, from coordinate 4,174,470 downwards.
ATAGATCCAGTCAATGAGGCTGTCCTACTGCTTCAACGTTTATATATTAGTAAAAAATATATATATATTTTTTTAAAGTCTAAGAATAATCAACATGCAACAGTGCTTACATGGGTAAAAATGGTGTTGACTCCGGAGGCTCTGTGTGAGGTGCTCTCTGAATAGCTAGTCTATGTGTAACGGAGGTAAGAACGTGCCGTAAGCTCACTCCACAGCTAGCTTGAAAGGTCGCTATTGAATCGGATCCTTTTCTGTAGGACAACTGGTCGGTACGTCGTCAAGGAGGCCGGTCACGTGTCTTTATGGTCCGAGCCCAGTAACTAAGGGAACCGGGACAGTGGAGGAAGCGACGCTGTTAGCATCACACTGAAGTTGGTTTTGTATAGCACTAGGGAGACAACAACTAACTTTGTACCCCCATCATGTCCAGGATCCTCCAGGACCACACAGAAGGAAGCAGTATGCAGTCCCAGGCCATGACGACCATGCAGGAGAGACTGAGGGAGGCAGACATGGCTCTACGCAGGGAACAGGACGGCTATAGACAGATGCAGGTAGATATACATACACACACACACACACACGGTCCCAACTCTCAAGTACACATTGATATTTGTTTTAAAATCTTTTTTTATCTTTAATCTGTCAAATACAAATGAAGGATGGCATGTGTAACTAGTGGAAACGGGGCACGTTCTTCATGTACAGTGCATTCAGACAGTATACATCCCTTGACTTTTTCCACATTTTGTTACGTTACAGCCTTATTCCTAATCAATCTACACACAATACCCCATAATATCACATTTACATAAGCATTCAGACCCTTTACTCTGTACTTTGAAGAAGCACCTTTGGCAGAGATTATAGCCTTCTTGGGTATGATGCTATTTACCCGGGGCGGCAGGTAGCCTAGTGGTTAGAGCGTTGGACCAGTAACCGAAAGGTTGCTAGATTGAATCCCTGAGCTGACCAGATAAAAATCTGTCGTTCTGCCCTGAATAAGGCAGTTAACCCACTGTTCCCCGGTAGGCCGTCATTGTAAATAAGAATTTGTTCTTAACTGACTTACCTAGTTAATTAAATAAAAATACAAGCTTGGCACACCTGTATTTGGGGAGTTTCTCCCGTTCTTCTCTGCAGATTCTCAAGCGCTGTTAGGTTGGATGGGGAGTGTTGCTGCACAGCTATTTTCAGGTCTCTCCAGAGATGTTTGATCGGGTTCAGGTCCGGTCTCTGGCTGGGCCACTCAAGGACATTCAGAGACTTGTCCTGAAGTCTTGGCTGTGTTCTTAGAGTCGTTGTCCTGTTGGAAGGTGAACCTTTGCCCCAGTCTGAGGTCCTGAGCGCTCTGGAGCAGGTTTTCATCAAGGATCTCTCTGTACGTTGCACCGTTCATCTTTCCCTCGATCCTGACTAGTCTCCCAGTCCCTGCCTCTGAAAAACATCCCCACAGTATGATGCTGCCACCACCATGCTTCAACAGAGGTATGGAGCCAAGTTTCCTCCAGACGTGACTCTTGGATTCAGGCCAAAGAGTTGAATCTTGGTTTCATTAGACCAGAGAATCTTGTTTCTCATGGTCAGAGTCCTTTAGGTGCCTTTTGGCAAACTCCAAGCTGCTGCAGAGATGATTGTCCTTCTGGATTGTTCTCCCATCTGGAGCTCTGGCAGTGACCATTGGGTTCTTGGTGGCCTCCCTGACCAAGGCCCTTCTCCCCCGATTGCTCAGTTTGGCCGGGCGGCCAGCTCTAGGAAGAGTCTTGGTGGTTCCAAACTTCTTCCATTTAAGAATGATGGCAGCTACTGTATTCTTGGGGACCTTTCAATACTGCAGAAATGTTTTGGTACCCTTCCCCAGATCTGTATCTCGACACAATCCTTTATTTAATAAAAAAAAATATATATTTTTACTTTTACCCCCTTTTTTTCTCCCCAGTTTTGCAGTATCCAATTGGTAGTTACAGTCTTGTCTCATCGCTGCAACTCCCGTATGGACTCGGGAGAGGCGAAGGTCACCTGGTGACTGTGTCAGCGTACACTGCGCCCGGCCTGCCACAGGAGTTGCTAGAGTGCGATGTGACAAGGACATCCCTGCCGGCCAAACCCTCCCCTAAGCAGGACGACGCTGGGCCAGTTGTGCGCTGCCCCATGGGTCTCCCGGCTGCGACAGAGCCTAGACTCTAACCAGGATCTCTAATGGAACAGCTGGCAACTGCGATGCAGTACTTTAGATCACAGCGGCGCTCGGGAGGCCCTGCCTCGACACAATCCTCTCAGTGCTCTATGGACAATTCCTTCGACCTCTTGGTTTTTGCTCTGACATGCACTGCCAACTGTGGGACCTTATACAGTATATATTTGATCCCCTGCTGATTTTGTACGTTTGCTCACTGATAAAGAAAGGATCAGTCTATAATTTTAATGGTAGGTTTATTTGAACAGTGAGAGACAGAATAACAACAACAAATATCCAGAAAAACGCATGTCAAAAATTTTATAAATTGATTTGCATTTTAATGAGGGAAATAAGTATTTGACCCCCTCTCAATCAGAAAGATTTCTGGCTCCCAGGTGTCTTTTATACAGGTAACAAGCTGAGATTAGGAGCACACTCTTAAAGGGAGTGCTCCTAATCTCGGCTTGTTACCTGTATGAAAGACACCTGTCCACAGAAGCAATCAATGAATCAGATTCCAAACTCTCCACCATGGCCAAGACCAAAGAGCACTCCAAGGATGTCAGGGACAATATTTGTAGACCTACACAAGGCTGGAATGGGCTACAAGACCATCGCCAAGCAGCTTGGTGAGAAGGTGACAACAGTTGGTGCGATTATTTGCAAATGGAAGAAACACAAAAGAACTGTCAATATCCCTCGGCCTGGGGCTCCATGCAAGGTCTCACCTCGTGGGGTTGCAATGATCATGAGAACGGTGAGGGATCAGCCCAGAACTACATGAGAGGATCTTGTCAATGATCTCAAGGCAGCTGGGACCATTGTCACCAAGAAATCAATTGGTAACACACTACGCCGTGAAGGACTGAAATCCTGCAGCGCCCGCAAGGTTCCCCTGCTCAGGAATACATATACATGCCCGTCTGAAGTTTGCCAATGAACATCTGAATGATTCAGAGGACAACTGGGTGAAAGTGTTGTGGTTAGATGAGACCAAAATGGAGCTCTTTGGCATCAACTCAACTCACTGTGTTTGGAGGAGGAGGAATGCTGCCTATGACCCCAAGAACACCATCCCACCGTCAAACATGGAGGTGGAAACATTATGCTTTGGGGGTGTTTTTCTGCTAAGGGGACAGGACAACTTCACCGCATCATTTGACGGGGCCATGTACTGTCAAATCTTGGGTGAGAACCTCCTTCCCTCAGCCAGGGCATTGAAAATGGGTCGTGGATGGGTATTCCAGCATGACCCAAATGACCCAAAACACACGGCCAAGGCAACAAAGGAGTGGCTCAAGAAGAAGCACATTTAGGTCCTGGAGTGGCCTAGCCAGTCTCCAGACCTTAATCCCATAGAAAATCTGTGGAGGGAGCTGAAGGTTCGAGTTGCCAAACGTCAGCCTCAACCTTAATGACTTGGAGAAGATCTGCAAAGAGGAGTGGGACAAAATCCCTCCTGAGATGTGTGCAAACCTGGTGGCCAACTACAAGAAACGTCTGACCTCTGTGATTGCCAACAAGGTTTTTGCCACCAAGTACTAAGTCATGTTTTGCAGAGGGGTCAAATATTATTTCCCTCATGAAAATGCAAATCATTTTATAACATTTTTGACATGCGTTTTTCTGGATTTTTGTTGTTGTTATTCTGTCTCACTGTTCATATAAACCTACCATTAAAATTATAGACTGAGCATTTCTTTGTAAGTGGGCAAACGTACAAAATCAGCAGGGGACCAAAACATTTCCCCCCCACTGTATAGACAGGTGTGTGCCTTTCCAAATCATGTCCAATCAAGTTGTAGAAACATTTCAAGGATGATCAATGGAAACAGGATGCACCTGAGCGCAACTTCGAGTCTCATAGCAAAGTGTCTGAATACTTATGTAAATAATGTATTTCTGTTTTTTTTTTTTTTTTTTTTATAAATATGCAAATAAAAAAATATGTGGTACTGTGTGTAGATTTGATTTTGTTTTATTTAATACATTTTAGAACAAGGATGTAATGTAACAAAGTGGAAAAAGTCAAGGGGTCTGAATACTTTATGAAGGGTCCTGGTCTCTAAGTCAATCATAGATTAGAACATGTCGTCTCCTTGGTTTCCACAGAGTGAGTTTGCGGTGCGGCTATCCAAGATGGAGGCTGAGAGGCAGACGCTAGCGGAGGCTGTGACTGGCGCAGAAAGACGGGCATCGGAGGATAAGCACCGGGTCGAGGACCTCCAACAGCAGATGAGGAGTGCCCGGAACACAGCCGAGACTGCCAAGCAGGAGTTACAGGACTATAAACACAAAGCCTCCCGCATACTACAGGTAGGAGATAGAGATTGACTCTTTTTTTAATTTATTTTTTATCCGTCACATATGGGAGATTTAGGACACAACTCACTATTTCCTTTCTAATGCTTTTGTTTTGTTGTACCACCTGTATGTGTGTGTGTCCTCTCCAGTCCAAAGAGAAGCTGATCAGCAGCCTGAAGGAGGGGTCAGGCTTGGATGGTCTGGAAGGAGGAGGAACAGGTGCTTTGGAGCTGGAGGAGCTTAGACATGAGAAGGAGCTCCAGAGAGATGAGATTCAGAAACTACAGGGACAGATGCAGACGCTCCGAGCTGAGATACAGGTGAGAAGGGACTGGAGATGGTTTCAATGATATATCCCTCTCTCGGCCACCCCCCCCCCCTCCCCTTAGCACACATACAAAGCAACTTACAGTACAGTGTGAGTGCATACAATTCTGTAGTATGTTGATGTGATTCCTGCAGTATCCCTGCGGGAATTGAACTCCTCACCTTGCCGTTGCTAGCACCAACTGAGCCACACAGGACATGCTTACTTCAAGACAACCTTGGTGGCTGGATGACCTGGCTGTAAGAGTGAGATGTTGTGACCTTTTTTCTCCCAGGACTTGGAGGTAGCGGCCCTGACTGAGGCAGAGACGTGGAGAGAGCAGCAGCTGGAGATCCAGGAGCAACAGACCCGACAGACCAGAGCCAAGCAGGAAGTGGAGGCCGAGGTGGAGCGCTACAAACAGGTAGCGGAATATATCTTCTTATACCACGCCGTTGTTGAATACTCCTTTCTGATTGGCTCTGAAGGGCATTCTAGAGCATGCGTTATTTCTCTGTAATGTACAGTATAATTCAATGGCTCTGAAGTTCATTCTTGTATGTTTTATGTTTGAGCTGCTTTTGAAAGCAAAAATCGTTTTTTTTTTTTAAACATTATTGGCATTGTTGAAAAATCGAATTTCATAATAGCAAGCTAGGACCGACGCTTTGGTTAGCAAAGCTAGGAAGTCTTTTTGTTTTGGCCACCAAGGCAACTACTGTAGCAGTCTAGTAAACTTGCTAGCTTCTTCAGTGGATGTTGAATACATTTCTTGCAGCAAAAATAGCCTTTGTATAAGCGGGAAAATATTGCAACTCCGTGGGAAGTGAGATGGGAGGAATCACTTGTGTCTTACTAGTGGGTAAGATGGCGGCGTTCAGGAGGTTGCCGGTTCCTGCTCAACTTTGATTATAATTTTCTTTATGGTCATTTTTTGCGTTAATTGTTACTTTGTTTGCTCAGAATGTTTCTTGCAATAATTTTCTACGACCAACAAAAACACTTCAGCGAACTGTACAAGATCATAAGCCATTCTACAAATCCTCTCACCCGGGAGAAGTCTTTTATTGTTGCTGGTGATCATTTGGGTTTATCACCGACATGTATCCTGCGGACGACCACACCGTGTTTCGCTCCTATCAGGTAAAAACAAGAAGTGGCTCCTGTGGGCACGCGATCAGCACGGATCCCGGTTATTGTTGAGTCAGGATTTGGCCCCATCATGTCATCCTGCCTGTTTAATGGTACAGGCTTGTGGTGTAATGGTGCGGGGGGGGAACGTTTTTTTCTGGAACACGTTAGTTCCCTAAATATCAATTGAGCAATGTTTCCATGCCTCAAAGAATTCAGGCTGTTCTGGAGGCAAAGGGGGTTCCAACCAGGTACTAGATGGGTGTAGCTAATAAACTGTGTGCACATCAGTCACAGGCTTTATTAGGAAATATGTTGAACCCACAATAACAATCTGGACCAATAAAAATCTGTTCAATGTCAGCAGCACGAACCCTGATGACTCTGTGACGTGCGACGTGTACAAGGCAAGCAGGTACAAGCTCCGCAAAATCCATTAGGGGGACAAACTTCAATTGATGTTCCACTCAGACTCACGTCGCAAATGCAGGTGTGGTGTGCCCCCCCCCCCCCCCCCCCCCCCGAAGCCTCCCTCCCAGACGAGCTTAATGCATTCTATGCTCGCTTCAAGGCAAATTACCTGACAATCCAGGAGGACTCTCGCTGCTCTGGACGACCAGGTGCTATCACTCGGCGTACAATTGGCCCAGCGTTGTCTTGCTTAGGGGAGGGTTTGGCCGGCAGGGATGTCCTTGTCCCATCGCGCTCTAGCGACTCCTGTGGCGGGCCGGGCGCAGTGCACGCTGACACGGTCGCCAGGTGACCGGTGTTTCCTCCGACACATTGGTGTAGCTGGCTTCCGGGTTAAGCGGGCATTATGTCAAGAAGCAGTGCGGCTTGGTTGTGTCGTGTTTCGGAGGACGCACGGCTCTCGACCTTCGCCTCTCCCAAGTCCGTACGGGAGTTGCAGCGATGAGGCAAGACTGTAACTACCAATTGGATACCGCGAAACTGGGGAGAAAAAAGGGTAAAAGTTTTTTAAAAAACGTTTAAAAAGAATGCTGTTCATTGACTACAGTTCAGCATTCAACACTATTGTTCCATCCAAGCTCGACACGGGTCTGGACACCACCCAGTGCAACTGGATTCTGGTCTTACTGACGAGCAGACTACAGGCTGTGCGTTTTGGCAACAACATCTCCTCCACGACTGACTCTTAAAACAGGGGCCCCCCAGGTATGTGTCCTCAGTCCTCTGCTGTACTTCCTGTTCACCCACGACTGGGCGGCTTTGCACGACACCTACTCCATCATCTGGTCTCCATGACGACACCACGATTGTAGTCCTGACAACTAACAGTGATGAGTCAGCCTTTAGGGAAGACGTCAGTGAACTGGCATTGTGGTGTCGTGACAACAACCTCTCTCTCTCTCAATGTCAGCAAAACAAAGGAGTTGATTGTTGACTTCAGGAAGCAGAGGGGACATGCCCCTGATTCACATCAATGGGACTGCAGTAAAGAGAATCACGATTTTTAAGTTTATTGGCGTCCACATCACCAAAGACTTGACACGGACCAACAACACCACCACTCTTGTCAAGAGGGCGCAACAGCGTCTCTACTTCCTAAGGCGGCTGAATAAATTCGGCATGCCACCCCTCCAGATCCTCACCAAATACTACCGCTGCACCGTCGAGTGCGTCCTACCAGTTGCATCACAGCCTGGTAAGGGAATTACTCCATATACGACCGCAAGGCCTTCCAGCGGGTGGTGAAGATGGCTCAGTACATCCCTGGGACCAGAACATCTACTCAAAATGGTGTCTGAGGAAGCATCATCAAGGACCCCACACACCCCAGCCACGAGCTGTTCTCTCCCTAACCGTCGGGCAGACAGTATCGAAGCACGAGGTCTGATACCAACAGATTCAGAGACAGTTTCTATCTACAAGCCATCAGACTGCTGAACACTTGAGCTGGACTGACCATCTGCTCTTATTCTCCACACCTCAGCACTCGCTCACTCACACACAGACATACACAAAGTATGTGGACACAGCTTTTTCAGCCACACCCGTTGCTGACAGGTGTATAAAATCGAGCACACAGCCCAGCAATCTCCGTAGACGAACATTGGCAGTTGAATAGCCTTACTGAAGGATGCCACCTTTCCAACAAGTCAGTTTGTCAAATTTCTTCCTTGCTAGAGCTGTCCCGCTCACCTGTAAATGCTGTTATTGTGAAGTGGAAATGTCGAGGAGCAACAATGGCTCAGGCGCAATGTGGTAGGCCAGACAATCTCACAGAACGGGACCGCCGAGTGCTGTCCTCGGTTACAACACTCACTACCTAGTCCCAAACTGCTTCTGGAAGCAACATCGGCACAAGAACTGTTCATCGGGAGCTTCATGAAATGGGTTTCCATGGCCGAGCAGCCGCACACAAGCCTAAGATCGCCATGCACAATGCCAAGCGTCGGCTGGAGTGGTGTAAAGCTCGCCGCTATTGGACTCTGGAGCAGTGGAAACCCGTTTTCTGGAGTGATGAATCACGCTTCAACATCTGGCAGTTCGACTGACGAATCTGGGTTTGGCGGATGCCAGGAGAACTGCCCGAAATATAGTGCCAACTGTAAAGTTTGGTGGAGGAGGAATAATGGTCTGGGGCTGTTTTTCATGGTTCGGGCTAGACCCCTTAGTTCCACTGAAGGGCAACCTTAACTCTACGGCATACAGTGACATTCTAGACGATTCTGTGCTTCCAACTTTATGGCAACAGTTTGGGGAAAGCCCTTTCCTGTTTCAGCATGACAATGCACAAAGCAAGGTCCCATTCAAAAATGGTTTGTCGAGATCGGTGTGGAAGAACTTGACTGGCCTGCACAGAGCCCTGACCTTGACTCCATCGAACACCTTTGGAATCTTTTGAATTGGAACACCGACTGCGAGCCAGGCCTAATTGCCCAACATCAGTCCCCAACCTCACTAATGCTCTTGTGGCTGAATGGAAGCAAGTCACCTGCAGCAATGTTCCAACATCTCGCCTTTCCATGAAGAGTGGAGGCTGTTATAACAGCAAAGGGGGGGACCGACTCCATATTAATGCCCATGGTTTTGGAATGAGATGTTCGACGAGGATGTGTTTCACATACGTTTGGCCATGTAGTGTACGTTCATGCTACACACATCACAACTGCTGCTACCAGACTCATATTATACTACATTTACATTTACGTCATTTAGCAGACGCTCTTATCCAGAGCGACTTACAAATTGGTGCATTCACCTTATGCTCAGTTTATACACTGCCCCCATCCCCCCTTCTCCAATACACGTGTAAATATTATAAATTGTGCCTTCCTGTATTATACCGATGCTAAAATGTGTATTATATATTCTTTTGTATTGTTATTTTTTTCTTAATTGTTGCATTGTCGAAGTAACCTGCAAGTAAGCATTTCATTGGACAATATCTACCAAGCATATCCAATGCATCCGACTAATAAAACTTTAAACTTAGGTCCTATTCATTTAAGGCAATGGGAAAAACATTTATGATACGTTTTGCAATGGAAAATGTGTGTTTCTTAAATCGACCACATGTCCAGGTAGTCCCTGCCTGTTTCTTTCTCTATATCTGGGCTAAGGGGAACTTTTTGTGTGTGTGTGTGATGTAGGAGCTACAGTATGTAGAGGAGGAAAACCATCGTTCCAAGACCACACTGCAGAGTCGCATCAAGGATCGGGAGGATGAGATACAGAAACTCAGAAACCAGGTATATAGACATACCAGTTGGAAGTCCGAAGTTTACATACACTTAGGTTGGAGTCATTTAAAAACTTGTTTTTCAACCACTTCACAAATTTCTTGTTAACAAACTATAGTTTTGGCAAGTCGGTTAGGACATCTACTTTTGTGCATGACACAAGTAATTTTGCCTAGAAGGCCAGCATCCTGGAGTCGCCTCTTCGCTGTTGACGTTGAGACTGGTGTTTTGCGGGTACTATTTAATGAAGCTGCCATTTGAGGACTTGTGAGGTGTCTGTTTCTCAAACTAGACACTCTATGTACTTGTCCTCTTGCTCAGTTGTGCACCGGGGCCTCCCACTCCTCTTTCTATTCAGGTTAGAGCCAGTTCGCGCTGTTCTGTGAAGGGAGTAGTACACTGCGTTGTACGAGATCTTCAGTTTCTTGGCAATTTCTGAGCATGGAATAGCCTTAATTTCTCAGAACAAGAATAGACTGACAAGTTTCAGAAGAAATGTATTTGTTTCTGGCTATTTTGAGCCTGTAATCACACCCACAAATGCTGATGCTCCAGATACTCAACTAGTCTAAAGAAGGCCAGTTTTATTGCTTCTTTAATCAGGACAACAGTTTTCAGCTGTGCTAACATAATTGCAAAAGGGTATTTTAATGATTAATTAGCCTTTTTAAAATGATAAACTTTGATTAGCTAACACAACGTGCCATTGGAACACAGGAGTGATGGCTGCTGATAATGGGCCTCTGTACACCTATGTAGATATTCCATAAGAAATCAGCTGTTTCCTGCTACAATTGTTAATGTTGTAAATTACTCTGTCTACACTGTATTTCTGATCAATTTGATGTTATTTTAATGGACAGAAAATGTGTTTCTCTTTTAAAAAAACAAGGACATTTCTAAGTGACCCCAAACTTTTTTGAACGGTAGTGTATGTCAATGAAGTTCACATAATAAACATATAAAATGTGACTTTTATTGACATTCTACTGCATTGTTAGGAGCTAGGAACGTAAGCATTTCACTGCACGTGTTTATAACATCTGCTAAATTGTATGCAACCAATAAACTTATTTGATTTTAGAAGTAGCACAGGTAACGTTACATTTCCCTGTCCCGCCCTCTTCCTCCTCCCTCCTGCCTCCCTAGCTGACCAATAAGGCTCTGAGCAGCAGTAGCCAGGTGGAGCTAGAGAGCAGGTTACACCAGCTGACAGAGACTCTGATTCAGAAGCAGACCATGCTGGAATCCCTGGGAACAGAGAAGAGCTCTCTGGTCTTCCAGCTAGAGAGGCTGGAGACTCAGCTGAAGAGCGTCCAGGGAGGAGGGCAGACCGGGGGGCCGGCCATTAACATGAGCAGCATGGAGAGCCCAGGTGAGGCTGAGGCTGTTTTTAAAAAGAAAAATACCACCCTATATACATTAGTACACTATTTTTGACCAGCTGAGGTGAGACTGATGTCGTGTGTGGATGGATATGATTAGGTAGCCTGGTTGGCCCAGATATGTTAATAATGTGTAACCAACTCCTTTCGGTATTGGTCTGGGTCCAGGCTAATGGCTAGTTCAGGGTGGGGAATTATTATTTTGGGGGGGAAAAGCAAACTCCAGGCTACTCTTAAATGTCTAAAACTAGATAAAGTATGTAGAAATTATAATGGACCTTTTTTTTTTATATATATATTTTTTTAAATAACTGCCCTTTTGCTGGCCTGCAAATTGTTTTTGACGAACAAATCGGTCTGAAAATGAATCTGTGCTCGCGGTGTTACCCTCGAGCCAAAATGTTTGCCAACCCCTGGACTAGTTGGTTAAAGTTAGTGCTTTTCTTGATGCTCAGCTAACTTTTATTTGATAGATCGTCGTTGCAAGTAAATAAATACATTGATTTTGAGATTTGGGAAGTATTTTTTTTGATGAACAAGCACTCAGCTCAAGCTCTTTACTTGATTTATTATTAAAAAAAAATTTATTTGTGTTCAGATGGCCACTCAAATTGTTGGTGTATGTAAAGCATTTCCCACACTGAGAGCAGAGGTAGGGTCTCTCCTGTGGGAACTCTCTTGCACTTACTGAGTGTGAAGGAATGACGACAACTCTTTCCACACTCTGTAGAAGAGAAGGCTATTTCTTCTGTGTGGATCACCTGGTGGCTTGTAAGATCACTGGTGTTCGGCAAATGTCTTCCCACATTCAGTGCAGTGATAAGGGCGTTCTCATGTGTGCCGTGCCTCGTGTCTCTAAGTTTACACTGCTAGTGAAATTCATCACAGGTCTTTAATCCAGTGTGGATCATCATGTGTTTATCAAGCTCATCTTTTCGACGAAGATGTACCATATTGTTGGCAACAGTGGTGTTTTTCCTCCTGTGTGGATTATCTTGTGCCTACTGAGAGTGTACGACGGAAACTCTCTTTACACACGCTGTACAAGAGATCTTTCTCCTGTGTGGATCTGCGCTGGTGCTTTATAAGATCCACAGTGTGAAAACATACTCCCACATTCAGTGTAGTGGTAGTGCTTTTCTCTTGTGTGACCTGGCTAGTGTGTCTCTTAAGTTTTTTTCTCTGCTGGTGAAGCCCTTCCTGTATCCATCACAAGATGTATGATCTTTTCCCCAGTGTGTTATCATGGGTCTTTTTCAGCAGGTATTTTTTTTGACCGAAAGCTTTTCCACACAGAAATGATTTCTGTTTCTATCTTCCTTTTCGTCTCCTTTGGATTTCTAACCTTGTGTGTTTTTGTTCAGATTATTTCCAGGTGTTTTGGTGGGTTGGGAACCTGTTTTGTTCAGATCTGTGCATTTAGGATGTCCTTTATCTGACATCGTGGCGCATTTGTACTTTAGAGACAAACTCGGATCCTTCTCTCTTCTTCAAACTCGCTTAACAACAAGACATCAGCCCGTTTCATTTCGATGTTCAGATTCCTGTATAATCCCCCTTTTTGATTCTCAAAGTCTCTATTTAAAAAGTAATCGAGGCATTCAGACGGGTGACTCTTCAAACCCGCTTCAGTTTTGATGTGAATATTTGGCCCAGGAGTAATACTTATGTATTGACAACATGTTTCCAGGCTTCTTCACACTCCTGTCTGGAAAAGGCCTGTTTGTTGGTCAGCTGCTGGTCCAAAATCAGGCTCACTTTTCACAAAAACAGGAAGCAGGGAGGAAAAGCTGGTTCTGGTCAACAAATCACAGCTCACCTCACAGCTAGATCCTATATGAAAACACACCACAAAAGTGTTATTCCATGTGGACTAAACATGGCCAAGACATGAATACTTTATTTTACAACAGACAACATTTCTCTAGGTTTTTCTACAGAAGCTTTTTAGACATCTGCATAAAATCATAACTGAGAAATATTTAATCAAAGAAATCTGTAGATTTAAAAAATTTGCAGTGTGTGTGTGCTCACTACTCAGAATAACAACTTCAATATTAATTTGAGTCTTCACAACGTTTTTCAGAGATTGAACCAACAAGATTACATTTAAACATGACAACCAACAGAACTAAACAAAACTGATTCACTTTCAGTTCTCTACTCTCTTACAATGTTTCATTGCCCCTAAAGTTCTTTGTTTTTGTCATTAAGTTAACTGTAGCATAGTGTATCAGAGGCCTTACAGCTACACCCCAAGAGGAAAAATACAACTAATACAACAAGAAAGCAGAATCAAAATGACCAGAGTCCAGTTGTACATCGGAAGACTCATAGATTCACCATTTTTTATATTGACACTTCTCGGGGGCAACAGCAAGATTAGGGGGCAACAGCAAGATTAGGGGGCAACAGCAAGATTAGGGGGCAACAGCAAGATTAGGGGGCAACAGCAAGATTAGGGGGCAACAGCAAGATTAGGGGGCAACAGATAGTAAAAAGGAGTCCCATGTTGTATAGAAGTCTTCTCCCTTGTTCCTAAATATAGCACTCCTTTTCTCCAGTGGTGGTAGGACTTTTTAAAGATCTCACAATTCCACAGATTTTATTGTTCGTGGCTGTTTTTTTTTATCCAGTTCAAGAGAATGTATTTGCAGGCCTCAGAGTCATTTTTTTGTTGTTTTTTTTTTAAGGAGATTTGAGCAGATTTTTGGGGAAGTTGAGATGTTACTAGTAAAAGATGTGAGATTTGTTTTGTTTCACCATAACCTCTTGGATGGCAGGACTGAAAAGGTCTTTATGTTAACTTCACACAGGGACACGACAGAGGAACGCACCAATCCTGTTCAACGACCACGACAGTCCAGGAGTGTATGGACAGGTACGCAAGGCAGCCAGCACCATCGACCGGTTCAGGTGAGCTATTATACCAGAGGGTTGGCCTTATCAAAACAGACTTTTTCTTGTGTTATTTAAAAGGAGTGTTTTTAAAAAAAAAAAATTATGCTTTATTCAGACAGTACAGAAACAGAGGTAGACAGGCCAGACAGGGCAATCAACCACAAGACCTTTAATAAGGCTCTTATGTTAGTTTCAGGAATGTTACCATACAACTATACCTCCAAGTTAAGTTTTGAGGAATTGTTTAGTAATGTTAACTTGTCACAAATACATGAGCTGTTTTTTGTTGTTGTTTTGTTTGTTAATAAAGAGCCAGTGGAATTTCGTTCTCGTTCTGTATGTTGTGATGCTGTATTCAGATTTTATAGGCACGAATGTTTACCATTCAGCCACACCAGTGTCACATTTTTATATCTCACCTCGTCAATAATCAGGAAAATCTTGTCCTTCCAGCATCCGATTAGGAATCTTCCTGAGACGCTACCCCGTTGCTCGGGTTTTTGTAATACTGTATATGGTGAGTGTCTTTTTTGTATCGCAAACTTTTATCGCAACTACTATATTTACTGCACGTGTAACGCTGACCAAAATATACGTTAAAATTCTCTCTTCCTTTTTTTAACTAAATAAAACCAATGAAACCAGTACAGAACTCAGAAACCAGTACAGAACCAGTACAGAACTCAGAAACCAGTACAGAACCAGTACAGAACTCAGAAACCAGTACAGAACCAGTACAGAACTCAGAAACCAGTACAGAACCAGTACAGAACCAGTACAGAACCAGTACAGAACCAGTACAGAACCAGTACAGAACCAGTACAGAACTCAGAAACCAGTACAGAACCAGTACAGAACCAGTACAGAACTCAGAAACCAGTACAGAACCAGTACAGAACTCAGAAACCAGTACAGAACCAGTACAGAACTCAGAAACCAGTACAGAACCAGTACAGAACTCAGAAACCAGTACAGAACCAGTACAGAACCAGTACAGAAACCAGTACAGAACCAGTACAGAACCAGTACAGAACTCAGAAACCAGTACAGAACCAGTACAGAACTCAGAAACCAGTACAGAACCAGTACAGAACTCAGAAACCAGTACAGAACCAGTACAGAACTCAGAAACCAGTACAGAACCAGTACAGAACTCTTGCTGTTTTAAAAAAAAATAATACATGTTTTACACTTTTTTTTGTTAGAA
The DNA here is from genome assembly GCF_901001165.1 of Salmo trutta. Lineage (NCBI taxonomy): Eukaryota > Metazoa > Chordata > Actinopteri > Salmoniformes > Salmonidae > Salmo > Salmo trutta. The sequence continues at coordinate 4,159,349 of NC_042981.1, read as the reverse complement.
ATAAACGTGTCACAATGATCTTTTAAAGCCCAGTTTGTTTGTTTTTTTTCAGGCACTACTGCACCTATGGGTCATGATTGTTCTGTTGACCTATTCCCCAGAGATGCATGAGATCCACGACCATCCTGCAGGGAGATAGAACACAAGGCCTGAACACAAGGCCTGAACAATGTCATGATAGAGCTTTATATATATATATATGTTGTTGTGATTTAGGGTAAGGTGAAGATGAGTTCTCTTTGCCATCGAAGACTAGCCTGGTGCCAGGTCTGTTTGTGCTGTTCAGACCTGCCTACCATACACGCAACTTTAGGTCAAAAGTACGCTGGTATGGAAGAGGGGGGGGAAGAAAAAAAAAACATTTTTTTTTTTAAATAGCACAAATAGGCTTTTAGTTGGCGAATTGTGGCTTTTGACTCAACCGTCTGAAGTTGGAGCTGAGCCAATCAGAGGACATGGGCGAGGAGGAAAAATCTCTCTCTCAGCTACAGCCCGTAACCCTAAAGTCAGTACTATTTCCCTCTCTCAGGCTTGGCTGGCAGCTCTCCGCCACGTCCGTTGATACTACTGATGTGTGAGGGGAAAAAGGAGAACGAATTGTTTTTGCTTAATTAATACGTTTTCCCAAAATTGTGTGTTTTTAGTCAAGCACATAATCACTATTATTTAGTAGTTAGCTCCTTGGTTAAGGCGTCACTACGACGAAAGTAGTTAGCTACAGCGTTTTATTAAACGAACCCGAGAACATTTTCTTGACCGTACATGCTTTTGATCTCCGCAACAGCGCATTGACGAGCAAAGGGGAAATGTGCGCGTCGCTGCGCGGATGGAAAACGGTCATGGCAAGGAGAGCTCTTCCGCCGGTACCGTCCTTCACAGAAAAGTTCTGTTTATAGACCTTTTTAACGATTTAGTAGGCCAATGTTAATGAATCAGTTTCTTGATTATAGCTAAATGTCAACAGTAGGCTGCTAATGCTGTGGTAAATCAGTTCACCGATGACGACGGGGCATGTTGAATAAATCCTAGTCTAGTCGTCAGGCCTGATGAATTTAACTAGATCAGGGATAGAGATCTGAAACCAGCTCCGATACCATCTCTGACAGCCCTAGTTGTTTCATATTCCATATAGCCTACAGTAAGCTAGACTAATACATTACATCCAGTAATTGAATTATTCTGAATTCTCCCCAAACAAAATGAAGAAGCCAGTTTACACTTTCACTAAACTCTATCCACATAAAGACATATATTAATTAGAATTACCCCTAAATTGAACCTAGAAAAAAAATGTGAAAGTGTCATTGAGACCAGCTCAATTTTATTTAGGATCAATCACAAGACTACATTTTGATATCATTTAGGACTAGGTTTCAGGTAATGGCAGTTTTTTTTTACGTTTTTTTTTTTTTTAAAGAAAATTTGCAAAATGGCGTCTGTGGTGCCGCGCTGAAGTGATACTTCAAGGTTGGCAGGTCTGTGTTTTGCCAGCTCCGTTCTCCGTTGGCATGACGATGACCATAGGAGTTGGCTAGAAAGCACACCTAGATCTGAGACCAAAAGGCTAGTTGGAGTAGGGATGGAGCAAGCTGCTGATTTAAAATGATTCAATAACGCACAGAACTGACATGCTATCTACTCTATGGGACACTGACTGACTTGGGATCACTTTTCCCCGTTTTCTACCTCCTTAAAGGGTTGCAAAATACTTGTAACTTTCCCCCAAAAATTTACAGGTTTTCCAGACATTCTCTTTGGAGGTTTACTGGAATCAGGAGAATAACCAAGGAGGGAATCGGGGGGGAATCCACTAACTGGAATCCTCCAACTAGGATGTCTGGGGAAACCTGGGAATTTGGAGAAGTTACTAGAATTATGCAACCCTCCCTGTCCCTTGTCCCCCCCTGTCCCTTGTCCCCCCCTGTCCCTTGTCCCCCCCTGTCCCTTGACCCCTTGTCCCCCCCTGTCCCTTGACCCCTTGTCCCCCCCCTGTCCCTTGACCCCTTGTCCCCCCCCTGTCCCTTGACCCCTTGTCCCCCCCTGTCCCTTGTCCCCCCCTGTTCCTTGTCCCCCCCCTGTCCCTTGTCCCTCCCCTGTCCCTTGTCCCTCCCCTGTCCCTTGTCCCTCCCCTGTCCCTTGTCCCTCCCCTGTCCCTTGTCCCCCCCTGTCCCTTGACCCCCTGTCCCCCTCGTCCTACCTAAAGATCCACAGGTCAGTCACAGTAGAATGGGGTTTTATAGCTGTTACACAGTCAGATGCTGGTGGGTAGTGCAGTGATGACGGCATATTCATTACAGTTATATTCATTTCTCCTTATCCCTTCTCCTGTACGATGTTACTCTCCCTATCTTAAATCTGTTCGTTTATTTTCCCCCATAGAAACTTATGTTTCCATTCACAGTTTTTATGTGAGTAAAGTCATACCTAAAAAAAAATAAAGATCATTTAAAGCTGGGATGGAAACCGAAAAGTTTCGGTACAATTGTAGAAATGCCGACGGATAATTTGTTCGTTCAACATGGTGGGTTCTTTTTTGTGTCGGTAAAATGTATTACGCGAGAAATGGCAGTGGAAACGTCTTTTTTTTTTTATGCGCAGACGTAAACTTGGAGTCACGCAATGATATGATGTGTGTGTGTGTCTGGTCCTTCCACTACGACTGGGGAAACCATGCAGTTTACTAGGCTACAGATGAAATAGGTTATGATGAACTTCACAGGGAGGTGTAAAAGTGCACGGTGATCTTGATGCACTTATCCAATAAATATCGAGGGTGTTATTCTGGTGACATGATGATCGATGCTTGACTGCTGTTTTGACAAATAAACATTTGCATATTTTCTTTTATGAGGATTCTAGAATATTCACATGAAAATCTGTCTCTCCAATTGGATGGAAATTTAGCTACTGAGGATTATTTAAATGTGAAAAGGATTATTTTAATAAACATCAAACCTGAAGATAAAAACACTTTGTTTTTGTTTCATCTGTCTGTGGATGCATAAATTATTTGCATCAGTTAAAACACAACACTGCTTTTCTTAGCAGTGCATAGTTGCCTGACAGGAAATTGCCATGCTGTAGATTAATTATAGCCGATTCCTCCTTGGAAACTATCGTAGGCCTACATACCCTGTTGGAACAACCAGAGGTGAGTCCCTGCTAACACTGGCCTGGCCAAAACTCATTATCTACCTGACCCTACATGCACTACATGACCAAAAGTATGTGGACACCTGCTCGTTGAACATCTCATTCCAAAATCATGGGCATTAATATGGAGTTGGTCCCTTTTGCTGCTATAACAGCCTCCAGTCTTCTGGAAAGGCTTTCCACTCGATGATGGAACATTGCTGCGGGGACTTGCTTCCATTCAGCCACAAGAGCATTAGTGAGGTCAGGTACTGATGTTGGGAGATTAGGCCTGGCTGGCAGTCGGCGTTCCAATTCATCCCAAAGGTGTTCGATGGGGTTGAGGTCAGGGCTCTGTGCACGCCAGTCAAGTTCTTCCACACTGATTTCGACAAACCATTTCTGTATGGACCTCTGGCTTTGTGCACAAGGGAATTGTCATGCTGAAACAGGGAAGGGCCTTCCCCAAACTGTTGCCACAAAGTTGGAAGCACAGAATCGTCTAGAATGTCATTGTATGCTGAAACGTTAAGATTTCCCTTCAGTAGAACTAAGGGGCCTAGCCGGAACCATGAAAAACAGCCCCAGACCATTATTCCTCCTTCACCAAACTTTCGTTTACACAATGCATCGGGGCAGATGGCATCCGCCAAACCCAGATTTGTCAGTCGGACTGGTCATGGCTCATAACACCAGTGGAGGCTCCTCAGAGGAGGAAGTGGCGGACCATCCTCCAGTGATTTTCATAAAAATAAAAATTGTCAAACATATAAAAAGTTGTACTTTTATCTATAAACTATACTAAATATATTCACGTCACCAAATAATTGATTAAAACACACTGTTTTGCAATGAAGGTCTACAGTAGCCTCAACAGCACTCTGTAGGGTAGCACCATGGTGTAGCCGGAGGACAGCTAGCTTCCATCCTCCTCTGGGTACATTGACTTCAATACAAAACCTAGGAGGCTCATGGTTCTCACCCCCTTCCATCGACTTACACAGTAATTATGACAACTTCCGGAGAACATCCTCCAACCTATCAGAGCTCTTACAGCATGAACTGAAATGTTGTCTACCCAATCAAAGGATCAGAGAATGAATCTAGTACTGAAAGCATAAACTACAGCTAGCTAGCACTGCAGTGCATAAAAAGTGGTGAGAATTTGACTCAAACAGAGAGAAAGACAATAATTGAACAGTTTTGAACAAATTAATTTCTTCCAAAATGGAGGCGAGAGAGATTTTCAGTTTCATTGTAAGCAAATGCAGCTAGCTAAGTTTAGCCTATTCAGCATCCCTCTGTTTGCAAGGCACTACAGAGGGTAGTGCGAACGGCCCAGTACATCACTGGGGCCAAGCTTCCTGCCATCCAGGACCTCTATACCAGGCGGTGTCAGAAGAAGGCCCTAAAAATTGTCAAAGACTCCAGCCACCTTAGTCATAGACTGTTCTCTCTGCTACCTCACGGCAAGCGGTACCGGAATGCCATGTCTAGGTCCAAAAGGCTCCTTAACAGCTTCTACCCCCAAGCCATCAGACCGCTGAACAGTTAATCAAACGGCTACCCAGACTATTTGCATTGTCCGCAGTTGCTACTCGCTGTTTATTATCTATACATGGTTTGATTTGATTAGATTTGAACATTGTCATACAAAAAGGTCATATGAACTTGCAAAAAAGGTCATAGGAACTTATTGATAATATGAAATCTACATTATGGAGAAAAGCGCATTATAATTTCCATGACAGCATTTAATAACAGTGTGGAAAGCATTGTGGTCTCGGAAGAGGGTAGCGTATCAAATAGGCTGCTGGAAGGCATGAAGCGAGACGGTGGAACTTGGCTGAGTTTGTTCTCGGGCTGCGGACGGTGGAACTTGGCTGAGTTTGTTCTCGGGCTGCGGACGGTGGAACTTGGCTGAGTTTGTTCTCGGGCTGCGGACGGTGAAACTTGGCTGAGTTTGTTCTCGGGCTGCGGACGGTGGAACTTGGCTGAGTTTGTTCTCGGGCTGCGGACGGTGGAACTTGGCTGAGTTTGTTCTCGGGCTGCGGACGGTGGAACTTGGCTGAGTTTGTTCTCGGGCTGCGGACGGTGGAACTTGGCTGAGTTTGTTCTCGGGCTGCGGACGGTGGAACTTGGCTGAGTTTGTTCTCGGGCTGCGGACGGTGGAACTTGGCTGAGTTTGTTCTCGGGCTGCGGACGGTGGAACTTGGCTGAGTTTGTTCTCGGGCTGCGGACGGTGGAACTTGGCTGAGTTTGTTCTCGGGCTGCGGACGGTGGAACTTGGCTGAGTTTGTTCTCGGGCTGCGGACGGTGGAACTTGGCTGAGTTTGTTCTCGGGCTGCGGACGGTGGAACTTGGCTGAGTTTGTTCTCGGGCTGCGGACGGTGGAACTTGGCTGAGTTTGTTCTCGGGCTGCGGACGGTGGAACTTGGCTGAGTTTGTTCTCGGGCTGCGGACGGTGGAACTTGGCTGAGTTTGTTCTCGGGCTGCGGACGGTGGAACTTGGCTGAGTTTGTTCTCGGGCTGCGGACGGTGGAACTTGGCTGAGTTTGTTCTCGGGCTGCGGACGGTGGAACTTGGCTGAGTTTGTTCTCGGGCTGCGGACGGTGGAACTTGGCTGAGTTTGTTCTCGGGCTGCGGACGGTGGAACTTGGCTGAGTTTGTTCTCGGGCTGCGGACGGTGGAACTTGGCTGAGTTTGTTCTCGGGCTGCGGACGGTGGAACTTGGCTGAGTTTGTTCTCGGGCTGCGGACGGTGGAACTTGGCTGAGTTTGTTCTCGGGCTGCGGACGGTGGAACTTGGCTGAGTTTGTTCTCGGGCTGCGGACGGTGGAACTTGGCTGAGTTTGTTCTCGGGCTGCGGACGGTGGAACTTGGCTGAGTTTGTTCTCGGGCTGCGGACGGTGGAACTTGGCTGAGTTTGTTCTCGGGCTGCGGACGGTGGAACTTGGCTGAGTTTGTTCTCGGGCTGCGGACGGTGGAACTTGGCTGAGTTTGTTCTCGGGCTGCGGACGGTGGAACTTGGCTGAGTTTGTTCTCGGGCTGCGGACGGTGGAACTTGGCTGAGTTTGTTCTCGGGCTGCGGACGGTGGAACTTGGCTGAGTTTGTTCTCGGGCTGCGGACGGTGGAACTTGGCTGAGTTTGTTCTCGGGCTGCGGACGGTGGAACTTGGCTGAGTTTGTTCTCGGGCTGCGGACGGTGGAACTTGGCTGAGTTTGTTCTCGGGCTGCGGACGGTGGAACTTGGCTGAGTTTGTTCTCGGGCTGCGGACGGTGGAACTTGGCTGAGTTTGTTCTCGGGCTGCGGACGGTGGAACTTGGCTGAGTTTGTTCTCGGGCTGCGGACGGTGGAACTTGGCTGAGTTTGTTCTCGGGCTGCGGACGGTGGAACTTGGCTGAGTTTGTTCTCGGGCTGCGGACGGTGGAACTTGGCTGAGTTTGTTCTCGGGCTGCGGACGGTGGAACTTGGCTGAGTTTGTTCTCGGGCTGCGGACGGTGGAACTTGGCTGAGTTTGTTCTCGGGCTGCGGACGGTGGAACTTGGCTGAGTTTGTTCTCGGGCTGCGGACGGTGGAACTTGGCTGAGTTTGTTCTCGGGCTGCGGACGGTGGAACTTGGCTGAGTTTGTTCTCGGGCTGCGGACGGTGGAACTTGGCTGAGTTTGTTCTCGGGCTGCGGACGGTGGAACTTGGCTGAGTTTGTTCTCGGGCTGCGGACGGTGGAACTTGGCTGAGTTTGTTCTCGGGCTGCGGACGGTGGAACTTGGCTGAGTTTGTTCTCGGGCTGCGGACGGTGGAACTTGGCTGAGTTTGTTCTCGGGCTGCGGACGGTGGAACTTGGCTGAGTTTGTTCTCGGGCTGCGGACGGTGGAACTTGGCTGAGTTTGTTCTCGGGCTGCGGACGGTGGAACTTGGCTGAGTTTGTTCTCGGGCTGCGGACGGTGGAACTTGGCTGAGTTTGTTCTCGGGCTGCGGACGGTGGAACTTGGCTGAGTTTGTTCTCGGGCTGCGGACGGTGGAACTTGGCTGAGTTTGTTCTCGGGCTGCGGACGGTGGAACTTGGCTGAGTTTGTTCTCGGGCTGCGGACGGTGGAACTTGGCTGAGTTTGTTCTCAGGCTGCGGTGAAGCGAGACGGTGGATGGTGGTTGGAAGAGCGTTGCGGTAGCTTTTGATGAAAAAGAAGATCGAGACGAAGCGGCTGCTTTATAAGTGGGATGAACTGTTGAGCGCTATACATCCCGAGGGGTTCGTGCTGATTGTACGGAGATTGTGACAGCCGGTTAAATGGCGTCCCTTGACAAGGCAAGAACTAGATGTATGTTAGGAGAAATGCAGTATTATCATAAGGAGACGTATACTTGGAATACAGAGGAGGAATGGAGGGAAAAAGAGAGGCAGAGGAGGTCTGAGAGAGAGGGAGGAAGAGGGTGAGCTTGAGTCGGTTAAAAATGGTGGAAAAAGGGAGATGGTTTGTTAAAGAAGAATGGTAGAAAGTGTAAGCAGAGTGAGTTGAAGACAGGAGGAGAAATGGAAGTGAATGAGGTCAAAGTATCAGAGGTCGTAGGTGTGGTGAAATTCTCGGAAAACGAGGCTGGCACCGAGGGTCAGGTTAAAGATGAATCTGTGACGTTTTTGGAAAAAGTGGACCCTTGCCTTTTGGCTGATCCATTTGTGGTTTCAGAGAGGGTGAAAACAGAGTTGGGTGCTGTGGAATCGGTGAGGGTAAACAGAAGTGGTCTTGTGATAATTGTTTGTGTGTTTCTGCTGGTCAGAGAGAGAAGGCGCTCCGCTTTAAACGAACAGGGGCAAGAAATGTGAATTGTTTTGCTCTCAAGAAAAGGGCGCCAATGAAAGGAGTGATTACTGGTGTAGCAGTAAATGTAAAAGTTGACCAACTGAAGGGGAAGATTCCCGGTGTTTGTGATGCTCGTCGTTTGGTGCGACGCAGACAGGGTGGCGTGACTCAGACCGGGTGGCGTGAGTGGTGAAACAGAAGAGTCATTGTCTGTTCTTTTGAGTTTTGATGTTGAGTCTTTCCCCGACAAAGTGATGTTAGGATATATAAGTTATCCTGTATGAGCTTTTGTGCCGAATACATTACGTTGTTACAGATGTCAAGCTTATGGGCATGTGGCAGCAGTGTGTATGTGGGAGGATCCTGGGTGTGAGAAATGTGCAGAAGTGCATGAGACAAAGGAATGTGTAGCATCGGGGAAAGTAGTGGTATGTGTTAATTGTAGGGTTGCCCGTGGGACTGGGGATCAGAAATGTACCATGCGAGAGAGAGGCAGGTTGAGATTTCCAGGGTTGGAGTAGTGAATAAGTTGTCATATGCTGAGGCAGTGAAGAAAGTAGAGGAAGATGGGTCAAGGTGGAGGGATCCTGAGAGGAGTGGTGTGACTAATAGATCTGTACCAGTACAGCGGGATAAACCAACAAGTGATATATGTTTCAGTAAGATTGGATTTATAGCATTGGTTATCAACTGTACTGCAGAGATGGAACGTAAGTTGCAGAAAATGGAGGTTGTGGTGGCAGATGCATTTGGTGTGGTATTTGGGTGTGTGAGACTTGACATCAGTAGAGTTACAGGGTGTTGGCTTGAAGTAGGACTAAATATATTTAAATAGTGGAGTAGGGTGGTGTTAGTTAGATGGTATGGTATTTGATTATTTATTTACTTTTCAAGCTAAGTGTAAGGGAGTTGTACTCCAGTCTAGTAGGTGGCGGTAATGCAACATTTATTGGATGCCAACCGCCGTTAAACCTCGAAGAAGAACATTGTGGCCTTGAATGCAGCCCAAGTATAATCAAATATTTGTATAACTAAACCAAGATAGACCACATCCTGTCGTTTCCAATAGGAACAAATGAGTCATAGTTTGCAGAACAAGCAAGGAGGTGGGCAAAGCCAAGAACGAGCTAGCGAGATCCTATTTACCTGTTATAGCATATATCTGCATATTTCCGTTAGGGAACGCCTAGTTCTGTGAAGTTCACGCTTGCACTCCTAAACAATGCGATTTAAAAATAAAATTAAAAAAACACGTAGTCCACACTGTTCAAAACAGATTCTAGTTTTGGCAACAGAAAACTGTATTGAGATTAAATGTTTAATCGATTAGGAAATTAGCAGAATGTCGGCCCCAAAATCCATCTCCTTCCATCTTCTCCCACCGTTTGCCACTGGGCTTCCTACTCACTACCATATTTGGTAATGAGTGAAAACACCAACCGGATGCTTCACATTTATACATCCGGTGAAATATCTGTGTCATTGTTCTATCTTTTATGTTCCTCCAATGTCCCATGATTCCGTGTTGCGGCTGGTCTGTCCACGTCAAGCTCTGTCTGTGACAACACAGCACCAAGCTGAGATGGCAGACCTAGTACGTTGTCTGAACCGGTATATATACATACACGATAAAGACGACTGATATAATAGACCAGATAATCCTCTCGTTTAAAATGTTACGCGGATTATCCATTATCGAGTTTGTTTAGGTTCGTAAATCCACGGGACAAATCTGACTGCAGTAAGTGACACATCCAGCTAGCAAGCCTACGTTAGCATACCAGCTAACTAGCTATCCGGCTAACTACAGTAGCTAGCTTGTCAACCAGTTTCACTCTACCAAATTGACAACTTCACAAAGTTGACAAAAGCTAGTTTTAAGAAGTGCAAGAAATCAGGAAGAAAAAAAAACGTTTCTATGAGTTTTGACAGAGAGCTGAATTGTATGAAGGTAGGGTCGAAGTTGATCGCCACTTTACTAGCTAGTTAGCCTAGCCAGTGTTAGGCCTGTTTGTTATTGTTTAGCTAACTAGCTAACATTAGTTATTCTCCAAAATGTCATCGTGGCTGGGTGGACTGGGCTCCGGCCTGGGCCAGTCTCTCGGCCAGGTCGGGGGAAGCCTCTCCTCATTCACCGGACAAATATCAACCTTCACCAAAGATATGCTTCTGGAAGGAGTTGAAGAAGTTGGAGGTGAGTAAAAACAGATGGCAGAAGTTTAGCTACAGTAGGTTCCTCACAGCCAGCAGGGAACTCAAGTCAACAGGAAAGTAATAGCTAGAAGCTATTTAACTGAGCTGTTTCAGTTCTTAGGTGAGCAAGTTCAGGGCTACTACACAATTGTGAAACGTCTGGGAGAGGAGAGGTTTGAGAACCACTGCGCTACAGGACATGTTGCTTGTTGTTTATTCTATAACCGGACTACAGTAAGCCTGATCAAGATAGCTTTCTATTTGAGCTATGATCAGATTCCAAGATTGCAATATGAGCATAACATATCAGTGTCAATGTAAACGTTAATGGAGAATAGCATTTGCTTTCTAGTATGTATGTATGTATGTATGTATGTATGTATGTATGTATACACTTCCGGTCCAAAGTTTTAGAACACCTACTCATTCAAGGGTTTTTCTTTATTTTTACTGTTTTCTACATTGTAGAATAATAGTTAAGCCATCACCACTATGAAATATCACACATGGAATCATGTAGTAACCAAAAAAGTGTTATATATATTTGAGATTTTTCAAATAGCCACCCTTTACCTTGATGACAGCTTTGCACACTCTTGGCATTCTCTCAACCAGCTTCATCTGGAATGCTTTTCCAACAGTCTTGAATGAGTTCCACATATGCTGAGCACTTGTTGGCTGCTTTTCCTTCACTCTGCGGTCCAACTCATCCCAAACCATCTTATTTGGGTTGAGGTCTGGTGATTGTGGTGGCCAGGTCATCTGATGCAGCACTCCATCACTCTCCTCCTTGGTAAAATAGCCCTTGCACAGCATGGAGGTGTGTTGGGTCATTGTCCTGTTGAAAAACAAATGATAATCTCGCTAAACCCAAACCAGATGGGATGGCGTATGACTGCAGAATGCTGTGGTAGCCATGCTGGTTACGTGTGTCTTGAATTCTAAATAAATCACAGACAGTATTACCAGCAAAGCACCCACCCACACCATTTTTTATTTATTTTATTTAACCTTTATTGAACTAGGCAAGTCAGTTAAGAACACATTTTTATTTACAGTGATGGCCTAACCATAACAACACCTCATCCATGCTTCACGGTGGGAACCACACATGCAGAGATCATCCGTTCACCCACACGGCGTCTCCCAAAGACACGACAGTTGGAACCAAAACTCTTACATTTGGACTCCAGACCAAAGGACAAATTTCCACCGGTCTAATGTCCATTGCTCGTGTTTCTTGGCCCAAGCAAGTCTTTTCTTCTTATTGGTGTCCTTTAGTAGTGATTTCTTTGCAGCAATTTGACCATGAAGGCCTGATTCACACAGTCTCCTCTGAACAGTTGATGTTGAGATGTCTGTTACTTGAACTCTGTGAAGCATTCATTTGGGCTGCAATTTCTGAGGCTGGTAACTCTAATGAACTTATCCTCTGCAGCAGAGGTAACTCTGGGTCTTCCTTTCCTGTGGTGGTCCTCATGAGAGACAGTTTCATCATAGCGCTTGATGGTTTTTGCAACTGCACTTGAAGAAACTTTCAAAGTTCTTAAAATGTTCTGACCTTCATGTCCTTCATGTCTTAAAGTAATGATGGACTGTCGTTTCTCTTTGCTTATTTGAGCTGTTGTTGCCGTAATATGGACTTTGGTCTTTTACCAAATAGGGCTATCTTCTGTATTCCCCGCTACCTTGTCATAACACAACTGATTGGCTCAAATGCATTAAGGAGGAAAGAAATTCCACAAATTAACTTTTAACAAGGCACACCTGTTAATTGAAATGCATTCCAGGTGACTACCTCATGAAACTGGTTGAGAGAATGCCAAGATTGTGCAAAGCTGTCATCAAGGCAAAGGGTGGCTATTTGAAGAATCTCAAATATAAAATATATTTTGATTTGTTTACACTTTTTTGGTTAGTACATGATTCCGTATGTGTTATTTCATAGTTTTTATGTCTTTGCTATTATTCTACAATGTAGAAAACGGTAAAAATAAAGAAAAACCCTCGAATGACTAGGTGTGTCTCTAATTTTGACTGGTACTGTAAATGTAATTTTGTTTTGTAATACATTTCTGTCTCTATACTTTAGTGTGTGGAGGCTTTCACTAATCCTCTTACTTTGACCAGAAAGACTACTGTTGTCATAAGTAAACAATGTTTGACTGATAGACTTGTGACAGAGAGACGGACAGGAACCACAGAGAACTTTGATCACTACGTTCCAACCGACACATACTGTAACACAAAGCAAGATTACGCATGACTCATATCAGTAACTCGTGGAGGGCTGCTTCAGTTCTGAAATTAACACACAGCCTACAGTACATTTTTGTTGTTGTTGTTGTATTAAATAAACATATTACATAACTATTGAGAACAAGGCTAATTGGACTGAAAATATGTTTTTAATTATAGGATTTAGTTAGAAAATGTATTTTGTTTGTGGGATCATGTAGAGAGTGCTGGTGAAGGTATGCTTGTTTGCCTTTTAGAATGTTGTTTTGTCACGTAAAAGACTTTAAGCAGATCTCTTCATATGTGTCACATGTAGTTGCCAACCCCAGTAGTGCCTCATAGCTGCCGGATAGATAAAATACCTCATCACCTTCCAGACAATATCAGATAACCTCGGAATGGCAGTAGCCTATTTTAAAAGCACAAAAATCAATATTCTATCAGGGTTTCCCAACCGTAACGTCATTAAATGTAGATAGTTGCTCAGCGATAAATCCATATTTGGTGAGTAATGAATGTATTTTGACATTTTTATAACGCTTGCAGAGCTGTCTAATGGGATTTTAATCTCAGTTCAGGAATGTAATCTAGGTTAAGGACTGTTGCTGCCACTATGGACTGTAATCTAGGTTCAGGACTGTTGCTGCCACTATGGACTGTAAACTAGGTTCAGGACTGTTGCTGCCACTATGGACTGTAAACTAGGTTCAGGACTGTTGCTGCCACTATGGACTGTAAACTAGGTTCAGGACTGTTGCTGCCACTATGGACTGTAAACTAGGTTCAGGACTGTTGCTGCCACTATGGACTGTAATCTAGGTTCAGGACTGTTGCAACAGGATGAGGTTAGTTAGTTCTGGCTTGTAAGGCCTGTAGGTAGCCAGGAAGGTTAGGATGTACATTTTTTTTTTTTTTACATTTTAGTAATTTAGCAGACGCTCTTATCCAGAGCGACTTACAGTAGTGAATGCATACATTTCATACATTTTTTTTTTCTCCCCGTACTGGTTCCCCGTGGAAATCGAACCCACAACCCTGGCGTTGCAAACACCATGCTCTACCAACTGAGCCACACGGGACCTGTATTAGGATGAGGTTAGGAGTTGTGGCTTGTAAGGCCTGTAGGTAGCCAGGAAGGATGTATTAGGATGGATTTGATTTGTGTAGGTACAATTACCGGCTAACAGCAACTGTATATTAGGCCAAGACACACCCAGTACAAATGAAGTGTTGAACTAAAACTTGATTGGTTTTAGCAAATGTTATTTTTTACATGTGGCACATGGGTATGTGGAGGATGCATGTGGAGGATGCATGTGGAGGATGCATGTGGAGGATGCATGTGGAGGATGCATGTGGAGGATGCATGTGGAGGATGCATGTGGAGGATGCATGTGAAGGATGCATGTGGAGGATGCATGTGGAGGATGCATGTGGAGGATGCATGTGGAGGATGCATGACTGTGATTGGTAGTCCACTTGTTATTACAAAGTATTTCCTACTTTTCTTCCAGATGCTTCCACTGAGCTGCTGGTGTCCAGTTCTAAGCTGGAGCAAGTGGAGGCTGAGGTACGAGGATTCTTACCATAATAGGGGCCGGGTTTCCAAGACACAACATTTAAATCCTAATCCTGCACTTAAAAGCAATTTCAATTAAGATTCTCCATTGAGTTATGTTTTGAAATCCAGGACTAGATTTAATAGTGTCTGTGACAGCATTCCTAAAAGTATAGATTTGTAACAGATTCCCTGTGTATTTATTGTTCATCGGAGTCTGATAGTTGTTTATGTCCTTCTTCCTGTTTCTCTGTGTTGCAGTATGAGGGTTTTTAAGGGTAAAAAATATATTTTTTTTTTTACAAAATATTTTTTACAACTGCTAACTTCAAAGAATTGGTCTGATGGTAATTTGTGATGTCATCAGCCTCCCCCTCGCTTGGGGAACAAAAGAGGACCCCCCCCCCCACTTGTACCATGTTATACCTGGACCACCTATTTATTAGTTCATTAAATCAATATTTAAATGAGGTGAAAAGGAGACTGGAGAAGGACTTTAATTATTTTCTTTTCATCTTGTTTCAGTATGAGCGTTTAAAGAGGATCCATGCAGAGCAGGAGGAGAAGCTGGAGGCCTCAGAGATCCAGAATAAACGGCAGTCTGCTGAATACAGGACCCTGATGCAACAGAAAGATGTACGGTCTGATACATAGAATTATATTATACACTCAATGAAACTGAAAATGTCACCATCTTGGAATATGGATACATAAACTACAGTTTTCTGAGAGAGCATTTCACAGTGTGCTGGTATCCATCTGTCTGTCAGGACATAACTTTTTTTTTGTACCTTTTTAAACCTGCAAGTTACTGGATGTGTCTTCTCTACTTTTAAACTGTGTCGTCATGTCACCTGTCCAGGTGGAGATCAGTCACCTGAAAGCCCGTCAGAGTGGACTACAGGAAGAGGTCCAGAAGCTACAACACTCTGCTCAATCAGTTTCCTCCGACCCTGCTGTACTTCCTGTCACCGCCGCCTCCACCACCACCACCGCCGCCGCCCTCCACCAGGGTTTCCATGGCAGCGACGAGATGGACTTCGGCGACGTCATTTGGTCCCAGCAGGAGATTAACCGCCTGTCTACGGAGGTGATGAGGCTGGAGGCTGAGGTCTCCCATTGGAGACGAGTGTCTCAGGTCGGTTTCTCTGCAACGTCGTTCGTTACGTCGACTATTAACACATTTTGATCTATTACCGTTTACTATAAGGATTCTAAAGGTTCATGTTAAATTCCAATTTAAAAAATCCTCGGTATGAAATTCAGAGGTTTCTTCTCTAGTAATACATACACGTAAAAACCCACATTTTAAATTGAGGGATGGAATCATATCTTAATTCTGATGTTTCTATTTTTCCGCAGGCATCCGTAGCCCCAGGGGCAGGAAACGGTGACCAGGGAGAGGTCCTGAAGCTTCAGAGGATCATCAAGGTGGGAGTTTGCATGTGCTTTCTCCTTGGTAGTCTAGGCCGGGTTACTGTAAAGCAGGGCTCTCCAACCCTGTTCCTGGGGAAAGACCCTCCTGCAGGTTTTAACTCCAACCCTGTTCCTGGAGAGATACCGTCCTGTAGGTTTTAACTCCAACCCTGTTCATGGAGAGATACCCTCCTGTAGGTTTTCACTCCAACCCTGTTCCTGGAGAGATACCCTCCTGTAGGTTTTAACTCCAACCCTGTTCCTGGAGAGATACCCTCCTGTAGGTTTTCACTCCAACCCTGTTCCTGGAGAGATACCCTCCTGTAGGTTTTAACTCCAACCCTGTTCCTGGAGAGATACCCTCCTGTAGGTTTTCACTCCAACCCTGTTCCTGGAGAGATACCCTCCTGTAGGTTTTCACTCCAACCCTGTTCCTGGAGAGATACCCTCCTGTAGGTCTTAACTCCAACCCTGTTCCTGGAGAGATACCCTCCTGTAGGTTTTAACTCCAACCCCAGTTGTAACTAACCTGGTTCAGTTTATCAACCAGCTAATTATTAGAATCAGGTGCAGCTAGATTAGGGTTTGAGTGAAAACCTACAGGAGGGTATCTCTCCAGGAACAGGGTTGGAGTTAAAACCTACAGGATGGTATCTCTCCAGGAACAGGGTTGGAGTGAAAACCTACAGGAGGGTATCTCTCCATGAACAGGGTTGGAGTTAAAACCTACAGGAGGGTATCTCTCCAGGAACAGGGTTGGAGAGCCTTGCTGTAGACCCCTTTTGCCAACTGTTTATGTAAAAAGGGCTTTATGAATCCAATTAAAATGATTGTTGAAAACCCTGCTTGGACTAAGAGAGACTGACCGTCTATATTTCCTCTTTGTGTGGAACATTCTATATGATTCTATTCTACTGGGACAGGAGCTGCGTGAGGAGATGGGTCGTGAGGTAGACGAACACCAGCACGAGTTAGCAGCGCTGCAGGACGCTCAGAGACAGAAGATGGCCGACGTCATACGGCGCCACCGGGACGAGCTGGCAGAGTACGAGGAGAGGATAGAGGAGCTGGAGGAACAGAAACAGACTGGAGGTGAGGAGGAACAGGAGGAACAGGAACAAACTGGGAGGAGGAGGAGAGGATAGAGGAGCTGGAGGAACAGAAACAGACTGGGGAGGGGGAGCTGGAGGAACAGAAACAGACTGGGGAGGGGGAGCTGGAGGAACAGAAACAGACTGGGGAGGGGGAGCTGGAGGAACAGAAACAGACTGGGGAGGGGGAGCTGGAGGAACAGAAACAGACTGGGGAGGGGGAGCTGGAGGAACAGAAACAGACTGGGGAGGGGGAGCTGGAGGAACAGAAACAGACTGGGGAGGGGGAGCTGGAGGAACAGAAACAGACTGGGGAGGGGGAGGAACAGAAACAGACTGGGGAGGGGGAGCTGGAGGAACAGAAACAGACTGGGGAGGGGGAGCTGGAGGAACAGAAACAGACTGGGGAGCTGGAGGAACAGAAACAGACTGGGGAGGGGGAGGAACAGAAACAGACTGGAGGTGAGGAGGAACAGGAGGAACAGAAACAGACTAGGGGGAGAACAGGAACAAACTGGGAGGAGGAGGAGAGGATAGAGGAGCTGGAGGAACAGAAACATATTGGAGGTGAGGAGGAACAGGAACAGACTGGGGGGAGGAGCTGGAGGAACAGAAACAGACTGGAGGGGGGAGCTGGAGAAACAGAAACAGACTGGGGAGGGGGAGCTGGAGGAACAGAAACAGACTGGGGAGGGGGAGCTGGAGGAACAGAAACAGACTGGGGAGGGGGAGCTGGAGGAACAGAAACAGACTGGGGAGGGGGAGCTGGAGGAACAGAAACAGACTGGGGAGGGGGAGCTGGAGGAACAGAAACAGACTGGGGAGGGGGAGCTGGAGGAACAGAAACAGACTGGGGAGGGGGAGCTGGAGGAACAGAAACAGACTGGGGGGAGGAGGAGGAACAGACTAGGAGGGAGGAGGAAGCATGGGCTTTAGCTTACTCTGTGTTTGCATTTCAAAAACATGCAATGTGTATTTCTGTTCGTTTAAGGCCCAATGCAGCTGTTTTTATATCAGTATCAAATCATTTCCGGGTAACAATGAAGTATCTTAATGCAGTGGGGAGAGAAACTGAAAACTAGTTGTTATTGGCAGAGAGGTTTAGAACTCATTTTTTTCTTATTGGTCTATTAACCAATTGACCGCATGGCAGTGTTGTGTTCAAGACCATCTCAAGTCAGTCCGAGTTAAGACCACAACAACGCGAGTCCGATACTTCCACCGTGATTGGAATTTTGTCAGATCGTCACCGTAATAATTGCTCAAAATGTCCGTTATTTTTGTGTTAAAAGATATTCTCCTGTACTTTTTGTATACTTTTTAGCCAGTTGTTCTGAAAGTAGCACCCACGAGCCCATAAAAAGTGGTCCCCGAAAATTGCGTTCTACGTCACATTTGTCCATATATGTGCACCACTTCGTTTCTCGCTCTCTGCCGTGTGTGTATCTTTCTAGCTGTGACTCAAATTACGAGGGGCTGGTACTCATTGGCTGAATCTTGAATTGCTAGGCTGCTGGCCCACACGGGGGGGGGGGGGGGGGGGGGGGGTAAATGTAGGGAAAATGGTGCTGCACAGGTTCCAGAAAAGTTGCTTTCAAACTAGGGATTTCGTAGCTAATTGAGGTAAAACAGTAATTCTGCTCATATTATGCATGTATGAACTACACATTGACACATCCAGCCCAAAGCGGGAGGATTAAAAAGTACTTACTAGTCGCCAGCGTACGTTAGCCAGCGCCGTAGCCAGTATTAATGAATGCAGTTAAAAGTCTTTTAATATTTCAGAAGAACATATGGATTCTTCAGCCGTTCAGAATGGTAAAACAAAATGGACGCTGAGGGCAAATAGTCACTCTACAAACTATCACTAAATAATAGATTAGACAAATAGATATGTTAGAATTCACGGTCTCTCCATAGCGAGCCAGCTACTCAAAAACACTTACATTTTAGTCATTTAGCAGATGGTCTTATCCAGAGCAGCTTAGTTAGGCCATTCATCTCCACAAAGTTACAACAGATACAACAGATGTAAAAGATAGTAATGTTATGAGTAAAGTAGGAAGCCCGGGTTTCAATAGGTGATATGATATACAGGGCATTCCAAAAAGTATTCAGACCCCTTGACTTTTTCTACGTTTTGTTACTTTACAGCCTTATTCTAAAATGGATAAAATTGCTTTTTCCCCTCATCAATCTACAAACAATACCCCATAATGACATCACAATACCCCATAATGACATCACAATAACCCATAATGACATCACAATACCCCATAATGACATCACAATAACCCATAATGACATCACAATAACCCATAATGACATCACAATAACCCATAATGACATCACAATACCCCATAATGACATCACAATAACCCATAATGACATCACAATTCCCCATAATGACGTAACAATAATCTACAAGGACAATGCAAAAACTGGATTTTAGCCATTTTCACATTTACAGTGAGGGAAAAAAGTATTTGATCCCCTGCTGATTTTGTACGTTTGCCCACTTACAAAGACATGATCAGTCTATAATTTTAATAGTAGGTTTATTTGAACAGTGAGAGAATGAATAAAATAAAAAAAATCTAGAAAAACGCATGTCAAAAATGTTAGAAAATGATTTACATTTTAATGAGGGAAATAAGTATTTGACTCCTCTGCAAAACATGACTTAGTACTTGGTGGCAAAACCCTTGTTGGCAATCACAGAGGTCAGATGTTTCTTGTAGTTGGCCACCAGGTTTGCACACATCTCAGGAGGGATTTTGTCCCACTCCTCTTTGCAGATCTTCTCCAAGTCATTAAGGTTTCGAGCTGACGTTTGGCAACTCGAACCTTCAGCTCCCTCCACAGATTTTCTACGGGATTAAGGTCTGGAGACAGGCTAGGCCACTCCAGGGCCTTAATGTGCTTCTTCTTGAGCCACTCCTTTGTTGCCTTGGCCGTGTGTTTTGGGTCATTGTCATGCTGGAATACCCATCCACGACCCATTTTCAATGCCCTGGCTGAGGGAAGGAGGTTCTCACCCAAGATTTGATGGTACATGGCCCCGTCCATCGTCCCTTTGATGCGGTGAAGTTGTCCTGTCCCCATAGCAGAAAAACACCCCCAAAGCATAATGTTTCCACCTCCATGTTTGACGGTGGGGATGGTGTTCTTGGGGTCATAGGCAGCATTCCTTCTCCTCCAAACACAGCGAGTTGAGTTGATGTCAAAGAGCTCCATTTTGGTCTCATCTGACCACAACACTTTCACCAGTTGTCCTCTGAATCATTCAGATGTTCATTGGCAGACTTCAGGCGGGCCTGAAAATGTATTCTTGAGCAGGGGGACCTTGCGGGCACTGCAGGATTTCAGTCCTTCATGGCGTAGTGTGTTACCAATTGTTTTCTTGGTGACTATGGTCCCAGCTGCCATGAGATCATTGACAAGATCCTCCCGTGTAGTTCTGGGCTGATTCCTCACCGTTCTCATGATCATTGCAACTCCACGACGTGAGATCTTGCATGGAGCCCCAGGCCGAGGGATATTGACAGTTCTTTTGTGTTTCTTCCATTTGCGAATAATCGCACCAAATGTTGTCACCTTCTCACCAAGCTGCTTGGCGATGGTCTTGTAGCCCATTCCAGCCTTGTGTAGGTCTTCAATCTTGTCCCTGACATCCTTGGAGAGCTCTTTGGTCTTGGCCATGGTGGAGAGTTTGGAATCTGATTGATTGATTGCTTCTGTGGACAGATGTCTTTTTTACAGGTAACAAGCTGCGGTTAGGAGCACACCCTTTAAGAGTGTGCTCCTAATCTCAGATCGTTACCTGTATAAAAGACACCTGGGAGCCAGAAATCTTTCTGATTGAGAGGAGGTCAAATACTTATTTCCCTCATTAAAATGCAAATCAATTTATAACATTTTTGACATGCGTTTTTCTGGATATTTTTGTCTCTCACTGTTCAAATAAACCTACCATTGAAATTATAGACTGATCCTTTCTTTGTCAGTGGGCAAACGTACAAAATCAGCAGGGGATCAAATACTTTTTCCCCCCACTGTATATAAAAAAAAAAAACTGGAAATGTCACATTTACATAATTATTCTGACCCTTTACTCAGTACTTTGTTGAAGCGCCTTTGGCAGCGATTACAGCTTCAAGTCTTCTTGGGTATGATGCTACAAGCTTGGCACGCCTGTATTTGGGGAGTTTCTCCCATTCTTCTCTGCAGATCCTCTCAAGCTCTGTTAGGTTGGATGGGGAGCGTTGCTGCACAGCTATTTTCAGGTCTCTCCAGAGATGTTCAATCTGGTTCAAGTCCGGGCTCTGGCTGGGCCACTCAAGGACATTCAGAGACTTGTTCCAAAGCCACTCCTGAGTTTTCATGTCTGTATGCTTAGGGTCGTTGTCCTGTTGGAAGGTGAACCTTCACCCCAGTCTGAGGTCCTGAGCGCTCTGGAGCAGGTTTTCTTTAAGGATATCGTTGTACTTTGCTCTGTTAATCTTTCCTTCGATCCTTTCTAGTGTCCCAGTCCCTGCCGCTGAAAAACATCCCCACAGCATGATGCTGCCACCATCAGATGTGACGCTTGGCATTCAGGCCAAAGAGTTCAATTTTTGTTTCATCAGGCCAGAGAATCTTGTTTCTCATGGTCAGAGTCCTTTAGGTGCCTTTTGGTCAACTCCAAACAGGCTGTCATGTGGCTTTTACTGAGAAGTGGCTTCCATCTGGCAACTCTACCATAAAGGCCTGATTGGTGGAGTGCATCAGAGATGGTTGTCCTTCTGGAAGATTCTCCCATCTCCACAGAGGAACTCTGGAGCTCTGTCAGAGTGACCATTGGGTTCTTGGTCACCTCCCTGACCAAGGCCCTTCTCCCCCGATTGCTCAGTTTGGCCGGGCGGCCAGCTCTAGGAAGAGTCTGTGGTTCCAAACTTCTTCCATTTAAGAATGATGGAGGCCACTGTGGTCTTGGTGGCCTTCTATGCTGCAGAAATGTTTTGGTACCCTTCCCCAGATATGTGCCTTGACACAATCCTGTCTCGGAGCTCTACGGACAATTCCTTTTACAATTACAATTAAACCTCATGGCTTGGTTTTTGCTCTGACATGTACTGTCAACTGTGGGACCTTATATAGACAGGTGTGTGCCTTTCCAAATCATGTCCAATCAATTAAATTTACCACAGCTGGACTCCAATCAAGTTCTAGAAACATCTCAAGGATGATCGATGGAAACAGGATGCACCTGAGCTCAATTTAGAGTCTCATAGCAAAGGATCTGAATACTTTTATGTAAATATTTCTAAAAACCTGTTTTTACTTTGTCATTTTTGGGGGTATTGTGTGTAGATTGATGAGGGATTTTTTTTTATTTAATCCATTTTAGAATAAGGCTGTAACGTAACAATATGTGGACAAAGGGAAGTGTCTCAATACTCTCCGAATGCACTGTACCTGTGACTGATTTCTCCACCCTGACCTAAGACTCTCATACATTTCCCTTACATGTTACCCTCTGTATCCAAACTTTTCCAGGTACTAGTCCAGCCACAGCCAACACTCTTCAGGAGTCCTCCATGCTCTCAGACCTCCAGAACACCATCCAGTCCCTACAGGAGGCAGCAGAGGAGCAGGAGGAGCGGCTGAAGGAGGTGACAGCTAATCTGGAGGAGGCAGGGAGGAGACAGGCCACGCTGCAGCAGGAGAAAGAGGAGGCGCAGGCAGAGAACGCCGAGCTGCTGCAGAACTACACCCGGCTGCAGACGTCTGTCACAGAGCTCCAGTCCCGTGTCCAGGAGCAGGAGGGGAAAGCCCGGAATAAGGCTCAGCTAGACCAGGAGATACAGGGGCTGAGGAATGCTCTCGCAGGTACAGTCTCCGTATTTATTAGATTTTTAATTTTTTTATTTAACATTTATTTTAACAGGTAAGACATATTATGAGACCTAGGTCTCTTTTACAAATGCTCCCTGTATAATACAATATAAATATACACAAAGTATAGTGAGGGTAAACTGAAATTCAAATTTTCCGTTCAGGTTACTGACTGAATTGATTCTATCCCTTGACTGGGTTTTAGTTATTTGTCAAAAGCTCAGGTTAACTCCAACTTTTTTGGGGGTCATCTTTTCAAGGTGCAGAGAAGGAGATCTCTACTCTGAAGAGTCTTCAGGTATCTATCCTGATCACGTAATGTATTTACAATGGTGTCGAAATATGTCGTTTATTCTGTGATCGTCCTGCTTTAATGATCGTGTTGATTGTTTGGAACAGAGTGAAACAAAGATGGAGGTGGAACACGCCGACATTCTAGAACTCAACACTATCATCGGGACGTTGAGGAAGGAGAACGAATTGGTGGAACAAGACAAGGTGGGTGTTTACTCTCAAATGGAAACTTCACTTGGGAAATTACTTTTTTATACAAGTTAACACAACTTAAAGTTGTATATGAGTTGAGTTCTGTTTGCTAATGGCCATCATTTGTAAAATAATTTGTTCTTAACTGACTTGCCTAGTTACATAAGGTTCAATAAAAAATGTAATATATATATATATATATATCAAATGTATTTATAAAGCCCTTCTTACATCAGCTGATATCTCAAAGTGCTGTACAGAAACCCAGCCTAAAACCCCAAACAGCAAGCAATGCAGGTGTAGAAGCACGGTGGCTAGGAAAAACTCCCTAGAAAGGCCAGAACCTAGGAAGAAACCTAGAGACGAACCAGGCTATGAGGGGTGGCCAGTCCTCTTCTGGCTGTGCCGGGTGGAGATTATAACAGAACATGGCCAAGATGTTCAAATGTTCATAGATGACCAACAGGGTCAAATAATAATAATCACAGTGGATGTCAAGGGTGCAACAAGTCAGCACCTCAGGTCAGCACCTGCCGCAGGCAGAACAGTTGAAACTGGAGCAGCAGCATGGCCAGGTGGACTGGGGACAGCAAGGAGTCATCAGGCCAGGTAGTCCTGAGGCATGGTCCAGAGCCTTTCCGTTCACCTTCACACTCCTGGGCCAGATTACACTCAATCATAGGACCTACTGAAGAAATTAGTCTTCAATAAAGACTTAAAGGTTGAGACTGAGTCTGCGTCTCTCACATGGATAGGCAGACCATTCCATAAAAATGGAGCTCTGTAGGAGAAAGCCCTGCCTCCAGCTGTTTGCTTAGAAATTCTATGGACAGTAAGGAGGCCTGCATCTTGTGACCGTAGCGTACGTGTAGGTATGTACGGCAGGACCAAATCGGAAAGATAGGTAGGAGCAAGCCCATGAAATGCTTTGTCGGTTAGCAGTAAAACCTTGAAATCAGCCCTAGCCTTAAAACTTCTTTGGGCTATGTGGGACGCTAGCGTGCCACCCGTGGCGCACCCTATCAACAGCAGGTGCATTTCAAGAGCGGCAAATTTGAAACCAAATAAATGTCAAAATTCAAGTTTTTCAAACATACAACTATCTGACACCCTTTGAAAGATAAACATCTCCTTAATCTAACCACGTTTTCCGATTTCAAAAAGGTTTTACGGCGAAAGCATAAAGTTAGGTTATGTTAGGAGAGTACATTGACAATAGTTGTGTGTAATGTATTGTCAATTCAAAGACAGGCGTCACCAAAACCATAAAATCAGCTAAAATTATGCACTAACCTTTTACAATCTCCATCAGATGACACTCCTAGGACATTATGTTAGACAATGCATGCATTTTTAGTTCTATCAAGTTCATATTTATATCTAAAAACAGCGTTTTACTATGGCGTTGATGTTCAGGAAATCGTTTCCCTCCAATACCGGCAGTCAAGTCATCACAACAAAATAATTAATTAATATTAGAAAACATTGGTAAAATATTATATTGTCATTCAAAGAATTATAGATTTACATCTCTTGAACGCAATCGACTTGCCAGATTTAAAAATAACCTTCCTGGGAAATCACACTTTGCAATAATCTGAGCACTGCGCCCAGAAAAATACGCTTTGCGATACAGACTAACCGCCATGTTGGAGAGATCTAAAATCGAAAATACTATGTAAATAATCCATTACCTTTGATTCTCTTCATCAGATGTCACTTCCAAGGAATCCCAGGTCCATAACGAATGTAGTTTTGTTCAAAAAAGCTCATCATTTATGTCCAAAAAGCTCCGTGTTGTTAGCACATGATCTAAGCCAGCCGGACTTGTCTTCATGAACGAGGGGAAAAAATATATTTACGTTCGTTCAAACATGTCAAACGTTGTATAGCTTAAATCATTAGTGCCTTTTTTAACCAGAACATGAATAAAATTCAAGGCGGACGATTGGGATCTCTTTTAAAACGTTTCGGAACGAGAGTACCCACCATCAACTCGCACGCCAGGTGTCTAATGGGCCATCACCGTTCCATGGCTCTTGTTCGGTCAGATCTCACTGTAGAAGACTCAAAACACTTTGTAAAGGCTGGTGACATCTAGTGGAAGCAATAGGAAGTGCCAAAACATTCCTTAGCCCCTTTGTTTTTCAATGGCATAGGCTTAAAGTCAATTCAACACATCAGGTATCCACTTCCTGTCAGAATCTGTCTCAGGGTTTTGCCTGCCAAATGAGTTCTGTTATACTCACAGACACCATTCAAACAGTTTTAGAAACTTTAGGGTGTTTTCTATCCAAACCTGAACAATAATATGCATATTCTAGCTTCTGAGTTGGTGTAGGAGGCAGTTAAAAATGGGCACATATTTTTTCCAAAATTCTCAATACTGCCCCCTAGCCCGTAGAGGTTTTAACAGGAAGCCAGTGTAGGGAGGCTAGCACTGGAGTAATATGATCACATTGTTTGGTTCTAGTCAAGATTCTAGCAGCCGTGTTTAGCACTAACTGAAGTTTATTTAGTGCTTTATCCGGGTAGCCGGAAGGTAGAGCATTGCAGTAGTCTAATCTAGAAGTGACAAAAGCATGGATACATTTTTCTGCATAATTTTTGGACAGAAAGTTTCAGATTTTTGCAATGTTACGTAGATGGGAAAAAAGCTGTCCTTGAAACAGTCTTGATATGTTCGTCAAAAGAGAGATCAGGGTCCAGAGTAACGCCGAGGTCCTTCACAGTTTTATTTGAGACGACTGTACAACCATCCAGATTAATTGTCAGATTCAACAGAAGATCTCTTTGTTTCTTGGGACCTAGAACAAGAATCTCTGTTTTGTCCGAGTTTAAAAGTAGAACATTTGCATTGTATGTATGTATGTATGTATGTATGTATGTATGTTTAACTGTCCCGGCACCTCTGTTAGAAGGTGTAATATAAACTATGCCAGTTTATTAGGTACACCATCCCGTTCATGAAAATGGTTCATTCCTACAGACAGTGAGTCGCGTGGCTGTGGCTTGCTATATAAAGCAGCCAGACAGGCATCGAGGCATTCAGTTACTGTCTGATTGAACGTTAGAATGGGCAAAACGAGGTATGATCGTCGGTGCCAGTCGTGCTGGTTCCGGTATCTCACAAACGGCTAGCCTCCTGGGCTTGTCAAACACAAGTGTATAGGGGTTTTACCGATAACGGTGCGACAAACAAAAAAAACATCCAGTCAGCGGCAGTCCTGTGGGTGAAAAACAGCTCGTTGACGAGAGAGGTCCAAGGAGAACGGCAAGAATTGTGCAAGTTAACAGGCGGGCCACAAACAGGCAAATAACGGCTCAGTACAACAGCGGCGCGCAGAACGGCATCTCAGAACACACAACTCATCGATTCTTGTCACGGATGGGCTGTTGCAGCAGACGACCACACCGGGTTCCAGTCCTATCGGCTAAAAACAAGAAGAAGCGGCTCCAGTGGGCACGTGATCACCAACACTGGACAATTGAAGAGTGGAAAAACATATCCTGGTCCGATGAATCCCGGTTCCTGTTAACATCATTCTGATGGCGTTGTCAGTTTTTGGCATAAGCAGCATGAGTCCATGGCCCCATCCTGTCTGGTTTCAACGGTACAGGCTGGGTAATGATAACTAGGCTATATACACAGGGTACCAGGCTATATACACAGGGTACCAGGCTATATACACAGGGTACCAGGCTATATACACAGGGTACCAGGCTATATACACAGGGTACCAGGCTATATACACAGGGTACCAGGCTATATACACAGGGTACCAGGCTATATACACAGGGTACCAGGCTATATACACAGGGTACCAGTACTGAGTCAATGTGCAGGGGTACGAGGTAATTGAGGTAGATACGTACATATAACTATGAATAAAGTGTAATAGTGAGTTGCCTCAGAGAGGGTTAGACTGGGCCCTGAGAAGGGTTTTCTACGTTGGCGTTTGCTGTTCGATGAGAGCTATTTTCAGTTGGATTATTTCATTACTGTTGACATTTTTTTGTTTTAATGTTTTTCTTTTTTCCTCCTCAGCGGGATCTACAGGAGAGACTTGCCAGGCGCGAGGAGAGAGGGGAGTCAGACAGCCTTGATGGAGGGGAGTCCTCCCTAGCCGCCACAGAGCAGGTATCAGTGCTGAGGGCAGAGCTAGAGAAGAGTGAGCAGTCGTTGAGAGAGATCCAGGAGGAACGAGATACCCTCCTCAACGAGCTGGAAGAACTGGACAGACAGAACCAGCAGGCTACACAGGTCTGGTTTGAACTTGTACAGACTACACTGGGTTTTTTTTTTACAGGGAAATGGTCATTTCATTGTGAATTTATTTAAAGACAAGGTTACGTGATCAGTTTGATTTGTCACTCACATTTGTGTTATGCTATCAAACAAGTCTACAGTCTACAAAGCTTATATTAGTCAGACACACAGCAAAGTAACACTACTTAGACGAGGTTATTGACATGCTGTCTATTGTTTTTTGTGTTGTGTCTCCACTTTACAGCATGTGATCTCAGTGAAGGAGCAGCTCTCTGTTCAGCTAAAGGAATCTGAAGCTGTTGTGGCGAGGCTTCAATCAGAGCTCAGTACCACCACCGACCAGACGGTGGCACTGCAGCAAGAGCTACAGACCCAGCAAGAGAAACTGAGCCAGAGTGCCTTCACTCTCAACGACCTACACATGGGCAAGCAGCAGCTGGAGGGCACCATTAAGGAGCTGAGAGACAAACTTGGACGGGTAACAGAGATGGGCAAGGAGGCACGCAGGGAGACCCAGGAATTCCAAAGAACCATACTGGAGAGGGAAGAGCAGCTGTCTGCTGCCCGGGCAGAGCTGTGTGAGGCTGGGGAGAGAGGGAGAGAATCCGGGGGGTCCAGAGAGGAGCTGGAGGAGCTCAGGAGAGAGCTGGCTGAGATGAGGAGCTCCCAGGAGGAAGTGATGTCAGAAGACTATGAGATGAAGATGGAGAAGCAGAGGCTGAAGACAGAGGCTGAGCAGGCCCAGGGGAGGATAGAGGAGCTGGCCAGGCAGGTCAGGGAGGTCCAGGCCGCTCTCACCAGGACGGTCCTGGAGAAGGACACCCGTATCGAGGCTCTGAAGCTGGAGAAGAGCCAGCTGGAAGGGGAACTGAGCCAGGCAGAGAAGGGACTACAGGAGCAGGCCAGGCAGTACCAGCTAACCATCGAGGAGCTGACCGCTGCCCGCTCCATGGACGCCTCGGCACTGCAGGTCCACTGTTGTTTTAATCAATTTATCTATCTATCTATCTTAATTTCATTTTTATTTATATATTTGAGATATTTTCAAGCTATTTTCTGATGTTTATTGAACAGAGAGAGATGGATGTCAGTGGGCAGGTACAGAGAGAGGTAATGTCAAAGGCCCCTAGTCTGGATTTTAACATATGCAGACATTGTAAGCCAGGGGTGTCAAACTCATTCCATGGAGGGATTTGTGTCTGCAGGTTTTTTGGGTTTCTCCTTTCAATTAGGACCTAGACATCCAGGTGAGGGGAGTTCCTAACTCATTTGTGACCTCATTTCATCAATCAAGTACAAGGGAGGAGCAAAAATCCGCAGACTCTCGGCCATCCGTGGACCCATGTTGTAGACAATGTGTGCCGGAGACTGCTGCATTAGGATACTGCTAGACCAGCCAGGACACTTAATATATTTGTTTATCATTAGGATACTGTTAGACTAGCCAGGACACTTAATATCTTCGTTTATCATTAGGATACTGTTAGACCAGACAGGACACTTAGTATCTTCATGTATCATTTGGGGAGGCAGGTAGCCTAGTGGTTAGAGCGTTGGGACAGTAACCAGCAGGTAGCCTAGTGGTTAGAGCTTTGGGACAGTAACCGAAAGGTTGCTGAATCGAATCCCCGAGCTGACAAGGTACAAATCTGTCGTTCTGTCCCTGAACAAGGCAGTTAACCCACTGTTCCCCGGTAGGCCGTCATTGAAAATAAGAATTTGTTCTTAACTGACTTGCGTAGTTAAATAACTTTTTTTTTTTTAATTAAGAATTTAAAAAATCATTAGGATACTGTTCGAGACCAGCCAGGACACTTAATATCTTAATTTATCATTAGGATACTGTTAGATTAGCCAGGACACTTAATATCTTCATTTATCATTAGGATACTGTTAGACCAGCCAGGACACTTAATATCTTCATGTATCATTAGGATACTGTTAGACCAGCCAGGACACTTAATATCTTAATTTATCATTAGGATACTGTTAGACCAGCCAGGACACTTAATATCTTCATGTATCATTAGGATACTGTTAGACCAGCCAGGACACTTAATATCTTAATTTATCTGTCTTCATTTCATATCTAGAAAGTTGTTTTATCTTTCTCACTTAATATTTTCATTTAATTTGTTAGGCATTGACTTTCAACCAAATGTTTTGTTTAAAGTGCTATATAAATCAAGTTTGATTTGATTACTTGCAGACGGAGCATGAGAGGACCGTGAGGCTGAACCAGGAGAAAGATCTGGAGATCTTCCAGCTCAGAAGAGATGTGGAGCAGATGGCCTCCGACCACAGAGACACCAACGAGATGTTGTCCATCACCGTGGCCGGACAGAAACAGCTGACCGACCTCCTCCAGGTCAGCTGACATACCATAGAGTTAGATAGAGGACTCATCTTTTACGTTATAAACGGGTATATCCACGAGTCCTTTTTATCTAACTCTGTGACAGACCTTTCTGACATTAAAGGGTCAATCTGCAGTTAAAACAACTACAAAGCGGGTCACCCCGCCACCCTTTGGGGTATTAAGGATAGATATGGCTGCAGAAATGTAATGACTCTCATAATTCATAGATGCAAGGACTGACTACAAGATCAAAATGATCAATGGAACCGTGTGTTGGAGCTATACAGTGTTTGTTTACAATTACGTTGTTTACAAACAATGGAGTGAAATGTTTGCTTTCTGATGGGGACAGTTGAACGAAGCTCATGAGACATTTCTAAGTTATATATTTTTTTTCTATAATCAATGCCGTTATATATCACTAATTTATAAGTCCAAAAATGTATGTAGGAATTGGAGATTGCGCCTTTAAAAAAAAAAAAAAAATTTTATGATTCCAAATGTGAATCTCCAGGAGAAGGACTCCTTCACAGAGAGCCTGAGAGCTAACATGGCCGCCACCCAGAGGGAGCTGGAGGCTGTGGTCCAGGCAGCCACCCAGGAGGCTGAGACCCTGAGAGGAGCTCTGGAGGAGAAGGACAAGCAGCTGGGAGGCATGAAGGAGGACAAGAGCCACCTGAAGGTACGTCTACAATATGTATAACATGGGTAACGTGCGATGTATCTATTATGCTATTAATTTGGGTAGTGACACATGTTGAGTGTGTAATGTACAGTGTCTATTTTGTATACAGCAGTACTGTGTGTCTGTTACTTTTCCCCTCGGGGAAATTAAAGTTCATTCTCACGCTTACCTTTCTCACTGACAACTCAACCATGACTGAACTCCCCGGCCTGCCTTGACTGAACTCCCCGGCCTGCCTTGACTGAACTCCCCGGCCTGCCTTGACTGAACTCCCCGGCCTGCCTTGACTGAACTCCCCGGCCTGCCTTGACTGAACTCCCCGGCCTGCCTTGACTGAACTCCCCGGCCTGCCTTGACTGAACTCCCCGGCCTGCCACGATTGTCCATCTAATCATTAGTTATTTGTTTTTGTTTTTTTAAATTGCAGTGTTGTAAATAAATAAATGAATGTAAATAAAAGTGTAATAACAGATGATTATCCTATCAGGAGGAGATTGATCGCCTCAGGGACCAGCAGAACAGACCCCAGCACTCCGGCCTGGCCGAGCCACGCACCCTGGACATCATCACGGGTAAATAGAATTGGCTGTCTGCTGTTGTTTATAATATGATGTGATTTCGTCTGTATGTATTGTCATAGCTCCAGACTAACGTTTTCCCTTGGTGGCACCAGCCCATGATTTGGTGTCACCCCCAAAAAATAAGTTTTGCAGCCGTCACGTAATAAATACATTTCAAATCAAAGTTTATTTGTCACGTGCGCCGAATACAACAGGTGTAGACCTTACAGTGAAATGCTTACTTACAGGCTCTAACCAACAGTGCAATTTTTAAGTAAAAAAATAGGTATTAGGTGAACAATAGATAACTAAAGAAAAAACAGTAAAAAAAAAACAACAGTAAAAAGACAATAAATAATAACAGTAGAGGCTGTATACAGTAGAGGCTGTATACAGTAGAGGCTGTATACAGTAGAGGCTGTATACAGTAGAGGCTGTATACAGTAGAGGCTGTATACAGTAGAGGCTGTATACAGTAGGGGCTGTATACAGTAGGGGCTGTATACAGTAGGGGCTGTATACAGTAGAGGGGCTGTATACAGTAGCGAGGCTATATACAGTAGAGGCTATATACAGTAGAGTGGCTATATACAGTAGAGAGGCTATATACAGTAGAGAGGCTATATACAGTAGAGGGGCTATATACAGTAGAGAGGCTACATACAGTAGAGAGGCTACATACAGTAGAGAGGCTACATACAGTAGAGGCTATATACAGTAGAGAGGCTACATACAGTAGACAGGTTATATACAGTAGAGAGGCTATATACAGTAGAGAGGCTACATACAGACACTGGTTAGTCAGGCTGATTGAGGTAGTATGTACATGTAGATATGGTTAAAGTGACTATGCATATATGATAAGCAGAGTAGCAGCAGCGTAAAAGAGGGGTTGGCGGGTGGTGGGACACAATGCAGATAGTCCGGGTAGCCAGTGTGTAGGGGCACTGGTTGGTCGGGCTAATTAAGGTATGTACATGTAGATATGGTTAAAGTGACTATGCATATATGATAAGCAGAGTAGCAGCAGTGTAAAAGAGGTGTTGGGGGACACACACAATAAGTGTAATTATTGTGATAATTATTTATATTATTATATAGTAATAATTTGTATTATTATTATTATTATAAATAATTATAATTATTTATTCATAGGTAATTATGAAGTCATTCACAATACTTTATTAAGAAGTGTAATAGACTCGTGAAATTGTATTCAATAAATATGTTGTTACGTCTAACAGTCCAAACAGGAATACGTGATAATAAATATTTTGTTATGCATCCTCAATCCACTGATTTCATATGAGTTTTGGGTTGAACATTGCTCATTTTATTATATCTTACTGTCAAAACAGGGCTCAAGGAATTTTTATATATATTTTTTTGGTTCGATTTTGAGTCATTTTCCTTCATCTTTTATATGCGACGCACTAACATTTTTTTATATATAGGCCTAATTCGATTGGTTCTAGCTCACCACCTGAGGAAGTAGAAACACTAAACACGTTAGCTAGATCGCTAACTTTAAACACGTTAGCTAGATCGCTAACTTTAAACACAACACCAGGTATTAATCTAACAGTAAATGTAAAAGTTTGAATAAAAAAATCAGTTGCGATGTGGCCTAGTTCACTCGTGATGGCCGATGTTGTCACGTATTACAAAGCCATACCAGATTAGACGTCTTGATTTGTAAAATAGTTTGTACTTTGCGCTCGGTAATGAGCGTTAAGAAGTAAACATTACACCTATAGAAAGCGTTGACCGTCCTCTCTTTAATTTGGTCAAATAATTACTTCCAAAGTAGTCGTTTTGAAGCAATTCTGAGAGGTGTGAGAGAGGCTCACTCATTACAGCAGCCGGTCCCAGCGAAACAGGCACAGCGGTAGGGGCAGACCCTTTTTTATTACAGCAATCATGAGGATAATGCCTTTTACTGTTTAACAAATTCATGGTTTTATCCGCCCCAGAAAATAGGAAGTTTTGATTGAGGTGACCAGGTAGAATGTTCAGTGCGAACAATTAAAAATATAACTCGTACAAACGGTCGCAAAATACTTTAAAAAAAAAAAAGTCGCAGTCTGGAGTCCTGCAAAAAGGAATTGCCTCATTGACGACAGTCACATTCAGATTCAGAAAATGTGAATCACAGAACTGGAGAATGAGATCAGCCAGCTGAAGAGCTCCAGAGACGGGCTGGAGGACGAGGGGCACTCCCTGAAGAGGAGAGTGGAGGAGCAGCGGGGTCACCTCCTCTCCTCCCAGCAGTCTCTCCTGGCGCAGCAGAATGAGTTGGAGCAGGCCCACCAACGCCACGAGCAGAGCAGAGAGAACTACGATAGGCTGATCCACGCCAAGGACGAGGAGATTGGGCGCCTGCAGCAGGAAGTAGATCACCTCGGCCACACTCACTCCTCCCAGGAACAGGAAGGGGTCATCCTCCAACAGGAAGACAAGACCCAGTCGTCCCTGAATAACGGAGAGAACGACAACGAGAAACATGACCTGTCGAAGGTGGAGATAAACCGTCTGGTGAAGGTATTTCCTGCATTTTATTATTTCATATTATTATAATAATCTACAAAATAATCTGACTTCTGTTAAATTACAAAAAAAAAAAAGAAAAATAAATGTAATGACATCATCCATCTCACTTGACTTGAGCAACAGTGGGCCTTCTTGCTAATACATCTGATCTGAACCTGAAGGGCATCAAGGAGAAGGAGACTGAGATCAGCCAGCTGAATGAGAGGAACATGAACTTGACCAGACAGCTGGACCAGCTGGTGGTCTCCAGAGAGGAGATTGGGAAACTCTCCCAGATGGTCTTGCAGAAGGTATGTATCTTTAAAAGGACAATATGCAGTTCAAACAACTGTTTTAGTAAAAAGCTGGAGGGATGGGGGCTGGAGAAATGTAACGTCTCTCAAATTCATCGACGGTACTATGGATGCGAAGAATTGACCATCCTTGATATCAAATGTATAGTTTAACCATGTTTTGAGGCTACGTAACGTTTTGTCTTATTGAAATTTACTGTTTATTTCTCTCAAGGACCTGGAGATCCAGACACTGCATGCAAGAGTCTCCCTTGGGGGAGGAGGCCACAACCAGGACGTGATATTCCTGCAGCAGCAACTGCAGGCTTACGCTGTTGAGAGAGAGCAGGTCACAATCACAATCAGAATAAACTTTATTTGTCAAGTAGACTGCATGTAGACTACAGTTCAAAAGTCTGGGGTCACTTAGAAATGTCCTTGTTTTTGAAAGAAAAGCACTTTTTTTTTTTTTTTTTCCATTTTTAAAATAGCATGAAATTGATCAGAAATACAGTGTAGACATTGTTGATGTTGTAAATGACTATTGTAGCTGGAGACGGCAGATTTTTTTTTATTGAATATCTACATAGGCGTACAGAGACCCATTATCAGCAACCATCACTGCTGTGTTCCAATGGCACGTTGTGTTAACTAATCCAAGTTTTATAATTTTAAAAGGCTAATTGATCATTAGAAAACCATTTTGCAATTATGTTAGCACAACTGAAAACTGTTCTGGTTAAAGAAGGAATAAAACTGGCCTTCTTTAGACTGAGTATCTGGAGCATCAGCATTTGTGGGTTTGATTACAGGCTCAAAATGGCCAGAAACAAAGAACTTTCTTCTGAAACTTGTCGGTCTATTCTTGTTCTGAGAAATTAAGGCTATTTCATGCGAGAAATTGCCAAGAAACTGAAGATCTCGTACAACGCTGTGTACTACTCCCTTCACAGAACAACGCAAACTGGCTCTAACCAGAATAGAAAGAGGAATCGGAGGCCCCGGTGCACAACTGAGCAAGAGGACAAGTAGGTTAGTGTCTAGTTTGAGAAACAGACGCCTCACAAGTCCTCAACTGGCAGCTTCATTAAATAGTACCCGCAAACACCAGTCTCAACGTCAACAGTGAAGAGGCGACTCCGGGATGCTGACCTTCTAGGCAGAGTTCCTCTGTCCAGTGTCTGTGTTCTTTTGCCCATCTTAATCTTTTCTTTTTATTGGCCAGTCTGAGATATGGCTTTTTCTTTGCAACTCTGCCTAGAAGGCCAGCATCCCGGAGTCGCCTCTTCACTGTTGACGTTGAGACTGGTGTTTTGCGGGTGTTCTGCATTTGCCTAATGACAAATTAGCCTTTTAAAATGATAAATCTTGGATTAGCTAACACAACGTGCCACTGGAACAAAGTAGTGATGGCTGCTGATAATGGGCCTCTGTACGCCTATGTAGATATTCCATAAAAAATCTGCCGTTTCCAGCTACAATAGTCATTTACAACATTAACAATGTCTACACTGTATTTCTGATCAATTTGATGTTATTTCAATGGACCAAAAATGTACTTTTCTTTCAAAAACAAGGACATTTCTAAGTGGCCCCAAACCTTTGAACGGTAGTGTATATATGTAGTATGTAGTCTACATATAGTATATAGTATAGATGTAGTAGTCTACATATAGTATATAGTATAGATGTAGTAGTCTACATATAGTATATAGTATAGATGTAGTAGTATATAGTATAGATGTAGTAGTAATAGTCTACATATAGTATATAGTATAGATGTAGTAGTATATAGTATAGATGTAGTAGTCTACATATAGTATATAGTATAGATGTAGTCTGTATATAGTATAGATGTAGTAGTCTACATATAGTATATAGTATAGATGTAGTAGTAGTAGTCTACATATAGTATAGATGTAGTAGTAGTAGTCTACATATAGTATAGATGTAGTAGTAATAGTCTACATATAGTATATAGTATAGATGTAGTAGTAGTAGTCTACATATAGTATAGATGTAGTAGTAATAGTCTACATATAGTATATAGTATAGATGTAGTAGTCTACATATAGTATATAGTATAGATGTAATACTCTACATGTAGTATATAGTATAGATGTAATACTCTACATGTAGTATATAGTATAGATGTAGTAGTCTACATGTAGTATATAGTATAGATGTAGTAGTCTACATGTAGTATATAGTATAGATGTAGTAGTAATAGTCTACATGTAGTATATAGTATAGATGTAGTAGTAGTAGTCTACATGTAGTATATAGTCTAGATGTAGTAGTCTACATGTAGTATATAGTATAGATGTAGTAGTCTACATGTAGTATATAGTATAGATGTAGTAGTCTACATGTAGTATATAGTCTAGATGTAGTAGTCTACATGTAGTTGTCTACATGTAATATATAGTCTAGATGTAGTAGTAGTCTGTATATAGAGGTAGTAGTAGTCTACATGTAGTATATAGTATAGATGTAGTAGTAGTAGTCTACATATAGTATATAGTATAGATGTAGTAGTCTACATGTAGTATATAGTATAGATGTAGTAGTCTACATGTAGTATATAGTATAGATGTAGTAGTCTACATGTAGTATATAGTATAGATGTAGTAGTCTACATGTAGTATATCGTATATAGTAGTAGTCTACATGTAGTATATAGTAGTAGTCTACATGTAGTATATCGTATATAGTAGTAGTCTACATGTAGTATATCGTATATAGTAGTAGTCTACATGTAGTATATCGTATATAGTAGTAGTCTACATGTAGTATATCGTATATAGTAGTAGTCTGTATATAGAGGTAGTAGTAGTCTACATGTAGTATATAGTATAGATGTAGTAGTAATAGTCTACATGTAGTATATAGTATAGATGTAGTAGTCTACATATAGTATATAGTATAGATGTAGTAGTATATAGTATAAATGTAGTAGTAATAGTCTACATATAGTATATAGTATAGATGTAGTAGTAATAGTCTACATATAGTATATAGTATAGATGTAGTAGTAATAGTCTACATATAGTATATAGTATAGATGTAGTCTGTATATAGATGTAGTAGTCTACATGTAGTATATAGTATAGATGTAGTAGTCTACATGTAGTATATAGTCTAGATGTAGTAGTAGTAGTCTACATGTAGTATATAGTATAGATGTAGTAGTCTACATGTAGTATATAGTCTAGATGTAGTAGTCTACATGTAGTATATAGTCTAGATGTAGTAGTCTACATGTAGTTGTCTACATGTAGTATATAGTCTAGATGTAGTAGTAGTCTGTATATAGAGGTAGTAGTAGTCTACATGTAGTATATAGTATAGATGTAGTAGTAGTAGTCTACATATAGTATATAGTATAGATGTAGTAGTAGTAGTCTACATGTAGTATATAGTCTAGATGTAGTAGTAGTCTGTATATAGAGGTAGTAGTAGTCTACATATAGTATAGATGTAGTAGTAGTAGTAGTCTACATGTAGTATATAGTATAGATGTAGTAGTCTACATGTAGTATATAGTATAGATGTAGTAGTCTACATGTAGTATATAGTATAGATGTAGTAGTCTACATGTAGTATATAGTATAGATGTAGTAGTCTACATGTAGTATATCGTATATAGTAGTAGTCTACATGTAGTATATCGTATATAGTAGTAGTCTACATGTAGTATATCGTATATAGTAGTAGTCTACATGTAGTATATCGTATATAGTAGTAGTCTACATGTAGTATATCGTATATAGTAGTAGTCTACATGTAGTATATCGTATATAGTAGTAGTCTACATGTAGTATATAGTATAGATGTAGTAGTCTACATGTAGTATATAGTATAGATGTAGTAGTCTACATGTAGTATATAGTATAGATGTAGTAGTAATAGTCTACATGTAGTATATAGTATAGATGTAGTAGTAGTAGTCTACATGTAGTATATAGTCTAGATGTAGTAGTCTACATGTAGTATATAGTATAGATGTAGTAGTCTACATGTAGTATATAGTCTAGATGTAGTAGTAGTAGTCTACATGTAGTATATAGTATAGATGTAGTAGTCTACATGTAGTATATAGTCTAGATGTAGTAGTCTACATGTAGTATATAGTCTAGATGTAGTAGTCTACATGTAGTTGTCTACATGTAATATATAGTCTAGATGTAGTAGTAGTCTGTATATAGAGGTAGTAGTAGTCTACATGTAGTATATAGTATAGATGTAGTAGTAGTAGTCTACATATAGTATATAGTATAGATGTAGTAGTAGTAGTAGTCTACATGTAGTATATAGTATAGATGTAGTAGTCTACATGTAGTATATAGTATAGATGTAGTAGTCTACATGTAGTATATAGTATAGATGTAGTAGTCTACATGTAGTATATCGTATATAGTAGTAGTCTACATGTAGTATATAGTAGTAGTCTACATGTAGTATATCGTATATAGTAGTAGTCTACATATAGTATATAGTAGTAGTCTACATGTAGTATATCGTATATAGTAGTAGTCTACATGTAGTATATCGTATATAGTAGTAGTCTACATGTAGTATATCGTATATAGTAGTAGTCTACATGTAGTATATCGTATATAGTAGTAGTCTGTATATAGAGGTAGTAGTAGTCTACATGTAGTATATAGTATAGATGTAGTAGTAATAGTCTACATGTAGTATATAGTATAGATGTAGTAGTCTACATATAGTATATAGTATAGATGTAGTAGTATATAGTATAAATGTAGTAGTAATAGTCTACATATAGTATATAGTATAGATGTAGTAGTAATAGTCTACATATAGTATATAGTATAGATGTAGTCTGTATATAGATGTAGTAGTCTACATGTAGTATATAGTATAGATGTAGTAGTCTACATGTAGTATATAGTCTAGATGTAGTAGTCTACATGTAGTATATAGTATAGATGTAGTAGTCTACATGTAGTATATAGTCTAGATGTAGTAGTCTACATGTAGTATATAGTCTAGATGTAGTAGTCTACATGTAGTTGTCTACATGTAGTATATAGTCTAGATGTAGTAGTAGTCTGTATATAGAGGTAGTAGTAGTCTACATGTAGTATATAGTATAGATGTAGTAGTAGTAGTCTACATATAGTATATAGTATAGATGTAGTAGTAGTAGTCTACATGTAGTATATAGTCTAGATGTAGTAGTAGTCTGTATATAGAGGTAGTAGTAGTCTACATATAGTATAGATGTAGTAGTAGTAGTCTACATGTAGTATATAGTATAGATGTAGTAGTCTACATGTAGTATATAGTATAGATGTAGTAGTCTACATGTAGTATATAGTATAGATGTAGTAGTCTACATGTAGTATATCGTATATAGTAGTAGTCTACATGTAGTATATCGTATATAGTAGTAGTCTACATGTAGTATATCGTATATAGTAGTAGTCTACATGTAGTATATCGTATATAGTAGTAGTCTACATGTAGTATATCGTATATAGTAGTAGTCTACATGTAGTATATCGTATATAGTAGTAGTCTACATGTAGTATATAGTATAGATGTAGTAGTCTACATGTAGTATATAGTATAGATGTAGTAGTCTACATGTAGTATATAGTATAGATGTAGTAGTCTACATGTAGTATATAGTATAGATGTAGTAGTCTACATGTAGTATATCGTATAGATGTAGTACTCTACATGTAGTATATCGTATATAGTAGTAGTCTACATGTAGTATATCGTATATAGTAGTAGTCTACATGTAGTATATCGTATATAGTAGTAGTCTACATGTAGTATATCGTATATAGTAGTAGTCTACATGTAGTAGTACAGATGTTGTAAAAACAGAACAATAAGAGGATATAATAAACAAATGAACAATTTTTTTAAAACTTGGTTTTACTTGATTATTGGTGACTTTGTAAAGTGAATTTGGGTTTCTTAAAGTAAAATGTATTATTATTAATTTAGGTGCTGGCGGTGCTGAATGAGAAGACGAGGGAGAACAGTCAGCTGAGGTCAGACTACCATCGCATCATGGACATTGTAGCAGGGAAGGAAGCTGTGCTCCTCAAGGTCCAGCAGGAGAACCAGAGGCTGTCCACCATGTCTGACCCCTCAGGCAGCCAGGAGATGTTCAGAGAGACCATCCAGAACCTGTCCCGGATCATCAGGTATAGTTGTGTTGTACATTTGGTACAAAAATACAGTAACTCAGTTGGTAGGACAAGGCGCTTGAAACTCCAGGATAGTGGATTCCATTCCCGGGAATGCGTACATGACTGCAAGTCCATTTGAATTAAAGTGTTTGCTAAATGATATACACTACCGTTCAAAAGTTTGGGGTCCATAAAAAAAAAAAGCCGTATCTGAGACTGGCCAATAAGATTAAGATGGGCAAAAGAACACAGACACCGGACAGAGGAACTCTGCCTAGAAAGCCAGCATCCCGGAGTCGCCTCATCACTGTTGACGTTGAGACTGGTGTTTTGCGGGTACTATTTAATGAAGCTGCCAGTTGAGGACTTGTGAGGCATCTGCTTCTCAAACCAGACACTCTAATGTACTTGTCCACTTGCTCAGTTGTGCACCGGGGCCTCCCACTCCTCTTTCTATTCTGGTTAGAGCCAGTTTGCGTTGTTCTGTGAAGGGAGTAGTACACAGCGTTGTACGAGATCTTCAGTTTCATGGCAATTTCTCGCATGGAATAGCCTTCATTTCTCAGAACAAGAAGAGACTGACAAGTTTCAGAAGAAAGGTCTTTGTTTCTGGCCATTTTGAGCCTGTAATCAAACTCACAAATGCTGATGCTCCAGATACTCAACTAGTCGAAAGAAGGACAGTTTTATTCCTTCTTTAATCAGTACAACAGTTTTCAGCTGTGCTAACATAATTGCAAAAGGGTTTTCTAATGATCAATTAGCCTTTTGAAGATTGCTGATAATGGACCTCTGTACGCCTATGTAGATATTCCATTAAAAATCAGCCGTTTCCAGCTACAATAGTCATTTACAACATTAACAATGTCTACACTGTATTTCTGATCAATTTGATGTTATTTTAAAAATGGACAAAAACTGTGCTCTTCTTTCAAACACAAGTACATTTCTAAGTGACCCCAAACTTTTGAACTGTAGTGCATGTATGCATGTATGCGTATGCGTGTGTGTGTGTGTGTGTGTGTGTGTGTGTGTGTGTAATATATAGTTGTGTTTTCGTGCCATCGTGCCCCCTCTAGTGTTCTGTGCCCTACTTGGTAATGTTATGTTTCTATGTGCTGTTTAATTCTATTCTCGTGTCCTTGAGTATGCAAATACAAATTATTATTATTGTTGTTGTTGTTGTTATCAGAGAGAAGGACATTGAGATCGACGCGCTGACACAGAAGTGCCAGACCCTGGTGTCGGTGCTGCAGGCAGGAGACTCTGGAGGCGTCAGCTCCAACCAGTTTGAAGAGCTGCTGCAGGAGAGGGACACACTGAAACAACAGGCAAGATAAAAAAATATTAGCGTTTTGTCTGTTTTTACGAAACTATGCCATGTGTCATAAAACCTTCTCACAGGACATAGAAACATTATTCACATCACAGATGAGGAATCACTGTTTTTAAAGTGCAATAGTGCAATTCCTTATATAAAGATTTGTCTAATGTATATATTGAAGGTGCCTAGTGTAGCTGAGGCCTAGTGTAGCTGAGGCCTAGTGTAGCTGAGGCCTAGTGTAGCTGAGGCCTAGTGTAGCTGAGGCCTAGTGTAGCTGAGGCCTAGTGTAGCTGAGGCCTAGTGTAGCTGAGGCCTAGTGTAGCTGAGGCCTAGTGTAGCTGTGTCTTTTAATTATTTCACTAGGCAAGTCGGTTAAGAACAAATTCTAATTTACAATGACGGCCAAACCCGGACGACGCTGGGCCAATTGTGCACCGCCCTATGGGACTCTCAATCACGGCCGTATGTGATACAGCCCGGATTCGAACCGAGGGACTGTAGTGACGCCTCTTG
The DNA here is from genome assembly GCF_901001165.1 of Salmo trutta. Classification (NCBI taxonomy): domain Eukaryota; kingdom Metazoa; phylum Chordata; class Actinopteri; order Salmoniformes; family Salmonidae; genus Salmo; species Salmo trutta. The sequence goes on along the minus strand of NC_042981.1, from coordinate 4,117,850 downwards.
CACCGAGTGTCTAATGTAGCTGTGTCTAATGTATGTATTGTAATGTATCCAGGTGAAGAAGATGGAGGAGTGGAAGATGCAGGTGATCACCACGGTAAAGAACATGCAGCATGAATCTGCCCAGCTGGTAGAAGAGCTCCACAAGCTACAGGGACAGGTAACCATGATAACATATTAAAATAATGAATCGTGTGTAATACGTAATGATAATGAGCCTCCCCAGCAGTAATAATGTTGAGATAGAGTACTAACACGGTTGGCGAAGTCACCCTAAACGGAAACTCCCGCAGATGAACCCAATGTCCCGTCCCCCTTCCCAAATGAAAAAGATGGCGAGAACTTGTGAAATCCTGATTTTTATCCAAATAATCATTATTGAAATATTCTGCATACCTGAACAAAGGTACAACTAAACGTCTGTTGACTGATGCTACGATGACAGTTCTGTAATGTGTGTCTGTCCACCAGAGATTATGATAATGATGACTGTTATCATCGTGGGGATATTTAGTATGCAGCTCTTGTGCGTACATTAAAATATCATCAAGCATGCAAAGGACACAACAACAAATACACACAATGGATAGAGTAGACATCACCGTAACCGTAGACCCTATAGACATCACCGTAACCATAGACCCTATAGACATCACAGTAGACCCTATAGACATCACCGTAGACCCTATAGACATCACCGTAGACCCTATAGACATCACCGTAGACCCTATATAGACATCACCGTAGACCCTATAGACATCACCGTAGACCCTATAGACCCTATAGACATCACCATAGACCCTATAGACATCACTGTAGACCCTATAGACCCTATAGACATCACCGTAGACCCTATAGACCCTATAGACATCACCGTAGACCCTATAGACATCACTGTAGACCCTATAGACATCACCATAGACCCTATAGACATCACCATAGACCCTATAGACATCACCGTAGACCCTATAGACCCTATAGACATCACCGTAGACCCTATAGACATCACCGTAGACCCTATAGACATCACCGTAGACATCACCGTAGACCCTATAGACATCACCGTAGACCCTATAGACATCACCATAGACCCTATAGAAATCACCGTAGACCCTATAGACATCACCGTAGACCCTATAGACATCACCGTAGACCCTATAGACCCTATAGACATCACCATAGACCCTATAGACATCACCGTAGACCCTATAGAAATCACCGTAGACCCTATAGACATCACCGTAGACCCTATAGACATCACCGTAGACCCTATAGACAGCACCGTAGACCCTATAGACAGCACCGTAGACCCTATAGACATCACCGTAGACCCTATAGACATCACCGTAGACCCTATAGACCCTATAGACAGCACCGTAGACCCTATAGACATCACCGTAGACCCTATAGACCCTATAGACATCACCGTAGACCCTATAGACCCTATAGACATCACCGTAGACCCTATAGACCCTATAGACATCACCGTAGACCCTATAGACATCACCATAGACCCTATAGACATCACCATAGACCCTATAGACATCACTGTAGACCCTATAGACATCACAGTAGACCCTATAGACATCACCATAGACCCTATAGACCCTATAGACATCACCGTAGACCCTATAGACATCACCGTAGACCCTATAGACATCACCGTAGACCCTATAGACCCTATAGACCCTATAGACATCACCGTAGACCCTATAGACATCACCATAGACCCTATAGACCCTATAGACATCACCGTAGACCCTATAGACCTTATAGACATCACCGTAGACCCTATAGACATCACCGTAGACCCTATAGACATCACCGTAGACCCTATAGACATCACCGTAGACCCTATAGACATCACCGTAGACCCTGTAGACCCTGTAGACATCACCGTAGACCCTATAGACCCTATAGACATCACCATAGACCCTATAGACATCACCGTAGACCCTATAGACATCACCATAGACATCACCGTAGACCCTATAGACATCACCGTAGACCCTATAGACCCTATAGACAGCACCGTAGACCCTATAGACATCACTGTAGACCCTATAGACATCACCATAGACCCTGTAGACATCACCGTAGACCCTATAGACCCTATAGACATCACCATAGACCATATAGACCCTATAGACAGCACCGTAGACCCTATAGACATCACCATAGACCCTGTAGACCCTATAGACAGCACCATAGACCCTATAGACATCACCGTAGACCCTATAGACATCACCATAGACATCACCGTAGACCCTATAGACATCACCGTAGACCCTATAGACCCTATAGACATCACCATAGACCCTATAGACATCACCATAGACCCTATAGACATCACCATAGACCCTATAGACATCACTGTAGACCCTATAGACATCACCGTAGACCCTATAGACATCACCGTAGACCCTATAGACATCACTGTAGACCCTATAGACATCACCATAGACCCTATAGACATCACCATAGACCCTATAGACCCTATAGACATCACCATAGACCCTATAGACATCACCGTAGACCCTATAGACCCTATAGACATCACCGTAGACCCTATAGACCCTATAGACATCACCGTAGACCCTATAGACCCTATAGACATCACCGTAGACCCTATAGACCCTATAAACATCACCGTAGACCCTATAGACCCTATAGACATCACCGTAGACCCTATAGACCCTATAGACATCACCGTAGACCCTATAGACATCACCGTAGACCCTATAGACCCTATAGACATCACCGTAGACCCTATAGACATTACCGTAGACATCACCGTAGACCCTATAGAAATCACCGTAGACGCTATAGACATCACCGTAGACCCTATAGACATCACCGTAGACCCTATAGACATCACCATAGACCCTATAGACCCTATAGACATCACCATAGACCCTATAGACATCACCGTAGACCCTATAGAAATCACCGTAGACCCTATAGAAATCACCGTAGACCCTATAGAAATCACCGTAGACCCTATAGACATCACCGTAGACCAGTGGTTCTTAACCTGGGTTCGATCGAACCCCAGGGGTTCGGTGAGTCAGTCTCAGGGGTTCGGCGGAGGTCAAGACACACACCCGACTCATATGATTCGTGATGACACGCCCCGCTTGGCCATCATTGGCTGCAGGTGATCACGCAACATCGCTTGGCCTATCTGTGCTGCAGGGAATTTGGCGCGCTCAGTAGTCGAATTGTGACTGTCGTGATGGTACGTCGTGTGATTTCTTTCTTAATATTTTAATCCCTTCATACTAACTATGTCGAGCAAAAAACTAACAAAACTAAGAGAAGACTTCCTTAAGCTGCATGGAGATGGACAATACAAGAACACAACGCTCGCTGAATTCAAGGTGAAGAGAGCCATTTTTCCAATTAAGAAGGGTTCGGTGAATGCACATATGAAACTGGTAGGGGTCAGTACCTCCAACAAGGTTAAGAACCACTGCCATAGACCCTATAGACATCACCATAGACATCACCGTAGACCCTATAGACATCACCGTAGACCCTATAGACCCTATAGACAGCACCGTAGACCCTATAGACAGCACCGTAGACCCTATAGACATCACCGTAGACCCTATAGACATCACCATAGACCCTGTAGACATCACCGTAGACCCTATAGACCCTATAGACATCACCATAGACCCTATAGACCCTATAGACAGCACCGTAGACCCTATAGACATCACCATAGACCCTGTAGACCCTATAGACATCACCGTAGACCCTATAGACCCTGTAGACAGCACCGTAGACCCTATAGACATCACCGTAGACCCTATAGACATCACCGTAGACATCACCGTAGACCCTATAGACATCACCGTAGACCCTATAGACCCTATAGACATCACCATATACCCTATAGACATCACTGTAGACCCTATAGACCCTATAGACATCACTGTAGACCCTATAGACCCTATAGACATCACCGTAGACCCTATAGACCCTATAGACATCACCTTAGACCCTATAGACATCACTGTAGACCCTATAGACATCACCATAGACCCTATAGACATCACCATAGACCCTATAGACCCTATAGACATCACCGTAGACCCTATAGACCCTATAGACATCACCGTAGACCCTATATACATCACCGTAGACCCTATAGACATCACCGTAGACATCACCGTAGACCCTATAGACATCACCGTAGACCCTATAGACATCACCATAGACCCTATAGACATCACCATAGACCCTATAGAAATCACCGTAGACCCTATAGAAATCACCGTAGACCCTATAGAAATCACCGTAGACCCTATAGAAATCACCGTAGACCCTATAGACATCACCGTAGACCCTATAGACATCACCATAGACCCTATAGACATCACCGTAGACCCTATAGAAATCACCGTAGACCCTATAGAAATCACCGTAGACCCTATAGAAATCACCGTAGACCCTATAGAAATCACCGTAGACCCTATAGAAATCACCGTAGACCCTATAGACATCACCGTAGACCCTATAGACATCACCGTAGACTCTATAGACATCACCGTAGACCCTATAGACAGCACCGTAGACCCTATAGACAGCACCGTAGACCCTATAGACATCACCGTAGACCCTATAGACATCACCATAGACCCTATAGACATCACCGTAGACCCTATAGACAGCACCGTAGACCCTATAGACATCACCGTAGACCCTATAGACATCACCGTAGGCCCTATAGACATCACCGTAGGCCCTATAGACATCACCATAGACCCTATAGACATCACCATAGACCCTATAGACATCACCGTAGACCCTATAGACATCACCGTAGACCCTATAGACATCACCGTAGACCCTATAGACATCACCGTAGACCCTATAGACATCACCGTAGACCCTATAGACATCACCGTAGACCCTATAGACATCACCATAGACCCTATAGACATCACCATAGACCCTATAGACATCACCATAGACCCTATAGACATCACCATAGACCCTATAGACATCACCATAGACCCTATAGACATCACCATAGACCCTATAGACATCACCGTAGACCCTATAGACCCTATAGACATCACCATAGACCCTATAGACATCACCGTAGACCCTATAGACATCACCGTAGACCCTATAGACCCTATAGACATCACCGTAGACCCTATAGACCCTATAGACATCACCATAGACCCTATAGACATCACCGTAGACCCTATACACATCACCATAGACATCACCATAGACCCTATAGACATCACCGTAGACCCTATAGACCCTATAGACAGCACCGTAGACCCTATAGACAGCACCGTAGACCCTATAGACATCACCGTAGACCCTATAGACATCACCATAGACCCTGTAGACATCACCGTAGACCCTATAGACATCACCATAGACCCTATAGACCCTATAGACAGCACCGTAGACCCTATAGACATCCCCATAGACCCTGTAGACCCTATAGACATCACCGTAGACCCTATAGACCCTATAGACAGCACCGTAGACCCTATAGACATCACCGTAGACCCTATAGACATCACCATAGACCCTGTAGACCCTATAGACATCACCGTAGACCCTATAGACCCTATAGACAGCACCGTAGACCCTATAGACAGCACCGTAGACCCTATAGACCCTATAGACATCACCGTAGACCCTATAGACATCACCATAGACCCTATAGACATCACCGTAGACCCTACAGACATCACCATAGACCCTATAGACCCTATAGACATCACCGTAGACCCCATAGACCCTATAGACATCACCATAGACCCTATAGACATCACCATAGACCCTATAGACATCACCGTAGACCCTATAGACATCACCGTAGACCCTATAGACATCACCGTAGACCCTGTAGACCCTATAGACATCACCGTAGACCCTATAGACCCGATAGACATCACCGTAGACCCTGTAGACCCTATAGACATCACCGTAGACCCTATAGACCCTATAGACATCACCATAGACCCTATAGACCCTATAGACATCACCATAGACCCTATAGACATCACCATAGACCCTATAGACATCACCATAGACCCTATAGACATCACCGTAGACCCTATAGACCCTATAGACATCACCATAGACCCTATAGACCCTATAGACATCACCATAGACCCTATAGACCCTATAGACATCACCGTAGACCCTATAGACATCACCATAGACATCACCGTAGACCCTATAGACATCACCATAGACACCATATACACTCATCACACAGTCACTGGTCCATCATGATGTAGTCCTATAACCTAACTCACTACGTTAAGGCAACCTGTTCCTCATCAGTCACTGGTCCATCCTATAACCTAACTCACTACGTTAAGACAGCCTGTTCCTCATCAGACACTAGTCCATCCTATAACCTAACTCACTACGTTAAGACAGCCTGTTCCTCATCAGTCACTGGTCCATCACTGACACACAGACAGACCTCTTCTTCTCCTCCACCTGAAAGGAAAGTCTTTCAACAACATTATCATTTGTCATGTTTTTTTTTTGTTTTTTTTAGCTGAGTTTTCTGTTTTGTTTTTTTGAGGGTTCCCAATTGGGGTGTAAATCATAATGTTTTATGGGTACATGATCACGATAGGACGAAGGTTGACATCGCCCAACCCTACTGTCAACTACAATGTGACGTGTAGGCCAGCCCGCTGAACCTACTAGTGATTGTCACTCAGCAGCCTTATTGGGATGAATAAAGGAGTGTTTGGCTCTAATCCTATAGGTGGATGCTGACAACGACTGCACCTCGAATCTCTCCGTGGATTACAGCCGTCTGATCCACAGCTATGAGCAGAAGGAGAGGAAACTAGGCAGTCTCAGTCACGAGCTAGCCCACGTCCAACAGACCATCAGCCAGCTGAGCAGTACTAAAGATGTCCTCTTGGGGAAACTGGACAGTGTGGCGCAGAGTCCCCAAGTCACCACACTGTCTGCTGCTCTGACGTCTACTGCCCAGCCTCCTACTGCAGTGGAACCTCCCAGACACCAGGTGGCAGCACCTGCAACACCAGGGAACCAGGAAGGGCTGAGACAGGAGCTGGAGTCTGTGAGAGCCCTCCTGTCTGAGAGGGAGACTATGATCAGGACCTTGCAGGAGAACAACCACCGCTTGTCTAACTCAGCCCAGGTTTCAGACAGCGAGCAGCGCGGCCAAGCTGAGGAGTCCAGACAGGTCAGAGAGAGACTGGACGCTCTGCAGCGCTCTGTCAGGGAGAAAGACCTGCTCATCAAGACTAAAGGAGATCAACTCACCCAGGTGTGTGTGTGTGTGTGTGTGTGTGTGTGTGTGTGTGTGTGTGTGTGTGTGTGTGTGTGTGTGTGTGTGTGTGTGTGTGTGAGAGATATAAGGAAGGCACAGCGTATGCTGTTAAGACATGTAACTTTAAATAAGATCTATATTCAATAGAATCTATATTTAATAAAATCTATATTCAATTGCAACTGAATCAAGTGAGTAATGACCCCTTCATTAGAATGAGTACAACGGTCAATTCAGGTGAATTATATTATAATGGGTGGACTGGCACATAGGTGCAAAGCAGGAAGTTGTAGCAGCCATTTTGAGTGTCCACATAGGTGCAAAGCAGGAAGTTGTAGCAGCCATTTTGAGTGTCCACATAGGTGCAAAGCAGGAAGTTGTAGCAGCCATTTTGAGTGTCCACATAGATGCAAAGCAGGAAGTTCTAGCAGCCATTTTGAGTGTCCACATAGGTGCAAAGCAGGAAGTTGTAGCAGCCATTTTGAGTGTCCACATAGGTGCAAAGCAGGAAGTTGTAGCAGCCATTTTGAGTGTCCACATAGGTGCAAAGCAGGAAGTTCTAGCAGCCATTTTGAGTGTCCACATAGGTGCAAAACAGGAAGTTCTAGCAGCCATTTTGAGTGTCCACATAGGTACAAAGCAGGAAGTTCTAGCAGCCATTTTGAGTGTCCATATAGGTGCAAAGCAGGAAGTTCTAGCAGCCGTTTTGAGTGTCCACATAGGTGCAAAGCAGGAAGTTCTAGCAGCCGTTTTGAGTGTCCACATAGGTGCAAAGCAGGAAGTTCTAGCAGCCGTTTTGAGTGTCCACATAGGTGCAAAACAGGAAGTTCTAGCAGCCGTTTTGAGTGTCCACATAGGTGCAAAGCAGGAAGTTCTAGCAGCCGTTTTGAGTGTCCACATAGGTGCAAAGCAGGAAGTTCTAGCAGCCGTTTTGAGTGTCCACATAGGTGCAACGCAGGAAGTTCTAGCAGCCATTTTGAGTGTCCACATAGGTGCAAAGCAGGAAGTTCTAGCAGCCGTTCAATCTGTGTATTTGTTTATTTCTCCAGGTGAGCGAGAGCCTGAGGAACCGTGAGAGCGACAACGAGGTGTTAAAACAAGCCGTGACCAACCTGAAGGAGCGAGCCCTTATCCTGGAGATGGATACCAGGAAGCTGAAGGTAGGTAGCCCAGCGGCTAAGGAGTTAAAGCTTTTAGCCGGAAGGTAGCCAGTTCCAATCCTGGGCTGGATTGATCTGAAATCTGGAGGGCTGCTAAGTTCACATCCTAAAGATGTTGGGTTCTTGAGCAAGGCCCTTAAACCCACAACATGCAGCGGCACTGCACTGCAACTGTGAGGGTCAAGTGTGAGGGTCAAGTGTGCTGTCTGGAGGGGGTTGAGAGTGGAGCAGAAGACACATTTCCCTTGTTGGCTGAAACCTGGACCATAAAGTTGTGTTGTTTTGAAGGATGAGAACGAGGCTGTGGCTCAGCGGAGCCGGGAGAAGGAGTCAGAGTTCAGAGCCCTGCAGGAGACCAACATGCAGGTGTCCCTCCTCATGAGGGAGAAGGAGTTTGAGAGGAGCACCATGTCGGAGAAGGCTGCCGCCATGGAGAAGATGCTCAAGGACAGAGAACAGGTTAGGATGTTTGTACTGTACAAAATAATTTAATGTAAACTACTAACTACACATTTTTGAGAGAATGATCATTTGAGACTTGAAATGCTATAACTTAAATCCTTTATTGAAGCAGGAAGACCAGAGGAGGAGTGGTATATGGCCAATATACCACGTCTAAGGGCTGTTCTTAGGCACAACACAATGCGGAGTACCTGGATACAGCCCTTAGCCGTGGTATATTGGCCATAATCCACTAACCCCCGAGGTGCCTTATTGCTATTATAAACTGGTTACCAACGTAATTAGAGCAGTAAAAATACATGTTTTGTCATATCCGTGGTATACGGTCTGATATACCACAGCTGTCAGCCATTCAGCATTCAGGGCTCAAACCACCCAGTTTATAATGAGTAATACATTACAGATCTAGTGAAAGAAAAGAAAAATTCAATCGAAGTAAAATAGGCTATTAAATAGTTTAAATAAATTGACAAACACTTGGTTAAATCTTTTCACAAACCGATCAATAATGTATTATTTCCTGACCCTGTAAAACAACACATTTCACTGCACCTATCCGGTATATGTGACTATATATATATATGTGTGTGTGTGTGTGTTTTTATAACCTGACCGTTCCATTGCGGTGTCCCATGGCAACAGTCAGAAGTCCGGAGAGCTGAACCAGCTGATTGATTTGTATTGATACGTTTCCCAGGGCAACAGTCAGAAGAGCAGGAAGCTGAACCAGCTGATTGATTTGTATTGATATGTTTCCCAGGGCAACAGCCAGAAGAGCAGGAAGCAGAACCAGCTGATTGATTTGTATTGATATGTTTCCCAGGGCAACAGTCAGAAGTCTGGAGAGCTGAACCAGCTGATTGATTTGTATTGATATGTTTCCCAGGGCAACAGTCAGAAGTCTGGAGAGCTGAACCAGCTGATTGATTTGTATTGACACGTTTCCCAGGGCAACAGTCAGAAGTCTGGAGAGCTGAACCAGCTGATTGATTTGTATTGACACGTTTCCCAGGGCAACAGTCAAAAGTCTGGAGAGCTGAACCAGCTGATTGATTTGTATTGACACGTTTCCCAGGGCAACAGTCAGAAGTCTGGAGAGCTGAACCAGCTGATTGATTTGTATTGATATGTTTCCCAGGGCAACAGTCAGAAGTCTGGAGAGCTGAACCAGCTGATTGATTTGTATTGACACGTTTCCCAGGGCAACAGTCAGAAGTCTGGAGAGCTGAACCAGCTGATTGATTTGTATTGATACGTTTCCCAGGGCAACAGTCAGAAGTCCGGAGAGCTGAACCAGCTGCTGAATGAGCTGAGGTCCATGCAGGAGAAAGCTGTGGCCTTCCAGCAGGAGAGAGACCAGGTCATGCTGGCTCTCAAACAGAAACAGATGGATACCACAGCCCTACAGACAGAGGTAGGATGGATGGATACACACCAGGGTTTCCGTTAGGAAAATGGTGGCCTTTTATTATTCAAAAACATAATGGCGTAGAAAATGTTAAATGTATCGTAAGATATTTTGGCCATATCGCCCACCCCATCACATACTGCTATTATTAACACCTGTTAGGGGGGTTGTTACACAGTCATAACCACTACGTAACACATTCATAACCACTACGTAACACGTTCATAACAATACATAACCAATAAGTAACACATTCATAACCACTACGTAACAGTCATAACAATACGTAGCACGTTCATAACCAATACGTAGCACGTTCATAACCAATACATAACACATTCATAACCAATACAAAACACATTCATAACCAATACGTAACACATTCATAACCAATACGTAACAGTCATAACCAATACGTAACACATTCATAACCAATACGTAACACATTCATACCAATAAGTAACACATTCATAACCAATAAGTAACACAGTCATAACCAATACATAACACATTCATAACCAATACGTAACACATTCATAACCAATAAGTAACACAGTCATAACCAATACATAACACATTCATAACCAATACGTAACACATTCATAACCAATACGTAACATTCATAACCAATACATAACACAGTCATAACCAATACATAACACAGTCATAACCAATAAGTTACACATTCATGATACATTCCTTATCAGATATATTTATGGATAGTATATGGCAATCAAATATTATTTGCAGTGAAATATTCTGCTATTGGTAAATATCAAACCCCCATGTGACCACTCTCCCTGTGTCTCTCTTTCCCTCTCTCTCCCCCCTGTCTCTTTCTTCTCTCTCTCCTTATGGCTCTCTCTCTTTTGGTCTGTCTCTCTCTCCCTGTCTTTCTCGCTCCGTCTGTCTCCTCTCTCTCTCCCTCTCTTTCTCGCTCCGTCTGTCTCCTCTCTCTCTCTCCCTCTCTTTCTCGCTCCGTCTGTCTCCTCTCTCTCTCTCTCTCTCCCTCTCTTTCTCGCTCTGTCTGTCTCCTCTCTCTCTCCCTCTCTTTCTCGCTCCGTCTGTCTCCTCTCTCTCTCTCTCTCCCTGTCTTTCTCGCTCCGTCTGTCTCCTCTCTCTCTCTCTCTCTCCCTCTCTTTCTCGTTCCGTCTGTCTCCTCTCTCTCTCTCTCTCTCTCTCCGTCTTTCTCGCTCCATCTGTCTCCTCTCTCTCTCTCTCTCCCTGTCTTTCTCGCTCCGTTTGTCTCCTCTCTCTCAGCTGCAGCATGTGAAGGACAGAGAGCAGCGGTTAAAGTTGGAGCTGGACCGGCTACGTAACCACCTGCTGGAGATAGAGGACTCCTACACACGGGAGGTCCTGGCTGCTGAGGACAGGGAGGCGGAGCTACGCAAGAGAGTCACGCTATTGGACGACAGACTGGCCACTTCCTCCAGTCAGGTGGAGAGCACCAGGTAAACATGTTCAGTAGGCACAAAGATGAAACAGGGAAGTACTATCTGAACGTTTTGAAACGTCTTGAAAACATTTTTTGCTACTATGTGTCCTAATGAACAAGACCCTGAAAACAGATGGTCTGTTTATCACTGGTGATGGTTGAGTTACAGACGGATAAATACTTTATCGTCCCGTGTCCACGAACACAGAAATGTACGTACAATGGAAAGTTTGTGTTCTGCACTATCCCAACCCCTCTGAAAGAGGTTTGGGTAGCAAAAAAGGGGAGTAGAAAAAACCATAAGTCATCTTCTTTATTTGTCTTGTAGCCACCAGGCATCTCTCCAAGTGGAGTCTCTCCAAGAGCAGCTGAGTGGAACGGTGAGGCAGAGAGACGAGGCCTTGATCCAGCTCAGAGCAGCACAGGACCAGGTCAACCAGTACGCCATGTCCCTGTCCAACCTCCAGATGGTGCTAGAGCAGTTCCAGCAAGGCAAGACTACTGGCCCTCCCGCTAGTCTGATCCCAGATCAGTTTGTGCTGTGTAGATAGCGTCTATGATCGTCGTAATGCCATGATAAGGACCATTGGAGTTGGCAAGACCACTAACCGGTCTGGGACCAGGCTAGCCTCTCTGCTGCAATGCATGTTGATTATGTTTGGTATCCAGATCTGTTGGTGTTGTATAGCCAACTCTATGGTCTCTGAGGCTGTAGGGAGAATATAGCCTAGTGTTGTATAGCCAACTCTATGGTCTCTGAGGCTGTAGTGAGAATATAGCCTGGTATCCAGATCTGTTGGTGTTGTATAGCCAACTCTATGGTCTCTGAGGCTGTAGTGAGAATATAGCCTGGTATCCAGATCTGTTGGTGTTGTATAGCCAACTCTATGGTCTCTGAGGCTGTAGTGAGAATATAGCCTGGTATCCAGATCTGTTGGTGTTGTATAGCCAACTCTATGGTCTCTGAGGCTGTAGTGAGAATATAGCCTGGTATCCAGATCTGTTGGTGTTGTATAGCCAACTCTATGGTCTCTGAGGCTGTAGTGAGAATATAGCCTGGTATCCAGATCTGTTGGTGTTGTATAGCCAACTCTATGGTCTCTGAGGCTGTAGGGAGAATATAGCCTGGTATCCAGATCTGTTGGTGTTGTATAGCCAACTCTATGGTCTCTGAGGCTGTAGGGAGAATATAGCCTAGTGTTGTATAGCCAACTCTATGGTCTCTGAGGCTGTAGTGAGAATATAGCCTGGTATCCAGATCTGTTGGTGTTGTATAGCCAACTCTATGGTCTCTGAGGCTGTAGGGAGAATATAGCCTAGTGTTGTATAGCCAACTCTATGGTCTCTGAGGCTGTAGTGAGAATATAGCCTGGTATCCAGATCTGTTGGTGTTGTATAGCCAACTCTATGGTCTCTGAGGCTGTAGGGAGAATATAGCCTAGTGTTGTATAGCCAACTCTATGGTCTCTGAGGCTGTAGTGAGAATATAGCCTGGTATCCAGATCTGTTGGTGTTGTATAGCCAACTCTATGGTCTCTGAGGCTGTAGGGAGAATATAGCCTAGTGTTGTATAGCCAACTCTATGGTCTCTGAGGCTGTAGTGAGAATATAGCCTGGTATCCAGATCTGTTGGTGTTGTATAGCCAACTCTATGGTCTCTGAGGCTGTAGGGAGAATATAGCCTAGTGTTGTATAGCCAACTCTATGGTCTCTGAGGCTGTAGTGAGAATATAGCCTGGTATCCAGATCTGTTGGTGTTGTATAGCCAACTCTATGGTCTCTGAGGCTGTAGGGAGAATATAGCCTAGTGTTGTATAGCCAACTCTATGGTCTCTGAGGCTGTAGGGAGAATATAGCCTGGTATCCAGATCTGTTAGTGTTGTATAGCCAACTCTATGGTCTCTGAGGCTGTAGGGAGAATATAGCCTAGTGTTGTATAGCCAACTCTATGGTCACTGAGGCTGTAGTGGGAATATAGCCTGGTGTCCAGATCTGTTTGTGCTCAATAGCCAACTTGATGCTATCCCACACACAGATCTGGGACCGGTCTAATCTAAAGGCAACATCAACTCCGATAGAGAAAATAGAGCTCTTCTGGTCTTTATAAAGATATGAACCTCTTCTCTCTGTTCTCTTCCCAACAGAAGAGAAAGCGATGTATTCGTCAGAGCTTGATAAATACAAGAGGGAGAAGGACGAGTGGAGGAGAAAAGCACTTCAACTGGAGGACAGAGCCTCAGCACTTCAGGTAGGACACTTCATAACGACTCTCATCAAGTACACATTCACTCCTCAATCATATAGTCCTTATGTTACATTCTGACTTATTGGTCTACTTATCATATCCCTGTCTCGCTCTGTCTCTCTCGCTCTCTGTCTCTCTCTCGCGCTCTGTCTCTCTCTCGCGCTCTGTCTCTCTCTCGCGCTCTGTCTCTCTCTCGCGCTCTGTCTCTCTCTCGCGCTCTGTCTCTCTCTCGCGCTCTGTCTCTCTGTCTCTCTCTCGCTCTCTCTTGCTCTGTCTCTCTCGCTCTGTCTCTGTCTCTCGCTCTGTTACTCTCTCAGATCAACCTAGATGAGGCTAATGCAGCGCTGGACTCAGCCTCCAGACTCACTGACCAGCTGGACCTAAAGGAAGAACAGCTAGAAGAGCTCAAGAAACAAGGTGGGAGAGAGGAGGGGGGGAGAGCAGCCATCTTATGTCAGGCTTTTTTATCCAGCATGAAGGAACATGAAGAAGAGAGAGCTTATAATAAAGCCAGGCTGAGTTTGGAGGCCTGTGTAAGAGGTTTTATATAGTGGTCAAGGCTGTGGTTTTAGGCATGGAGGACTCTATAGTATCCCTTCACTTTACATTTCATTCTTATCATATAAAATAACATAGTAGAAACAGAGTGTCCTCATTGTCTCCTAACCCAACATGTCTGACCTGATGTTCTGTCTGGATCAAACACCTGTCCTCCTCCTCCTGCTGTAACTAGAGATGTTCTGGATGACATGCGTTCCTGTTCCGTTCCTCTGCTGTCTTCCTGACAGTCTGTACATGTCATACCTGTTGGCATCGTCAAGTTCCTCTTTTGAACACTGGTCTGCTTTTTCCTTTGTCTTCATAGTAGGTTTAGCGAGGCTCTAGATGGAACACTAGTTCCCAGTGTAGTGTTCTACTTCTGACTAGGGCCTTATGGGAAATAAAGTGTTCTACTTCTGACTAGGGCCTTATGGGAAATAAAGTGTTCTACTTCTGACTAGGGCCTTATGGGAAATCAAGTGTTCTACTTCTGACCAGGGCCTTATGGGAAATAAAGTGTTCTACTTCTGACCAGGGCCTTATGGGAAATAAAGTGTTCTACTTCTGACCAGGGCCTTATGGGAAATAAAGTGTTCTACTTCTGACCAGGGCCTTATGGGAAATAAAGTGTTCTACTTCTGACCAGGGCCTTATGGGAAATAAAGTGTTCTACTTCTGACCAGGGCCTTATGGGAAATAAAGTGTTCTACTTCTGACCAGGGCCTTATGGGAAATAAAGTGTTCTACTTCTGACTAGGGCCTTATGGGAAATAAAGTGTTCTACTTCTGACTAGGGCCTTATGGGAAATAAAGTGTTCTACTTCTGACCAGGGCCTTATGGGAAATAAAGTGTTCTACTTCTGACCAGGGCCTTATGGGAAATAAAGTGCACTACTTCTGACCAGTCAAAGTGGAATGCCAAGAAAGTGTGTACCAGGTTCCTCTGTCTAAGCTGATGAACCTGGTACACCCTTTCAGCTTCAGACGGGGTCCTCTGGGTGACAGGATCCTCTGGGGTATAGTTTCACCCTTTCAGCTTCAGACGGGGTCCTCTGGGTGACAGGATCCTCTGGGGTATAGTTTTACCCTTTCAGCTTCAGACAGGATCCTCTGGGGTATAGTTTCACCCTTTCAGCTTCAGACGGGGTCCTCTGGGGTATAGTTTCACCCTTTCAGCTTCAGACGGGGTCCTCTGGGGTATAGTTTCAGCTTCAGACAGGGTCCTTTGGGGTATAGTTTCACCCTTTCAGCTTCAGACAGGGTCCTCTGGGGTATAGTTTCACCCTTTCAGTTACAGACAGGGTACTCTGGGTGACAGGGTCCTCTGGGGTATAGTTTCACCCTTTCAGCTTCAGACAGGGTCTTCTGGGGTATAGTTTCACCCTTTCAGCTTCAGACAGGGTCCTCTGGGGTATAGTTTCACCCTTTCAGCTTCAGACGGGGTCCTCTGGGGTATAGTTTCACCCTTTCAGCTTCAGACAGGGTCCTCTGGGGTATAGTTTCACCCTTTCAGTTACAGACAGGGTCCTCTGGGTGACAGGGTCCTCTGGGGTATAGTTTCACCCTTTCAGCTTCAGACGGGGTCCTCTGGGGTATAGTTTCACCCTTTCAGCTTCAGACAGGGTCCTCTGGGGCATAGTTTCACCCTTTCAGCTTCAGACGGGGTCCTCTGGGGTATAGTTTCACCCTTTCAGCTTCAGACAGGGTCCTCTGGGGTATAGTTTCACCCTTTCAGCTTCAGACAGGGTCCTCTGGGGTATAGTTTCACCCTTTCAGCTTCAGACAGGGTCCTCTGGGGTATAGTTTCACCCTTTCAGTTACAGACAGGGTCCTCTGGGTGACAGGGTCCTCTGGGGTATAGTTTCACCCTTTCAGCTTCAGACGGGGTCCTCTGGGGTATAGTTTCACCCTTTCAGCTTCAGACAGGGTCCTCTGGGGTATAGTTTCACCCTTTCAGCTTCAGACAGGGTCCTCTGGGGTATAGTTTCACCCTTTCAGCTTCAGACGGGGTCCTCTGGGGTATAGTTTCACCCTTTCAGCTTCAGACAGGGTCCTCTGGGGTATAGTTTCACCCTTTCAGCTTCAGACAGGGGCATCACAACACATTCTCAGACGAACACACACACTTATATACACACACGAGACACACACACACATGTTTTCATACGCCATAGAAATAGACATTTGTGAGCTGTGAGGGTATCCATTTTATTAAACTAATAAGGCTGTTAAAGGGTGGGGGTCTGGATTTTGTCCTGAGGACCAGCATGCCCTGATCTGCCTCCCTGATGACTGAAGCTTTCTTTGGCATGGTTGCCTCTGTTACACAAATATGTCAACGTTTTAGTCCAACGGACAGACTTAACTGTTGAGGTATAGCCACACTAACCGTGCTTCAGACTTCTGAGGAGCTGCAGCGCATTGAACGTGTGTTTGTGTGTGTGTGTGTGTGTGTGTGTGTGTGTGTGTGTGTGTGGGTGTGTGTTACAGTTGATGTGAGGCAGGAGATGTTGGAAGAGTCTCAGGACAAGTTAATGAACCTGCTGAATAGCACAGAGGGACAAGTAGACCAGTAAGTCCAGCACTACACTGACTAAATATCATGCATTTAGACACTACACTGACTAAATATCATGCATTTAGACACTACACTGACTAAATATCATGCATTTAGACACTACACTGACTAAATATCATGCATTTAGACACTACACTGACTAAATATCATGCATTTAGACACTACACTGACTAAATATCATGCATTTAGACACTACACTGACTAAATATCATGCATTTAGACACTACACTGACTAAATATCATGCATTTAGACACTACACTGACTAAATATCATGCATTTAGACACTACACTGACTAAATATCATGCATTTAGACACTACACTGACTAAATATCATGCATTTAGACACTACACTGACTAAATATCATGCATTTAGACACTACACTGACTAAATATCATGCATTTAGACACTACACTGACTAAATATCATGTATTTAGACAATACACTGACTAAATATCATGCATTTAGACACTACACTGACTAAATATCATGCATTTAGACACTACACTGACTAAATATCATGCATTTAGACACTACACTGACTAAATATCATGCATTTAGACACTACACTGACTAAATATCATGCATTTAGACACTACACTGACTAAATATCATGCATTTAGACACTACACTGACTAAATATCATGCATTTAGACACTACACTGACTAAATATCATGCATTTAGACACTACACTGACTAAATATCATGTATTTAGACACTACACTGACTAAATATCATGCATTTAGACACTACACTGACTAAATATCATGTATTTAGACACTACACTGACTAAATATCATGCATTTAGACACTACACTGACTAAATATCATGCATTTAGACACTACACTGACTAAATATCATGTATTTAGACACTACACTGACTAAATATCATGTATTTAGACAATACACTGACTAAATATCATGCATTTAGACACTACACTGACTAAATATCATGCATTTAGACACTACACTGACTAAATATCATGCATTTAGACACTACACTGACTAAATATCATGCATTTAGCCACTACACTGACTAAATATCATGCATTTAGACACTACACTGACTAAATATCATGCATTTAGACACTACACTGACTAAATATCATGCATTTAGACACTACACTGACTAAATATCATGCATTTAGACACTACACTGACTAAATATCATGCATTTAGACACTACACTGACTAAATATCATGCATTTAGACACTACACTGACTAAATATCATGTATTTAGACACTACACTGACTAAATATCATGCATTTAGACACTACACTGACTAAATATCATGCATTTAGACACTACACTGACTAAATATCATGCATTTAGACACTACACTGACTAAATATCATGTATTTAGACACTACACTGACTAAATATCATGCATTTAGACACTACACTGACTAAATATCATGTATTTAGACACTACACTGACTAAATATCATGCATTTAGACACTACACTGACTAAATATCATGTATTTAGACACTACACTGACTAAATATCATGCATTTAGACACTACACTGACTAAATATCATGTATTTAGACACTACACTGACTAAATATCATGCATTTAGACACTACACTGACTAAATATCATGTATTTAGACACTACACTGACTAAATATCATGCATTTAGACACTACACTGACTAAATATCATGTATTTAACAGGGCTGGGGACAATTCAAATGAAAGTCATTAAATTCAGGAAGTGATTTGAATTTATAATTAAAAGATGGAATAACTTTTTTAAATAGTTTTTCCTTTTTCGGGCTTATTGAATTGGAATTTCAGTTTACTTCCTGAATTGTCTGACTTCAATTGGAATTGACCCCAACCCTGGTATTTCATCTCATATTTCATCTTTCATGTAAATTGATCAGAGGTTGTGATTATAACGACTGAAGTTTACAGTGTTAACAACATCTTAATGTATTTCTTCTCAAACGAATGTTGAAAATTTCCGTTTGATATTGTCCACCACACAGAGCTATATGTAATAGAGTGTAGGCCGTGTTAATAGAGCTATATGTAATAGAGTGTAGGCCGTGTTAATAGAGCTATATGTAATAGAGTGTAGGCCGTGTTAATAGAGCTATATGTAATAGAGTGTAGGCCGTGTTAATAGAGCTATATGTAATAGATAGTAGGCCGTGTTAATAGAGCTATATGTAATAGAGTGTAGGCCGTGTTATTAGAGCTATATGTAATAGAGTGTAGGCCGTGTTATTAGAGCTATATGTAATAGATTAATAGAGCTATATGTTAATAGAGCTATATATGTTAATAGAGCTATATGTTAATAGAGCTATATGTAATAGATAGTAGGCCGTGTTAATAGAGCTATATGTAATAGAGTGTAGGCCGTGTTAATAGAGCTATATGTAATAGAGTGTAGGCCGTGTTAATAGAGCTATATGTAATAGAGTGTAGGCCGTGTTAATAGAGCTATATGTAATAGATTGTAGGCCGTGTTAATAGAGCTATATGTAATAGATTGTAGGCCGTGTTAATAGAGCTATATGTAATAGATAGTAGGCCGTGTTAATAGAGCTATATGTAATAGATTGTAGGCCGTGTTATTAGAGCTATATGTAATAGATTATAGGCCGTGTTAATAGAGCTATATGTAATAGATTGTAGGCCGTGTTAATAGAGCTATATGTAATAGATTGTAGGCCGTGTTATTTTCCCTATCATGCATGTGTAATGACTCTGTGGTTGAGTATTTTGTCCACTCAGACGTCCTCTCCAGGGGGTGTACTTGTACATCAAGCTGCCTCACGCTACAGAAACACGAGATAGGGGAGGAGCCTATGTGCTGTTCTGGCTCGGATATGGCTGCTTACTTTTCTTTATATTCTGTCTGCTCAGGGCTCTGATGCGGAACCTGTTCATGGGGTACTTCCACACCCCCAAACCCAAACGCTCCGAGGTGCTGAGGCTCATGGGTAGTGTCCTGGGACTGGACAAGGATGAGGTCAACCAGGTGACTGACAACACCCCTCCTCTTTTCTACCACTTTCTGCCCCTCCTCTCCTTACTTCCTCTTTCTGACCTCCCTCTCCTTACTTCCTCTTTCTGGCCCTCCTCTCCTTACTTCCTCTTTCTGACCCTCCTCTCCTTACTTCCTCTTTCTGACCCTCCCTCTCCTTAATTCCTCTTTCTGCCCCTCCTCTCCTTACTTCCTCTTTCTGACCCTCCTCTCCTTACTTCCTCTTTCTGACCCTCCCTCTCCTTATTTCCTCTTTCTGACCTCCCTCTCCTTACTTCCTCTTTCTGCCCCTCCTCTCCTTATTTCCTCTTTCTGCCCCTCCTCTCCTTATTTCCTCTTTCTGACCTCCCTCTCCTTACTTCCTCTTTCTGCCCCTCCTCTCCTTATTTCCTCTTTCTGACCTCCCTCTCCTTACTTCCTCTTTCTGACCTCCCTCTCCTTACTTCCTCTTTCTGACCTCCCTCTCCTTACTTCCTCTTTCTGCCCCTCCTCTCCTTACTTCCTCTTTCTGACCTCCCTCTCCTTACTTCCTTGTTTTTATCTCTTATCCTTATTTGGGATCCTCTCCTATGCTTCTGTTTGTTCTTTTTTCACTTCAATCATCTGTTTTATTCATCTTGTCTTTTCAAACCTGTATCTGTCTCCCTCTGTGATTTTCTGAATATCTCTTGGCTAGAAGGCTGAAAAGGTATGGAATGTTTTTACATTTAGACATGTTTGTCATCCCTTTAGTCCAACCACAACTGATCTGGCGTCAGTCTCTAGATAATGACACGTTAACATTCTCTGTGGCTTTGAATCCCTAGCTTGGTCCTAGATCAGTTTGTGTTGTCTTGCCAACTCTTGGGGTCGTTGTCATTTGCTAGTAAATCCCCTGACCATTCTAAAGGCGTCCTCATACATAGGCTGGGTTTGCTCCTAGCTGAACTTGGCTAGGCGAAGTGAGAGTCTCGCATACTCCCTTAAAATACCTTCGCTTGAAAAATAAATTAACTCAATGTGTTAATTCATTCGGAGGTTTTTTTTGTCACGGAGGTCTGTTTCCACTGAGAAGCATACATTCCTACCAAGACAGCAGTTGAAAACACGTGTCTCGTGGACTCCTGTTTGTTTGTTTGCGAGGGTTTTGTTATAATCATTCCAAATACAACGGTATTTTTTTCTGTTCTATCCTGTATTTCTATCTGATAGTATGACATCTAGTTTCCCTTCTGGGTACTTTAGATTACCACTGTTATCTGCAATTACCTCTGGCTCGCTGTGTGGCATTATCTGTCCCACTATTGACTGTGGAGATATGCTCTGATGGAGGTCGACTGATCGAAAGCTCAGCTATATTAAAATACATTTCCATCTGACGAAGTGTGCAGAGACTTTTTTTCGGTTGCTTCTTAAAATACAATTTCTAGATGGTCTGAGAAGAACAACATTGGCAGGGCGATTCAAGTTAAGCCCAATATACAGCGATTAATGTATTGGGCCTATAGTTTACTGCACAAACCTCATTGCTACAGAACTGTTTTTAATCGGTTAATTTTGCATAGGCATATGTTGTTGTTTTTTATCATCTTGGCTTGCATTCTGACTCAGATGAGGTTGGTGACCACTGCTGTTCAGTATCCCCTACTGTTGTAGTTTCCCCTCAACTTGCTATTGTTTCAGAACAGTGTTTTGAACCAATCAGCGATTACTCAAGGAGTATTGTACTGGGTTGGAACAGTGTTTTGAACCAATCAGCGATCACTCAAGGAGTATTGTACTGGGTTGGAACAGTGTTTTGGACCAATCAGCGACCACTCAAGGAGTATTGTACTGGGTTGGAACAGTGTTTTGGACCAATCAGCGACCACTCAAGGAGTATTGTACTGGGTTGGAACAGTGTTTTGGACCAATCAGCGACCACTCAAGGAGTATTGTACTGGGTTGGAACAGTGTTTTGGACCAATCACTCAGTCTCACTGATTCAAAACCCTTGTCTGTAGGTGTTTTTTTTACGTTCCGTTGAGGAAGCATGTGTTTTTCCTGGTTTTACACCACTGAGCTTATCGGGACAGGAAACAAGCCCAGATCAGTGACCCCGGTCAGAGTCCAACCACAGATAGGCTGACCCCTCCGGCCTGGCCTGAGGTGATTATAATGTGTCCTCTGAGAGCGCAGCACTAACTGATGATGTGAGGACTGCCAGGGTTTGAATTATAGAAGCTGGGCAATGGGCCCCCCCATAGCAAATCAGAACCCCCCCCATAACAATTGAAATATCCCCTAGCCTCAAGTGTCCAAGATATAATTGTCGGGAACCCCCCCACCCCTATCAAGACTTAGCAAGAGTCAATATGTAAAACTCTTGAGTGTAACACTAAGTGCTGACTAGCTGTGGACGACTTCAAAGATCTGTGGACGACTCCAGGGCTCTGTGGACGGCTCTGTGGACGACTCCAGGGTTATGTGGACGACTCCAGGGTTATGTGGACGACTCCAGGGCTCTGTGGACGACTCCAGGGCTCTGTGGACGACTCCAGGGCTCTGTGGACGACTCCAGGGATCTTTGGAGTCGGCTCTCTCCCGACTTCTACATCACAAAACTAAAATGAGCTATAATTAGCTACAGCTGCGACGTCAGTATGTTTGCGCAAACTAATGCACTGATTAGCACTGATTAGCACTGATTAGCACTGATTAGCACTGATTTAGCACTGATTAGCACTGCATATGGAGCCGTCTGACAATCACTACTAAATATTCAAGGATAATCAGTAGCCTACGTCAGCTGCCTGGGGGGGGAAAATGGAACGACTCTGGGATTTTTTTTAAACATTTTTTAGAGTCGACTCCGGCTCTCGGTGGTCGAGGAATCAACTAATTTGAAGTCGACTATCCACCGCTATGTAACCTCTAATCCCGGATTGGTGGGTCACCTCACTCTGTCCCTGACTAATGGTGAACTCTGACCTCTGTCCCTGTAGCTGTTGGAGGAGGAGGGAGGCCATGGTGTCGGCGGCTGGGTGTCCGGCTGGTTGGGAGGCAGAGCTGTACAGAGTGTCCCCAACACACCACAGAGACCAGGAGCAGGACAGGGGGGCTTCAACAACGTGAGTATATGGACATTATGCACACAGATATGGACACACACAGATATGGACACACACAGATATGGACACACACACACAGATATGGACACACACACACAGATATGGACACACACACACAGATATGGACACACACACACAGATATGGACACACACACACAGATATGGACACACACACACAGATATGGACACACACACACAGATATGGACACACACACACAGATATGGACACACACACACAGATATGGACACACACACACACATATGGACACACACACACACAGATATGGACACACACAGATATGGACACACACACACACAGATATGGACACACACACACACAGATATGGACACACACACACACAGATATGGACACACACACACACACACACAGATATGGACACACACACACACAGATATGGACACACACACACACAGATATGGACACACACAGATGTGGACACACACACACACAGATGTGGACACACACACACACACACACACACAGATATAGACACACACAGATATAGACACACACAGATATAGACACACACAGATATAGACACACACAGATATAGACACACACAGATATAGACACACACACACAGATATAGACACACACACACACAGATATAGACACACGTACCTAAACTAACTTTGGTACCTAGCTTCCCTACTTTGATCTTCTTTTCCTGTTCTCCTGTAGTTCTCTGTTGTTCTCCTGTAGTTCTCTGTTCTTCTTCTCCTGTAGTTCTCTGTTGTTCTCCTGTAGTTCTCTGTTGTTCTCCTGTAGTTCTCTGTTCTTCTTCTCCAGTAGTTCTCTGTTCTTCTCCTGTAGTTCTCTGTTGTTCTCCTGTAGTTCTCTGTTCTTCTCCTGTAGTTCTCTGTTGTTCTCCTGTAGTTCTCTGTTCTTCTCCTGTAGTTCTCTGTTCTTCTTCTCCTGTAGTTCTCTGTTCTTCTTCTCCTGTAGTTCTCTGTTCTTCTCCTGTAGTTCTCTGTTCTTCTCCTGTAGTTCTCTGTTCTTCTCCTGTAGTTCTCTGTTCTTCTCCTGTAGTTCTCTGTTGTTCTCCTGTAGTTCTCTGTTCTTCTCCTGTAGTTCTCTGTTCTTCTTCTCCAGTAGTTCTCTGTTCTTCTTCTCCTGTAGTTCTCTGTTCTTCTTCTCCTGTAGTTCTCTGTTCTTCTCCTGTAGTTCTCTGTTCTTCTTCTCCTGTAGTTCTCTGTTCTTCTCCTGTAGTTCTCTGTTCTTCTCCTGTAGTTCTCTGTTCTTCTCCTGTAGTTCTCTGTTCTTCTCCTGTAGTTCTCTGTTGTTCTCCTGTAGTTCTCTGTTCTTCTCCTGTAGTTCTCTGTTCTTCTCCTGTAGTTCTCTGTTGTTCTCCTGTAGTTCTCTGTTCTTCTCCTGTAGTTCTCTGTTCTTCTCCTGTAGTTCTCTGTTGTTCTCCTGTAGTTCTCTGTTCTTCTCCTGTAGTTCTCTGTTCTTCTTCTCCTGTAGTTCTCTGTTCTTCTCCTGTAGTTCTCTGTTCTTCTTCTCCTGTAGTTCTCTGTTGTTCTCCAGTAGTTCTCTGTTCTTCTCCTGTAGTTCTCTGTTGTTCTCCTGTAGTTCTCTGTTCTTCTCCTGTAGTTCTCTGTTCTTCTCCTGTAGTTCTCTGTTGTTCTCCTGTAGTTCTCTCTTCTTCTCCTGTAGTTCTCTCTTCTTCTCCTGTAGTTCTCTCTTCTTCTCCTGTAGTTCTCTGTTCTTCTCCTGTAGTTCTCTGTTCTTCTCCTGTAGTTCTCTGTTCTTCTCCTGTAGTTCTCTGTTGTTCTCCTGTAGTTCTCTGTTGTTCTCCTGTAGTTCTCTGTTCTTCTCCTGTAGTTCTCTGTTCTTCTCCTGTAGTTCTCTGTTCTTCTCCTGTAGTTCTCTGTTCTTCTTCTCCTGTAGTTCTCTGTTCTTCTTCTCCTGTAGTTCTCTGTTCTTCTCCTGTAGTTCTCTGTTCTTCTCCTGTAGTTCTCTGTTCTTCTCCTGTAGTTCTCTGTTCTTCTCCTGTAGTTCTCTGTTCTTCTCCTGTAGTTCTCTGTTCTTCTCCTGTAGTTCTCTGTTCTTCTCCTATAGTTCTCTGTTCTTCTCCTGTAGTTCTGTTCTTCTCCAGTAGTTCTCTGTTCTTCTCCTGTAGTTCTCTGTTGTTCTTCTCCTGTAGTTCTCTGTTGTTCTTCTCCTGTAGTTCTCTGTTCTTCTCCAGTAGTTCTCTGTTCTTCTTCTCCTGTAGTTCTCTGTTCTTCTTCTCCAGTAGTTCTCTGTTGTTCTTCTCCTGTAGTTCTCTGTTCTTCTTCTCCTGTAGTTCTCTGTTCTTCTTCTCCTGTAGTTCTCTGTTCTTCTTCTCCTGTAGTTCTCTGTTCTTCTTCTCCTGTAGTTCTCTGTTCTTCTCCAGTAGTTCTCTGTTCTTCTTCTCCTGTAGTTCTCTGTTCTTCTTCTCCTGTAGTTCTCTGTTCTTCTTCTCCTGTAGTTCTCTGTTCTTCTTCTCCTGTAGTTCTCTGTTCTTCTTCTCCTGTAGTTCTCTGTTCTTCTTCTCCTGTAGTTCTCTGTTCTTCTTCTCCTGTAGTTCTCTGTTGTTCTTCTCCGGTAGTACTTCTCTGATCTCTTCTGTTCTTTTCCAGTCGTTCTCTGAGATGTTTGTAAAGTTCCTGGAGGTGGAGTCTAGGCCGGCGCTCCCTGCCCCCAGACTTCCTGTCTATGATATCAAACCTCTCAGTGCCCCGCCTCCTGGGAGGACCACCAGCTCAGCCTGGGCTCAACAACCAGAAGGTAATGCTGTCATGGTTATATTGTTCCAGGGTGAGGTAATGCTATCATGGTAATATTGTTCCAGGTTGAAATAATGCTGTCGTGGTAGTATTGTTCCAGGGTGAGGTAATGCTGTCATGGTTATATTGTTCCAGGGTGAGGTAATGCTATCATGGTAATATTGTTCCAGGTTGAAATAATGCTGTCGTGGTAGTATTGTTCCAGGGTGAGGTAATGCTGTCATGGTTATATTGTTCCAGGGTGAGGTAATGCTGTCGTGGTAATATTGTTCCAGGTTGAAATAATGCTGTCATGGTAGTATTGTTCCAGGGTGAAATAATGCTGTCATGGTTATATTGTTCCAGGGTGAGGTAATGTTGAAATGGTTATATTGTTTCGGGTGAGGTAATGCTGCCGTGGTTATATTGTTCCGGGTTGAGGTAATGCTGTCGTGGTAATATTGCTCCAGGGTGAGGTAATGCTGTCGTGGTAATATTGCTTCACGGTGAGGTAATGCTGTCGTGGTAGTATTGCTCCAGGGTGAGGTAATGCTGTCATGGTAATATTGTTCCAGGGTGAGGTAATGCTGTCGTGGTAATATTGTTCCAGGGTGAGGTAATGCTGTCATGGTAGTATTGTTCCAGGGTGAAATAATGCTGTCATGGTTATATTGTTCCAGGGTGAGGTAATGTTGAAATGGTTATATTGTTTCGGGTGAGGTAATGCTGTCGTGGTTATATTGTTCCAGGGTGAGGTAATGCTGTCGTGGTAGTATTGCTTCAGGGTGAAGTAATGCTGTCGTGGTAATATTGTTCCAGGGTGAGGTAATGCTGTCGTGGTAGTATTGCTCCAGGGTGAGGTAATGCTGTCATGGTAATATTGTTCCAGGGTGAGGTAATGCTGTCGTGGTAATATTGTTCCAGGGTGAGGTAATGCTGTCGTGGTAGTATTGCTCCAGGGTGAGGTAATGCTGTCGTGGTTATATTGTTCCAGGGTGAGGTAATGCTGTCGTGGTAATATTGCTCCAGGGTGAGGTAATGCTGTCGTGGTAATATTGTTCCAGGGTGAGGTAATGCTGTCGTGGTAATATTGTTCCAGGGTGAGGTAATGCTGTCGTGGTAATATTGTTCCAGGGTGAGGTAATGCTGTCGTGGTAATATTGTTCCAGGGTGAGGTAATGCTGTCGTGGTAATATTGTTCCAGGGTGAGGTAATGCTGTCGTGGTAATATTGTTCCAGGGTGAGGTAATGCTGTCGTGGTAATATTGTTCCAGGGTGAGGTAATGCTGTCGTGGTAGTATTGCTTCAGGGTGAGGTAATGCTGTCGTGCTTATATTGTTCCAGGGTGAGGTAATGCTGTCGTGGTAATATTGTTCCAGGGTGAGGTAATGCTGTCGTGGTAATATTGTTCCAGGGTGAGGTAATGCTGTCGTGGTTATATTGTTCCAGGGTGAGGTAATGCTGTCGTGGTTATATTGTTCCAGGGTGAGGTAATGCTGTCGTGGTAATATTGTTTCAGGGTGAGGTAATGCTGTCGTGGTAATATTGCTCCAGGGTGAGGTAATGCTGTCGTGCTTATATTGTTCCAGGGTGAGGTAATGCTGTCGTGGTAATATTGTTCCAGGGTGAGGTAATGCTGTCGTGGTTATATTGTTCCAGGGTGAGGTAATGCTGTTGTGGTAATATTGTTCCAGGGTGAGGTAATGCTGTCGTGGTAATATTGTTCCAGGGTGAGGTAATGCTGTCGTGGTAGTACTGCTTCAGGGTTAGGTAATGCTATCGTGGTAGTATTGCTTCAGGGTGAGGTAATGCTGTCGTGGTAATATTGCTCCAGGGTGAGGTAATGCTGTCGTGGTAGTATTGCTCCAGGGTGAGGTAGTGCTGTCGTGGTAATATTGTTCCAGGGTGAGGTAATGCTATCGTGGTTATATTGTTCCAGGGTGAGGTAATGCTGTCATGGTTATATTGTTCCAGGGTGAGGTAATGCTGTCATGGTAATATTGTTCCAGGGTGAGGTAATGCTGTCGTGGTAGTATTGTTCCAGGGTGAGGTAATGCTGTCGTGGTAGTATTGCTTCAGGGTAGGTAATGCTATCGTGGTAGTATTGCTTCAGGGTGAGGTAATGCTGTCGTGGTAGTATTGCTTCAGGGTGAGGTAATGCTGTCGTGGTAGTATTGTTCCAGGGTGAAGTAATGCTGTCATGGTAGTATTGTTCCAGGGTGAGGTAATGCTGTCGTGGTTATATTGCTTCAGGGTGAGGTAATGCTATCGTGGTAGTATTGTTCCAGGGTGAGGTAATGCTGTCATGGTAATATTGTTCCAGGGTGAGGTAATGCTGTCGTGGTAATATTGTTCTAGGGTGAGGTAATGCTGTCGTGGTAGTATTGCTTCAGGGTGAGGTAATGCTGTCGTGGTTATATTGTTCCAGGGTGAGGTAATGCTTTCGTGGTAGTATTGCTTCAGGGTGAGGTAATGCTGTCGTGGTAATATTGCTTCAGGGTGAGGTAATGCTTTCGTGGTAGTATTGCTTCAGGGTTAGGTAATGCTATCGTGGTAGTATTGCTTCAGGGTGAGGTAATGCTGTCGTGGTAGTATTGTTCCAGGGTGAAGTAATGCTGTCGTGGTTATATTGTTCCAGGGTGAGGTAATGCTATCGTGGTTATATTGTTCCAGGGTGAGGTAATGTTGTCGTGGTTATATTGTTCCAGGGTGAGGTAATGCTGTCGTGGTAGTATTGCTTCAGGGTGAGGTAATGCTGTCGTGCTTATATTGTTCCAGGGTGAGGTAATGCTGTCGTGGTTATATTGTTCCAGGGTGAGGTAATGCTGTCGTGGTAGTATTGTTCTAGGGTGAGGTAATGCTGTCGTGGTAGTATTGCTTCAGGGTGAGGTAATGCTGTCGTGGTTATATTGTTCCAGGGTGAGGTAATGCTTTCGTGGTAGTATTGCTTCAGGTTGAGGTAATGCTGTCGTGGTAATGTTGCTTCAGGGTGAGGTAATGCTTTCGTGGTAGTATTGCTTCAGGGTTAGGTAATGCTATCGTGGTAGTATTGCTTCAGGGTGAGGTAATGCTGTCGTGGTAGTATTGTTCCAGGGTGAAGTAATGCTGTCGTGGTTATATTGTTCCAGGGTGAGGTAATGCTGTCGTGGTTATATTGTTCCAGGGTGAGGTAATGTTGTCGTGGTTATATTGTTCCAGGGTGAGGTAATGCTGTCGTGGTAGTATTGCTTCAGGGTGAGGTAATGCTGTCGTGCTTATATTGTTCCAGGGTGAGGTAATGCTGTCGTGGTAATATTGTTCCAGGGTGAGGTAATGCTGTCGTGGTAATATTGTTCCAGGGTGAGGTAATGCTGTCGTGGTTATATTGTTCCAGGGTGAGGTAATGCTGTCGTGGTAATATTGTTCCAGGGTGAGGTAATGCTGTCCTGGTTATATTGTTCCAGGGTGAGGTAATGCTGTCGTGGTAATATTGCTCCAGGGTGAGGTAATGCTGTCGTGGTAATATTGCTCCAGGGTGAGGTAATGCTGTCGTGCTTATATTGTTCCAGGGTGAGGTAATGCTGTCGTGGTAGTATTGCTCCAGGGTGAGGTAATGCTGTCGTGGTAATATTGCTCCAGGGTGAAGTTTAGCGGGCAGTGTAGCAGTGTTTCTGACTCGGGTTGAGACTGAGGGCAGAATAACCCACGTTGCATGAAATATGAAGAACCTGGCCAGGGTTGAGTGAGAGCATGGAATGATTTACAGTAGGAGACAGCTAGGCACCAGTTGCTCCCAGAGGGATCGTTCAGAATATCAACCATACCCGGACCCTTCTACCCAGACTCCTCTGCCCTCAGTCTCACCTCTAGCCAGAACCTCTGTAGAGACTTGTTTGTTTACTTCTTAAGAACAGGTTCCGGGTCATCTCAATCCCTGCCGCCTCCATTTTATTCCGACCTCTGATCTCTAACCTCTGTTTCCTCCTCAGGAGGGGCGGCAGCCGGCAGGGGACAGAGAGCAGCCGGGGAGTCCAACCCCTTCCTGGCTCCCCGCTCTGCGGCCGTACCACTGATGCATCATGGGAGTGGTAGTTCCAGTGCGTCGGGAGGACACCACCCCCACCTCCTAATGAAACCCATCTCAGACAACTTGCCTACCTTCACCCCCGTGCCCGTCTCCGCTGAGAGCGGAGGGCAGGTGCTCAAAGACTTACTCAAGCAGTGATTGGAGCCACGGCCTGTCACTCAAAGCTCCTCATCCAATCAGGAGGAGCGTAGACACAGACTGAGATGGAGGAGGACCGTTTTTACTGTGTGGCGATTTCTTCCAACAGTCATTCAGTGATGGTTCTACTGACTTCCACACAGGATGATGGTTCTACTAACTTCTACACAAGATGGTGGTTCTACACAGGATGATGGTTCTACACAGGATGATGGTTCCACACAGGATGATGGTTCTACTAACTTCTACACAGGATGATGGTTCTACTAACTTCTACACAGGATGGTGGTTCTACACAGGATGGTGGTTCTACACAGGATGGTGGTTCTACACAGGATGATGGTTCCACACAGGATGATGGTTCTACTAACTTCTACACAGGATGATGGTTCCACACAGGATAATGGTTCCACACAGGATGATGGTTCCACACAGGATGATGGTTCTACTAACCTCCAAACAGCAGGACATGTCAGCCAGACCCTCTCTGATTTACTGTCAGTTTGTTATCGGATTGATATTGTTGATATTTCGTTGGCACTATTAAAGGGGAACTCTGCATTGGTACATACGTTTTTGGTTGTTTGAGCTACAGATTGCCCGCTTTAAAGAGACGAGGTAGAATCAGGACTTGCTGTTCAATGCCCGGAGTGTCCCACCCACTCACTCAGTCTTTGTAACCTTTTTCTGCCACCGTATATTGTTACAGACGGAGAGTTTATGCATTGAACCAAGAGGGAAAACTGTGTGTGAGTGACTCCTGAGTATAGCTGTGTCATGTGACGTATGTGAGTGAGGGAGAACATCTCTACTGGTTGGACAATTGGGGATGTAGAAGTTTTCGTAATGTTTTGTATTCTTTCATTTTAGCCATAGGCCTTCAGTATAATCTGTCTGATCCGGCAAAATGGCACCCTAATCCCTACGATCCCTACCAGAGCCTTAGTCAAATGTAGTACACTATAGGGAATAAGGTGCTATTTGGACGCATTATATAACACTGCTGTATGTATTAAACATACAATGCTATTATATATACACACACACACACACACACACACACACACACACACACACACACAGAATCAGTCAAAAGTTTGGACACACCTACTCATTCCAGAGTTTCTTTATTTTTACTATTTTCTAGATTGTAGAGGCAGCAGTTGCTCCAAACTATGAAATAACACACATGGAATCATGTAGTAACCAGAAAAGTGTTAAACAAATCAAAATATATTTTAGGTTCTTCAAAGTAGCCACCGTTTGCCTTGATGACAGCTTTGCACACTCTTGGCTTTCTCTCAACCAGCTTCACCTGGATTGCTTTTCCAACAGTCTTCCCACATATGCTGAGCACTTGTTGGCTGCTTTTCCTTCACTCTGCGGTCCAACTCAAACCCAAAACATCTCAATTGGGTTGAGGTCAGGTGCTTGTGGAGGCCAGGTCATCTGATGCAGCAATCCATCACTCTCCTTGGTCAAATAGCCCTCACACAGCCTGGAGGTGTGTTGGGTCATTGTCCTGTTGAAAAACAAATGATAGTCCCACTAAGTGCAAACCAGATGGGATGGCGTATTGCTGCAGAATGCTGTGGTAGCCATGCTGGTTAAGTGTGCCTTGAATTCTAAATAAATCACTGATAGTCATCAGCAAAGCACCCCCACACCATCACATCTCTTCCTCCATGCTTTACGGTGGGAAAAACACATGCAGAGATCATCCGTTCACCTACTCTGCATCTCACAAAGACACGGGGGTTGGAACCAAAAATAAAAAATTTGGACTCAGACCAAAGGACAGATTTCTCTAATGTCCATTGCTCGTGTTTCTTGGCCCAAACAAGTCTTCTTATTGGTGTCCTTTAGTAGTGGTTTCTTTGCAGCAATTCGACCATGAAGGCCTGATTCACGCAGTCTCCTCTGAACAGTTGTTGAGATGTGTCTGTTACTTGAACTTTGTTGAAGCATTTATTTGAGGCTTCTAACTAATCTAACAATTTATGAGTCTGGTAACAAATGAACTTGTCCTCTGCAGCAGAGGTAACTCTGGGTCATCCTTTCCTGTGGCGGTCCTCATGAGAGACAGTTTCATCATAGCGCTTGATGGTTTTTGCAGCTGCACTTGAAAAAAACTTTCAACGTTCTTCAAATGTTCCGTATTGACTGACCTTCATGTCTTAAAGTAATGATGGACTGTCGTTTCTCTTTGCTTATTTGAGCTGTTCTTGCCATAATATGGACTTGGTATTTTACCAAATAGGGCTATCTTCTGTATACCACCCATACCTTGTCACAACACAACTGATTGGCTCAAACACATTAAGAAGGAAAGAAATTCCACAAATTCACTTTTAACAAGTCACACCTGTTAATTGAAATGCATTCCAGGTGACTACCTCATGAAGCTGGTTGAGAGAATGCCAAGAGGTCATCAAGGCAAAGGGTGGCTACTTTGAAGAATCTCACATATAAAATATATTTACATTTTTTGGCTACTACATGATTTAATATGTATTATTTAATAGTTTTGATGTCTTCACTATTATTCTACAATGTAGAAAATAGTAAAAAAATAAAGAAAAACCCTTGAATGAGTAGGTGTGTCCAAACTTTAGGCTGGTAGTGTGTGTGTAAATGGGTGATATTTTAATAATAATTAAGGCAGTTCTGGAAGTACTGTCCAAAGTGTCTATCAATTTTGCTATTAAGATATAAAGGTATGTATAAATTATTAAATACAAATATATATTTACAAAGTTGTAAAAACAACTGCACATATTAAGCTTTACCTCTCCCCAACTCTACATTTTTCTTGGAATATCCTCCACAGTCAACTGCTGGAAAATGATTTTCACCCATACTTCTGAGATAAAATAGTCAAATAATATTGAAATTATATATCCTCATACTCCCCAAAACATGTTAATGAATTATTAGGAAACCCCTCAGATAGAGAAGTGTTAATGAATTATTCGGGAAAAAAACTAAAAATGGAAGAACACTCAGAAATTCACTAGCTATGTTGGTTGTTTTGATAAAAATAAAGGCATTACTACCCCTCAAAAGTATGTAGGTCTGTCTCCTCCTTTTGAGTTCAAGCTATTGGCTGCGTCTCAAATTGCACCCTATTCCCTGTACACATTGCACTACTTTTGACCGGGACTCATAGGGTTCCATGAGGTTCCCATAAGATTCCCATAGGGCCCATAGCGTTCCATAAGATGCCCATAGCGTTCCGGTCAAAAGTAGTGCACGTTATGGGGAATCGGTGCCATTTGAGACGCTGCCTTTTGAGTTTGAGCCAAAAACCACTGATTTGTCAGCCTAATATGTTTCATGATCTCCACAAGCATCTCCAGGTATTTTGAATTTCCACCATTTTCCACCCTGACCTCCTCAGCAAAGAACAGCTAGCCTCTGTATAAGCACCAACTGAGAACAGCGAGCCTCTGTAGATGCTGCAACTGAGAACAGCTAGCCTCTGTATATGCTGCAACTGAGAACAGCTAGCCTCTGTATATGCTGCAACTGAGAACAGCTAGCCTCTGTATATGCTGCAACTGAGAACAGCTAGCCTCTGTATATGCTGCAACTCAGAACAACTAGCCTTTACAGCTGCAACATCGAGATCATCCTGACTGGTTGCATCACTGCCTGGTACGGCAACTGCTCAGCCTCTGACCGCAAGGCACTACAGAGGGTAGTGCGAACGGCCCAGTACATCACTGGGGCTAAGCTTCCTGCCATACAGGACCTTTATACCAGGCGGTGTCAGAGGAAGGCCCTAAAAAAATTCTGCCTCCAGCTACCCTAGTCATAGACTCTCTCTGCTACTGCACGGCAAGCGTTACCGGAGCACCAAGTCTAGGTCCAAGAGGCTCCTAAATAGCTTCTACTCCCAAGCCATACTGTAAGACTCCTGAACAGCAAATCAAATGGCTACCCAGACTATTTCCCCATAATGACAAAGCAAAAACAGGTTTTTAGAACATTTTGCAAATGTATTCAATATTTAAAAAAAACGAATATTTACATTTTTCAGACCCTTTACTCAGTACTTTGTTGAAGCACCTTTGGCAGAGATTACAGCCTCGAGTCTTTTTGGAGGCCACTGTGTTCTTGGGGACCTTCAATGCTGCAGACATTTTTTTGGTACCCTTCTCCAGAACTGTGCTTTGACACAATCCTGTCTCGGAGCTCTATGGACAATTCCTTCAACCTCACGGCTTGGTTTTTGCTCTGACATGCACTGTCAACTGTGGGACCTTATATAGACAGGTGTGCGCCTTTCCAAATCATGTCCAATCAATTGAATTTACCACAGGTGGACTCCAATCAAGTTGTAGAAACATCTCAAGTATGATCAATGGAAACAGGATGCACCTGAGCTCAATTTCAAGGCTCATAGTAGAAGGTCTGAATACTTATGTAAATAAGCTATTTTTTTATTTGTAATTTGCTTTCGCGTTGTCATTACGGGATATTGGATTTTCAATTTTACAATAAGGCTAACGTAACAAAATGTGGAAAAGGGGAAGGGGTCTGAATACTTTACGAATGAAGTGTATATACGCTCCTATGCATATCAGAAAAGTTACCTAACTTATGTTACAAAGTGTCTGAATATTCTACACTTGGTCATATAGGGCTCAGTGGTCTAAGGCACTGCATCTCAGTGCAAGAAGCGACACTACAGTCCCCGGTTCGAATCCAGGCTGAATCACATCCGGACGTGATTGGGAGTCCCATAGGGCTGTGCACAATTGGCCCAGCATCGTCCGGGGGGGGGTAGGCCGTCATTGTAAAGAAGAATTTGTTCTTAACTGACTTGCCTAATTAAATAAAGGTTAAATAAATAAAAATATATGACTAATTTATCTCTGAATGTTCTGCTGTTGGAGGCGTACCAGGTATTTCTAATATTGTTCTGGTGTCGGCGAGTCAACAGGAGGTCGATCGTCTTCCATCCAACTGCGATTTAACAGATCACTGCCTTCATAGAAACAATGTGGATTATGTACATTGTGCTTTAAAAGAGTGGCTCAGTTGGTAGAGTGTGGCGCTTGCAACGCCAAGGATCTTGGGTTTTGATTCCCGCATGGAGCCACCCATACGTAAAAAATATGCACACATGAATGTAAGTCACTTTGGATAAACGCACCTGCTAAATGGCATATAATGGCATTATTATCAAATCAAAGTTTATTGGTCTCATACACAGATATCCAGATGTTATCACAGATGTAGCAAAATGCTTGTTTCTAGTTCCCAACTTGCCGTAATACCTAGCAATACAAAAATAACAGTACACACAATCCAGAAAAATTCAAAAATAAGCTACATAGGATAAGCCATGACTAGAATACAGTATATATACAAACATATAAAGTGGGTGAAACAGTATGTAAACAGTAAAGTGATCAGTGTTTAATTTCTATGTACATAAGGCAGCAGTCTCTAAAGATGCAGGGTAGAGTACCCGATGGTAGCCGGCAATGTTCCCTAAAAAACAAAAAGGCTGTACCCGCTTTAAGTTAATTATAACAGTGGAATCCTGAGGCTGTACCCGCTTTAAGTTAGTTATAACAGTGGAATCCTGAGGCTGTACCCGCTTTAAGTTAGTTATAACAGTGGAATCCTGAGGCTGTACCGCTTTATGTTAGGATGCAACCACTCCCCCATTGCTGACTAGAAATGAGCTAAAACAGGACTAATAACTCAACTCACTAGCAAAGAATATGAACAAATGAGCACATGTGGCTTCATGCAGCTCTCGTTTTGATCTCAAAACAAGCACATCTAATCGCGACCACTCATGCTGTAAACACAGTCCAGTTCAAAGTGAATGGCACAGATCCAGCACTGATTGGTTATGGCGCACCAGTCTGGTAGAGTATGAGTTGTGCCCAGTGGCGATTTTAGCATGTAAATCTTGATTTACATGCAAAAAAAAAAAAAATGCCAGCAAAGCCACAACAATAAACAATACATTAATTGCACTATAACGGTGACAAACAGTGCCTACAAACTGTTAGAGGCCTACATAAAACTGTCCCAACAGCAGAGTCCCAACAGCAGTCCCAGCACCTTACCGTTGCTACACCTGGCCATCAGCAGAGCCTTGTCTGGCAGAGAAACAGTTAATTCAGCCTCATTTACTGCCTTTTAAAAAAACATACCTGATATGGCTGACTTGCTTGAAACAAATGTGGTTTCTACTGACAATTGAGATGTACAAACTATAGCATAAGGGGACGACGAGCGGATAACAATGAGGCAATCCGTAATTTCGATGAAGACATTAATGAGCGAGCCAGGACGGACGTAGTCAATATAACTGTTTGTTCAGCACTTTTGAAATGTACAGCGACAGAATTCAGAACATGGGCCGTTCTTACGGTAGTCTCATAACCGTAGGATAAACCATAGGATCAATAAAGGGGCCATATAAACAGACAATTAAAGCTCAATATACAATATTTGATTATTACATTTTTCTAAAACAGGCTATAGGCTACATGTGCACCACCAAGTCAGAACAGTAGGTGAAATCATGAGGGGAAAATGGACCAAATTATTAGGGTGAGCGACATGGGCTACTAAAAGTTTACTACCCAACATACATTCTTGTGGGACGCTGCTATAGACCACCAAGTGCTAACAGTCAGTATTAGGATAATGTATGTGATATCAACAGAGGTATATTTTCTGGGTGATTTTTAAATATTGACTGGCTTTCATCAAGCTGCCCTACTCAAGAAAAAGCTTCAAACTGTAACCAGTGACTGCAACCTGGTTCAGGTTATCAGTCAACCTACCAGAGTAGTTACAAACAGCATAGGACTGAAATCATCAGCATGTAATGATCACATGTTTACTAATGCTGCAGAAATGTGCTTGAAGGCAGTATCCCGATCCATCGGATGTAGTGACAACAAGATAGTAGCCATATTTAGGAAATACAAAGTTCCAAGGTCATAAGAGGTCATTACAAGTAGTTTTGTAGTGATTCCTATGTGGTTGATGTAAATAATATTTGTTGGTCCGTGGTGTGTAAATCAAATCAAATCAAATTTATTTATATAGCCCTTCGTACATCAGCTGAAATCTCAAAGTGCTGTACAGAAACCCAGCCTAAAACCCCAAACAGCAAGCAATGCATGTGAAAGAAGCACGGTGGCTGGGAAAAACTCCCTAGGAAAAACTCCTGAGAAAGGCCAAAAACCTAGGAAGAAACCTAGAGAGGAACCAGGCTATGAGGGGTGGCCAGTCCTCTTCTGGCTGTGCCGGGTGGATATTATAACAGAACATGGTCAAGATGTTAAAATGTTCGTAAATGACCAGCATGGTCAAATAATAATAATCATAGTAATTGTCGAGGGTGCAACAAGCACGTCCGGTGAACAGGTCAGGGTTCCGTAGCCGCAGGCAGAACAGTTGAAACTGGAGCAGCAGCATGGCCAGGTGGACTGGGGACAGCAAGGAGTCATCATGCCAGGTAGTCCTAGGGCTCAGGTCCTCCGAGAGAAAGAAAGAAAGAGAGAATTAGAGAGAGCATATTTACATTCACACAGGACACCGGATAAGACAAGAGAATACTCCAGATGTAACAGACTGACCCTAGCCCCCCGACACATAAACTACTGCAGCATAAATACTGGAGGCTGAGACAGGAGGGATCAGAAGACACTGTGGCCCCATCCGATGATACCCCCGGACAGGGCCAAACAGGCAGGATATAACCCCACCCACTTTGCCAAAGCACAGCCCCCACACCACTAGAGGGATATCTACAACCACCAACTTACCGTCCGAAGACAAGGCCGAGTATAGCCCACAAAGATGTCCGCCACGGCACAACCCAAGGGGGGGGCGCCAACCCAGACAGGAAGACCACGTCAGTGGCTCAACCTACTCAAGTGACGCACCCCTCCCATGGACGGCATGGAAGAACACCAGTAAGTCAGTGACTCAGCCCCTGTAAAAGGGTTAGAGGCAGAGAATCCCAGTGGGAAGAGGGGAACCGACAAGGCAGAGACAGCAAGGGCGGTTCGTTGCTCCAGCCTTTCCGTTCACCTTCACACTCCTGGGCCAGACTATACTTAATCATAGGACCTACTGAAGAGATAAGTCTTCAGTAAAGACTTAAAGGTTGAGACTGAGTCTGCGTCTCTCACATGGGTAGGCAGACCATTCCATAAAAATGGAGCTCTATAGGAGAAAGCCCTACCTCCAGCCGTTTGCTTAGAAATTCTAGGGACAATTAGGAGGCCTGCGTCTTGTGACCGTAGCGTACGTGTAGGTATGTACGGCAGGACCAAATCGGAAAGATAGGTAGGAGCAAGCCCATGTAATGCTTTGTAGGTTAGCAGTAAAACCTTGAAATCAGCCCTTGCCTTAACAGGAAGCCAGTGTAGGGAGGCTAGCACTGGAGTAATATGATCAAATTTTTTGGTTCTAGTCAGGATTCTAGCAGCCGTATTTAGCACTAACTGAAGTTTGTTTAGTGCTTTATCCGGGTAGCCGGAAAGTAGAGCATTGCAGTAGTCGAGCCTAGAAGTAACAAAAGCATGGATTAATTTTTCTGCGTCATTTTTGGACAGAAAGTTTCTGATTTTTGCAATGTTACGTAGATGGAAAAAAGCTGTCCTTGAAGCAGTCTTGATATGTTCTTCAAAAGAGAGATCAGGGTCCAGAGTAACGCCGAGGTCCTTCACAGTTTTATTTGAGACGACTGTACAACCATCCAGATTAATTGTCAGATTCAACAGAAGATCTCTTTGTTTCTTGGGACCTAGGACAAGCATCTCTGTTTTGTCCGAGTTTAAAAGTAGAAAATTTGCAGCCATCCACTTCCTTATGTCTGAAACACAGGCTTCTAGCGAGGGCAATTTTGGGGCTTCACCATGTTTCATTGAAATGTACAGCTGTGTGTCGTCCGCATAGCAGTGAAATTTAACATTATGTTTTCGAATGACATCCCCAAGAGGTAAAATATATAGTGAAAACAATAGTGGTCCTAGAACGGAACCTTGAGGAACACCGAAATTTACAATTGATTTGTCAGAGGACGAACCATTCACAGAGACAAACTGATATCTTTCCGACAGATAAGATCTAAACCAGGCCAGAACTTGTCCATGTAGACCAATTTGGGTTTCCAATCTCTCCAAAAGAATGTGGTGATCGATGGTATCAAAAGCGGCACTAAGATCTAGGAGCATGAGGACAGATGCAGAGCCTCGGTCTGACGTCATTAAAAGGTCATTTACCACCTTCACAAGTGCAGTCTCAGTGCTATGATGGGGTCTAAAACCAGACTGAAGCGTTTCGTATACATTGTTTGTCTTCAGGAAGGCAGTGAGTTGCTGCGCAACAACTTTTTCTAAAATTTTTGAGAGGAATGGAAGATTCGATATAGGCCGATAGTTTTTTATAATTTCTGGGTCAAGATTCGGCTTTTTCAAGAGAGGCTTTATTACTGCCACTTTTAGTGAGCTTGGTACACATCCGGTGGATAGAGAGCCGTTTATTATGTTCAACATAGGAGGGCCAAGCACAGGAAGCAGCTCTTTCAGTAGTTTAGTTGGAATAGGGTCCAGTATGCAGCTTGAGGGTTTGGAGGCCATGATTATTTTCATCATTGTGTCAAGAGATATAGTACTAAAACACTTTAGTATCTCCCTTGAGCCAAGGTCCTGGCAGAGTTGTGCAGACTCTGGACAATGAAGCCCTGGAGGAATACCCAGATTTAAAGAGGAGTCCGTAATTTGCTTTCTAATGATCATGATCTTTTCCTCAAAAAAGTTCATAAATGTATTACTGCTGAAGTGAAAGCCATCCTCCATTTGCGAATGCTGCTTTTTAGTTAGCTTTGCGACAGTGTCAAAAAGAAATTTCGGATTGTTCTTATTTTCCTCAATTAAGTTGGAAAAATAGGATGATCGTGCAGCAGTGAGGGCTCTTCGATACTGCACGGTACTGTCTTTCCAAGCTAGTCGGAAGACTTCCAGTTTAGTGTGGCGCCATTTCCGTTCCAATTTTCTGGAAGCTTGCTTCAGAGCTCGTGTATTTTCTGTATACCAGGGAGCTAGTTTCTTATGACAGATGTTTTTAATTTTTAGGGGTGCAACTGCATCTAGGGTATTGCGCAAGGTTGAATTGAGTTCCTCGGTTAGGTGGTTAACTGATTCTTGTCCTCTGACGTCCTTGGGTAGGCAGAGGGAGTCTGGAAGGGCATCAAGGAATCTTTGGGTTGTCTGAGAATTTATAGCACGACTTTTAATCTTCCTTGGTTGGGGTCTGAGCAGATTATTTGTTGCAATTGTAAACGCAATAAAATGGTGGTCCGATAATCCAGGATTATGAGGAAAAACATTAAGATCCACAACATTTATTCCATGGGACAAAACTAGGTCCAGAGTATGACTGTGGCAGTGAGTAGGTCCAGAGACATGTTGGACAAAACCCACTGAGTCGATGATGGCTCCGAAAGCCTTTTGGAGTGGGTCTGTGGACTTTTCCATGTGAATGTTAAAGTCACCAAAAATTAGAATATTATCTGCTATGACTACAAGATCCGATAGGAATTCAGGGAACTCAGTAAGGAACACTGCATATGGCCCAGGAGGCCTGTAAACAGTAGCTATAAAAAGTGATTGAGTAGGCTGCATAGATTTCATGACTAGAAGCTCAAAAGACGAAAACGTCATTGTTTTTTTTTTTGTAAATTGAAATGAGGAGCAAACAGACACTGCGCTTGATATATTTATGAAATGACTTATCCCAGTTACTAATTAGCATGCACCTTTTGAAGAAAATATCTGTAAAACCTGTTAAATCCACGTGGATTGATGAGGAATTGAAAAAATGGTATGGTTGAGAGGGATGAAGCAAAGGGAATCGCAAATAAATCTGGCTGCACAACCGATTGGAAAACGTACCGCAAACTGAGAAATCATCTTGACTAAACTGAATAGAAAGAAGAAGAAACTACACTATGAAACAAAGATAAATGACATAATGAATGTTAGTAAAAAGCTTTGAAGCACCTTCAATTCAATTTTTGGGGAAAAAAGGCAAACTCGGCTCCATCCTTCATTGATTCAGATGGCTCATTCATCACAAAACCGATTGATATTGCCAACTACTTTTAATGATCTTTTCATTGGCAAGATTAGCAGAGCTCTAGGAAGAGGCCAGAGTTCTCGACTTGCAATTCCGAGTTGGATGACCCAGACCATTTACATTGTCGCCCCGCCCTTCCCACACCACTCTCTGTTGTCATCTATGCATAGTCACTCTAACTAACTCTACCTACATGTACATACTACCTCAAGGTACCGGTGTCCCCGCACATTGACTCTGTACCGGCACCCCCCCCCCCCCCTCCCCCCTGTATACTGTAAATATTATTTTATTACTGCTCCTCTTTAATTACTTTTATCTCTTATGCTTATCCGTATTTGTTTAACTGCATTGTCGATTAGGGGCTCGTAAGTAAGCACTTCACTGTAAGGTATTGACCTGTTGTATTCGGCACATGTGACTAATAAAATTTGATTCAAAACGTATGTTGCCAGTCGGAGCTCCCTTTTCCCAGAGTTCCCTGTTGTCTTGAACTCGATGAAGTCATATTTTCCAGTTCCGAGTTTCCAGATGTTTTGAACATGGCAGAAGTCATGCTGGATTGACAGCATTGCCAATGTTAAATGTTTGTCCTTTTAAGCTTGGAAAAGAGACCCTGAAACCCAGACTTGGACCACACAGCCATTACACCGAATAGCAGGCTAGTGGTTGCTTTACAATGCTTGCAATTAGCCACTGATTCCAAACCACTCATTGTTGAATTTTGCGATTTCCAACTTGTGTTAATGTTTATGTCCAATGGCCGATGAGCACTGATAAAACGTATCTATAATTTCTCCTGATTGAAAAGGATTTGCCAGTCGATTGTCGACTTGATTGATGATGATGGACTGCTAGCTAAGATTTTTAAAGCTACTGTAGATATAACGTGATTTGACGTCCTTTTATCTGTGGCCAATGACATTTGAGCCTTCTTGGATGGGCACTTCTAATGTAACTCTATGGGCAGCATCCAAAGGGGTTGAATCTTCGAGCTCTACCCGTAGATTTTATGGTGACGTAGTGTCCCCATGAGTGACAGAACACTGAGCCAGTCACGGCGCAACTAGAGAACATTACCATCTTCTATGCTCTGTATTTTCCACTGGCTGCCCCACCAACACAGAAAGCACTGAGCTGGGCTGAAACACCTGCATTTTGGAGCTGCTTTACTCAAGAAAACAAAAAAAGAGACCAAGTTTGTATCCGGCTTTATTAACTCAATATTTTTTTTATTTGTTTTTAGCTAAAGAGGGGGGGGGGGGGCTAAACACCTGCCCTGAATGATGGGTCGCCATTGGTTGTGCCTGTCAATGCAATAGAATCCTACTCGAATGCGCTTTGCCTACAAGAAAATCTCTTGCATAGTTTGTTTTTGTATGTTGCATTCGGTATATTGCGTTGATTTGATCACAATTCTCACAGTAGAGGGAAATGTTGACTGAAGTTCAATCTCTTGCTTCTCTTACGTACAGTTGAAGTAGAAAGTTTACATACACTTAGATTGGAGTCATTAAACTCGTTTTTTTCAACCACTCCACAAATTTCTTGATAACAAACTATAGTTTTGGAAGTCGGTTAGGACATCCACTTTGTGCATGACACAAGTAATTTTTTCAACAATTGTTTACAGACAGATTGTTTCACTTATAAATCACTGTATCACAATTCCATTGGGTCAGAAGTTTACAGTGAGGGAAAAAAGTATTTGATCCCCTGCTGATTTTGTACGTTTGCCCACATGACAAAGAAATGATCAGTCTATAATTTTAATGGTAGGTTTATTTGAACAGTGAGAGACAGAATAACAACAAAACAATCCAGAAAAACGCATGTCAATAATGTTATAAATTGATTTGCATTTTAATGAGGGAAATAAGGTATCTGTTGGGTTAAATACGGAAGACACATTTTCAGTTGAAGGCAGTCAGTTGTACAACTGACTTGGTATCCCCGCATTCCTTTTCCTGTTCCCGAATTGATGGTCAGTGTGGCTGATGTATTGTTGCCTACCCTGACCACCTGGGGGAGCGGCCCGTCAGGAAGTCCAGGATCCAGTATGTTCTTGGTATAGTTGGCCAGCAGATGGGGCACTAAGAGTGTGTAGCGTTAGAGATGCTCTACTCTGCTCGATTCTGATTGTGTTCTCTAAGATTAGAGATGTCCTTAGCTGTTTTAAAAAAACAAAAAAAACAATTTGGTGTGAAATAATCTACTGCAAAGACGGTGATGGAATCTTTCCAAAGTACACTGCGGCGTATAGTTTTGCGCTGAATCCTCTGTTTGCTCATGATTCATCAGTGTTGGATTTGAAACCATAAATCATGCCTTGCATGTAGGAATGTAGGAAGTGGTTTTAACTTAACAACTGCTATGCAGAAGGGAAAGGCATGTTGCCAGTATATTCCACTTCCTTACTGAATCCACAAGGTATTCGGACCCCTTGACTTTTTCCCCCATTTTGTTACGTTATTCTAAAACGGATTAAATTGTTTGTTTTCCTCATCAATCTACACACAATACCCCATAATGACAAAGCAAAAACAGTTTTTTTTTGCAAATGTATTAAAAATAGAAAACAGATACCTTATGTAAATAAGTATTCAGCCCTTTTGCTGTGAGACTCAAAATTGAGCTTCCATTGATCATTGATCATCCTTGAGGTGTTTCTACAACTTGATTGGAGTCCAGCTGTGGTAAATTCAATTGATTGGACATGATTTGGAAAGGAACACACCTGTCTATATAAGGTCCCACAGTTGACAGTGCATGTCAGAGCAAAAACCAAGCCGTGAGGTTGAAGGAATTGTCCGTAGACCTCAGAGACATGACTGTTGCGAGGTACAGATCTGGGGAAGGGTACCAAAGAATTTCTCCATCATTGAAGGTCCCCAAGAACACAGTGGCCTCCATTTTTAAATGGAAGAAGTTAGGAACCACCAAGACTCTTCCTAGAGCTGGCTGCCTGGCCAAACTGAGCAATCAGAGGAGAAGGGCCTTGGTCAGGGAGGTGTCCAAGAAACCCGATGGTCACCCCGACAGAGCTCCAGAGTTCCTCTGTGGAGATGGGAGAACTTTCCAGAAGGACAACCATCTCTCCAGCACTCCACCAATCAGACCTTTATGGTAGAGTGGCCAGACGGAAGCCACTCCTCAGTAAAAGGCACATGCCAGCCCGCTTGGATTTTGCCAAAAGGCAAGATTCTCTGGTCTGATGAAACCAAGATTGAACTCTTTGGCCTGAATGCCAAGCGTCACGTTTGGAGGAAACCTGGCACCATCCCTACGGTGAAGCATGGTGGTGGCAGCATCATGCTGTGGGGATGTTTTTCAGCGGCAGGTACCGGGAGACTAGTCAGGATCGAGGGAAAGATGAACGGAGCAAAATACAGAGATCCTTGAAAACCTACTCCAGAGTGCTCAGGACATCAGACTGGGGCGAAGGTTTACATTCCAACAGGACAACGACCCTAAGCACACAGCCAAGACAACACAGGAGTGGCTTCGGGGACAAGTCTCTTAATGTCCTT
Organism: Salmo trutta; assembly: GCF_901001165.1. Classification (NCBI taxonomy): domain Eukaryota; kingdom Metazoa; phylum Chordata; class Actinopteri; order Salmoniformes; family Salmonidae; genus Salmo; species Salmo trutta. The sequence continues at coordinate 4,073,014 of NC_042981.1, read as the reverse complement.
GAGTGGCCCAGCCAGAGCCTGGACTTGAACCCTATCGAACATCTCTGGAGAGACCTGAAAATAGCTGTGCAGAGACGCTCCCCGTCCAACCTGACAGAGCAATTTAATACATTTTAGAATAAGGCTGTAACATAACAAAATGTTGAAAAAGTCAAGGGGTCTGAATACTTTCTGAATGAAGTGTATATTACCATTACACGATAGGCCTGGTAAAAACAGTTTTGTGGGGAGATAGGATCACAGTAAATAGTAGTACCTGATGTCAATCAATCTGTCATGGTTATCTGTCAATCCCTTCTTACATCTAGAGTTGTCCCAAACTTCTCTCTCTTCTTTATTCTCTCTTCTTTATTCTCACTCTCTCTCTCTCTCTCTCTCTCTGTCTCTCTCTCTCTCTCTGTCTCTCTTTCTCTCTCTCTCTCTCTCTCTCTCTCTCTCTCTCTCTCTCTCTCTCTCTCTCTCTGTCTCTCTTTCTCTCTCTCTCTCTCTCTCTCTCTCTCTCTCCCCCTCTCTCTCTCTCTCTTCTTTATTCTCTCTTCTTTATTCTCGCTCTCTCTCTCTCTCTCTCTCTCCCCCTCTCTCTCTCTCTCTCTCTCTCTCTCTCTCTCTCTCTCTCTCTCTCTCCCCCTCTCTCTCTCTCTCTCTCTCTCTCTCTCTCTCGTGTTACAGCAAACCAGTAACGTGAGTGCCACTCTGGTCCTGTCTCGGCCCATCAAGGGTCCCAGGGAGCTGGACCTGGAGATGGTAACCGTTAACAACGTCATCAACTTCAGGGGCCCCAGCATCATACGGCTCACGATATACGTGTCAGAGCATCCTTACTGAGGCCCCTCCCCCCCTGACCAATCACCACGTCCTGTCTTCCTCTCACAACCCTAAGGATACCATCCCAGAATCCTTTACTCTCCAAATCTACCATCTCTCATCAGACAGCTCTGTTCCTGTTCTCTCAGTTCACGAGATGCGAAGCTGTCTGTCTCCTCTTCTCTCTGTTCATGTGATGCGATGCTGTCTGTCTCTTCTCTCTGTTCACGAGATGCGATCCGATGCTGTCTGTCCCTTCTCTCTGTTCATGTGATGTGATGCTGTCTGTCTGTCTCTTCTCTCTGTTCACGAGATGCGATGCTGTCTGTCTCTTCTCTGTTCACAAGATGCGATGTGATGCTGTCTGTCTCTTCTCTCTGTTCACGAGATGCAAAGCTGTCTGTCTCCTCTTCTCTCTGTTCACGAGATGCGATGCTGTCTGTCTTACCACCGTTATCGTCTGAATAAACATTCAATAAACTCTCATCTGTTGTTATAGGACACGGAGGCACCTTGCTCTACATTTCACCAGCTCCCTTCCCCATTCTTACATCCACATCAGACTGTTACTGGACTGTACATTATGATAATCTATCAGACTAAGTTTTTTTCCACACATAAGGATATTTATGTTGTATTGTAAAGGCTATGTGTTTCTCTCTCTCCTCCTCTTTAAAAATAAAACATTTATGATCATTGATTGGTCATTGATTGAAATTATTGTCAGTATTGGCTGTTTACTGCATATTTCTATTTGTTATCGATGAACTCAGTCTTCAGTTATTTCCTGTGAAGCGTTAAACTTTAAATGAGTTGTGAACGTGAGCTTACAATATCTGATACAATGTGTTGTTTTGTGTAGCAGCGTCTCTCTGCTGTATGTGTCAGCAAGCCATCAAGAAATACGCTTTCAACCTTGGCAGAAATGTTTTGATTCCTGCCTGACTTGAACTAGCTTGGCCCCAGATCTGTTTGTGCTAACATTCCAATTCCATGTCATGGCAAGGAGTGGAATGTTAGCCCAAATAGACTGCTACCAGGCTATGTCTGCTACCAGGCTATGAATGCTACCAGGCTATGACTGCTACCAGGCTATGACTGCTCTGGTCTGAGTACACATTGTTTCTGTCACTGTATATCTTCTACTGCTGCAGGGGGCTCACTTCTGCTACGTTACCTGATCACATTAATAGACTATAACATGGAGATCACATTAACAGACTATACCATAAGGAGATCACATTAATAGATAATAGACTATAACATGGCGATCACATTAATAGACTATAACATGGAGATCACATTAATAGACTATAACATGGAGATCACATTAACAGACTATAACATGGAGATCACATTAACAGACTATAACATGGAGATCACATTAATAGACTATACCATAAGGAGATCACATTAATAGACTATAACATGGAGATCACATTAATAGACTATACCATAAGGAGATCACATTAATAGATAATAGACTATAACATGGAGATCACATTAACAGACTATACCATAAGGAGATCACATTAATAGACTATAACATGGAGATCACATTAATAGACTATAACATAAGGAGATCACATTAATAGATAATAGACTATAACATGGAGATCACATTAATAGACTATAACATAAGGAGATCACATTAATAGATAATAGACTATAACATGGAGATCACATTAATAGACTATAACATAAGGAGATCACATTAATAGATAATAGACTATAACATGGAGATTACAGTAATAGATAATTGACTATAACATGGAGATCACATTAATAGACTATACCATTCTTTATCTTTATTAAGGAAGCAATTGAGAGTCCTACTTGTTTATTATTAACTTCGTTTTTGGAGAAGGAAGCTTGTTAATCTGAGAATGTCTCGTTGAAGGGCATTACCGGTGAGAGGTGGAGCATGTCAACAGAACCAACCAGCCTTAAACCCGACGGGCACTAGGACCTAAAACGTGTCTGTGTGTTCCAGTGGAAGTTAAGGAGGAAGACAGCCTGGGAGAATGTCCACGGTCACAGCTCTTCTATAGACAAGTATTCAAAGAAGTTGTGCGTCTTCCCGGGCGGGAATATCTGCTTAACAGGTCTTTTTTTTTTTAATAAATTGTTTTAGTTTGGTTTTAATGTGGTTATTATAAAATGATAATAATTGTTGAAATGTCTAGGAATCTTTTCTCGATATGTATATCTTCTCATCAGAAGATATAGCTGACTCCGGGGGCAATTCATTTCTTGGAACTATTCTGTCGTCAGAAAGATAATCTCAGTCAAGTTATTTGAATGTAAATTCATCAGAAACTTTCAAGCGGTATACAGTTGGTTTAGTGCTGCTGTTTATTCTGTTGTGTACTCTGGATTACGACCCTATTACAGCATGACAATGGAATGTATCAAGAACTGCTGCAAAACCTTCCTAGGCAAGGACGCTGAGATCGAACAGCAAGGTAAATTGTTCATTTTATACATATATAAAAAAAAAAGTAGCCTATAGCTATTGGATTACTCCTTGGCTTATGTTATATCACCTATCTATCAAATGTTTATTAAAGAAAATATATTGATTAGAATCTATCCGTTGTGTTATTTTCCCCCTTTTTTTAATGTAGTACCATATTGTTTACAGCCTTATCATATCAGATGTGATGGGATGTCCACTACTTAGTAAACTGAAGTCCCTCTTGGGGGGGAAAAAATGAAAAATGGTTTATTCTACTTTGTAGTGATTACAATGAAGATGCCCCCAGCCAGAGCTATCTCAGGTGTCCCCAGGAAGGGTGTAGGGGTATCAGAGGACTATCTCCTCTCTAAACTCCCTCAGGATGGAAAAGAGATCCCATTTGTCCTCCCCACGTTCAAACCTTCCTACATCCAACCACGAGGATCGCGTTACCTCAGCTACCAGACACCAGGGCTACACAGTATGTATCAATCAATCAATCAGTCAATCAATCAATCAGTGTCTTTACTGTCACAAATGTGGACATTTTTACAACCACCATTGTCTGGGCTTTTCTCAGAGCGAAAATGTATATCAATTAATGTTTTATTGCTAATGTACATACTGTATTGATTATGGCAATAACCTCTCTGTGTGTATCCCAGGTTTAGGTGATGTGTTAGGTAACCTCTAACCTCTATGTACGCCAGGTTCAGCCAGGAGCACCTATGCAGAGAGGAAGGCGGAGCTGTCAGGGGCCAGTAACATAGTCTATAACCCCGACTCCTCCCCCAACATGTCTCCCGGAACAACACCACACAGCAATCTGAAAAAGAGTCCACGTGGCTCAGAATCAGGTGTGTACTGTAATATCACCCTGACCCCTAACCCTGTAGTGTAATATCACCCTGACCCTGTACTGTAATATCACCCTAACCCTGTACTGTAATATCACCCTATCCCTGTACTGTAATATCACCCTAACCCTGTACTGTAATATCACCCTAACCCTGTACTGTAATATCACCCTGACCCTGTACTGTAATATCACCCTAACCCTGTACTGTAATATCACCCTGACCCCTAACCCTGTACTGTAATATCACCCTGACCCCTAACCCTGTACTGTAATATCACCCTGACCCTGTACTGTAATATCACCCTAACCCTGTACTGTAATATCACCCTAACCCCTAACCCTGTACTGTAATATCACCCTGACCCTGTACTGTAATATCACCCTAACCCTGTACTGTAATATCACCCTAACCCCTAACCCTGTACTGTAATATCACCCTGACCCTGTACTGTAATATCACCCTAACCCTGTACTGTAATATCACCCTAACCCTGTACTGTATTATCACCCTAACCCCTAACCCTGTACTGTAATATCACCCTGACCCTGTACTGTAATATCACCCTAACCCTGTACTGTAATATCACCCTAACCCCTAACCCTGTACTGTAATATCACCCTAACCCCTAACCCTGTACTGTAATATCACCCTAACCCCCTAACCCTGTACTGTAATATCACCCTGACCCCCTAACCCTGTACTGTAATATCACCCTGACCCCCTAACCCTGTACTGTAATATCACCCTAACCGCCTAACCCTGTACTGTAATATCACCCTGACCCCCTAACCCTGTACTGTAATATCACCCTAACCCCTAACCCTGTACTGTAATATCACCCTGACCCCCTAACCCTGTACTGTAATATCACCCTAACCCTGTACTGTAATATCACCCTAACCCTGTACTGTAATATCACCCTAACCCTGTACTGTAATATCACCCTAACCCTGTACTGTAATATCACCCTAACCCCTAACCCTGTACTGTAATATCACCCTGAACCCCTAACCCTGTACTGTAATATCACCCTAACCCTGTACTGTAATATCACCCTAACCCTGTACTGTAATATCACCCTAACCCTGTACTGTAATATCATCTTAAACCCCTAACCCTGTACTGTAATATCACCCTAACCCCTAACCCTGTACTGTAATATCACCCTAACCCTGTACTGTAATATCACCCTGACCCCTAACCCTGTACTGTAATATCACCCTAACCCTGTACTGTAATATCACCCTGACCCCTAACCCTGTACTGTAATATCACCCTAACCCTGTACTGTAATATCACCCTGACCCCTAACCCTGTACTGTAATATCACCCTAACCCTGTACTGTAATATCACCCTAACCCTGTACTGTAATATCACCCTAACCCCTAACCCTGTACTGTAATATCACTCTGAACCCCTAACCCTGTACTGTAATATCACCCTAACCCTGTACTGTAATATCACCCTAACCCTGTACTGTAATACCACCCTAACCCTGTACTGTAATATCACCCTAAACCCCTAACCCTGTACTGTAATATCACCCTAACCCCTAACCCTGTACTGTAATATCACCCTGACCCTGTACTGTAATATCACCCTGACCCCCTAACCCTGTACTGTAATATCACCCTAACCCCTAACCCTGTACTGTAATATCACCCTAACCCCTAACCCTGTACTGTAATATCACCCTAACCCTGTACTGTAATATCACCCTAACCCCTGACCCTGTACTGTAATATCACCCTAACCCCTAACCCTGTACTGTAATATCACCCTAACCCTGTACTGTAATATCACCCTAACCCCTAACCCTGTACTGTAATATCACCCTAACCCTGTACTGTAATATCACCCTAACCCTGTACTGTAATATCACCCTAACCCCTAACCCTGTACTGTAATATCACCCTAAACCCCTAACCCTGTACTGTAATATCACCCTAACCCTGTACTGTAATATCACCCTAACCCCTAACCCTGAACTGTAATATCACCCTAACCCCCTAACCCTGTACTGTAATATCACCCTAACCCCTAACCCTGTACTGTAATATCACCCTAACCCTGTACTGTAATATCACCCTAACCCCTAACCCTGTACTGTAATATCACCCTAACCCTGTACTGTAATATCACCCTAAACCCCTAACCCTGTACTGTAATATCACCCTAACCCTGTACTGTAATATCACCCTAACCCTGTACTGTAATATCACCCAAAACCCTAACCCTGTACTGTAATATCACCCTAACCTCTAACCCTGTACTGTAATATCACCCTAACCCTGTACTGTAATATCACCCTAACCCCTAACCCTGTACTGTAATATCACCCTAACCCCTAACCCTGTACTGTAATATCACCCTAACCCCTAACCCTGTACTGTAATATCACCCTAACCCCTAACCCTGTACTGTAATATCACCCTAACCCTGTACTGTAATATCACCCTGACCCCTAACCCTGTACTGTAATATCACCCAAAACCCCTAACCCTGTACTGTAATATCACCCTAACCCTGTACTGTAATATCACCCTAAACCCCTAACCCTGTACTGTAATATCACCCTGACCCCTAACCCTGTACTGTAATATCACCCTAACCCTGTACTGTAATATCACCCTAACCCCCTAACCCTGTACTGTAATATCACCCTGACCCCTAGTGTACTGTAATCTGACCCCTAGTGTACTGTATTTCACCCCTGACCCCTAGTGTACTGTAATCTGACCCCTAGTGTACTGTATTTCACCCCTGACCGCTAGTGTACTGTAATCTGACCCTTAGTGTACTGTAATCTGACCCCTAGTGTACTGTATTTCACCCCTGACCCCTAGTGTACTGTAATCTGACCCCTAGTGTACTGTAATCTGACCCCTAGTGTACTGTATTTCACCCCTGACCCCTAGTGTACTGTAATATCACGGATAAGAAAAGTCTCTCCTCATACCAGCTCATATTGGTTTACATGTGAGGAGAGACCAGGACCTCTGGATCAGGTGTGTACTGTAAAATCAGAAAGAGAAAAGTCTCCCATCATCATATTGCAAATACTGAGATTTTCCTGTGTCTTAGTAACTGTTTGCTTAGCTTTCACATTGGGAAAAAGTATCTTTGCTTAACTTTGCTTAACTGCTTAACTTGCTTGGTATCTTTGCTTAACTGCTTAACTTGCTTGGTATCTTTGTTTAACTGCTTAACTTGCTTGGCTTTCAGGTGGGAATATGAAGACAGGGAATCTGAGCAAATCCATGTTTGACTTGTCCAACTCCAACCCTCCCAGTCTCATGCAGGTGAGTGAGGATGTTTATGTAATAACCAAACACCTGTATTGTTTACCTCTGACACGTTCAGTGTGATGCCTCTGTGAGCCAAGCCTAAATCCACCTATGAGCTGCCATACCTTTTTCTGTCCTCCGCTGTAAAGTCATTGTGCGTCACCCGGCCACCTTCATGGTTTTCATCGACCGTCACTCACCTCCCAGCCTCTAAAAGACGGCGAAAAGCTCTGTTGATTGTGTTGAATGAAGTGGTAATCAATCACAGTAATATGTAGGGTTTGGTTAGGGCTGGTCTGGGTGGGGTCCTCTCGGGTGTATTAGTAATATACAGGGTATTGTATCGTAATCGCCAGTCATAAACAATCCGTTGGTTACCAGGTATATATTGATAGTGAATTTGTTATGAATACTTGGCCTCATGTCTCGCCCCAACAAACAAAAAAACACGATAAACATTACAATCTATCGTACAGAACCTGGTGATAAAAAACGTGATAAACTTCAGTTTCAGTACACGTTTCACAGTGTTTCAGTGAACTGATATTAGGCTTGCATCCTAAATTGCTCCCTATTCCCTATATAGTGACCTATGGGCCCTGGTCAACAGTAGTTCACTATAAAAGACATAGGGGGTCATTTGGAACACATCCGGTACCTGGTTGAACCTGGGCCAGAACTTTGTGATTTGATGCTTAGTGTGCTGTATTGTTAGTTGCTCTCATGCCTTGTCGGGGAAGTCCAGCTATTGAGATGTTTCTGTGTAATGTAATATTGGGGAAGTCCAGCTATTGAGATGTTGCTGTGTAATGTAATATCGGGGAAGTCCAGCTATTGAGATGTTCCTGTGTAATGTAATATCGGGGAAGTCCAGCTATTGAGATGTTGCTGTGTAATGTAATATCGGGGAAGTCCAGCGATTGAGATGTTGCTGTGTAATGTAATATCGGGGAAGTCCAGCTATTGAGATGTTGCTGTGTAATGTAATATCGGGGAAGTCCAGCTATTGAGATGTTGCTGTGTAATGTAACATCGGGGAAGTCCAGCTATTGAGATGTTGCTGTGTAATGTAATATCGGAGAAGTCCAGCTATTGAGATGTTTCTGTGTAATATAATATCAGGGAAGTCCAGCTATTGAGCTGTTGCTGTGTAATGTAATATCGGGGAAGTCCAGCTATTGAGATGTTGCTGTGTAATGTAATATCGGGGAAGTCCAGCTATTGAGATGTTGCTGTCTAATGTAATATCGGGGAAGTCCAGCTATTGAGATGTTGCTGTGTGATGTAATATCGGGGAAGTCCAGCTATTGAGATGTTGCTGTGTAATGTAATATCGGGGAAGTCCAGCTATTGAGATGTTGCTGTGTAATGTAATATCGGGGAAGTCCAGCTATTGAGATGTTGCGGTGTAATGTAATATCGAGGAAGTCCAGCTATTGAGATGTTGC